>NC_092749.1:13689035-14036118 GCF_047496795.1 Chiloscyllium punctatum | reverse complement strand
ACTTCCTTAAATCCTCTGGGATGTAGATTATCAGGACCTGGGAATCCATCAGCCTTAAATCCAATCAATTTCGCCTATACTATTTCTTCATCAATACTGATTTTCTTCAGTTCCTCTCTCTCGGTAATCTCTGTGTTCCCCATCATTTCTGTTACATTATTCATCTCTTTCTTTTGTGAAAACAGAAGTGAAGTGTGCGTTAGTTCATCAGCTATTCCTTTGTTCCCCATTATAGATTCCCTCTGTTTCTGACTGTGAGGGTTCTACATTAGTCTTCACCAACTTTGTTCTCTTTGCATACCTATGAAAACGTTTACAATTAGTTCTCCTCACATGCTTACTCTCATACTTCATTTTCCCATTCCTAATCAATCCCTGTGTTCTCCTTTTGCTGATTTCTAAATAGTTACCAATCCTTAGCTCTATTTTATTGCCAATTTGTATGCCTCTTTTTTGCATCTAATGCAATCTTTAACTTTCCTCATAAGCCATGGGTTAACCACTGTCCTCTTTATATTCTTGCGTCAGACAGAAATAAACAATTTTTGTAGCTCACCCATTTGCTCTCTGGATGTTTGCAATTGTCTATCCATTGTTCTTGCTTTCAGTAATATTTCCCAATCCATCATTACCAATTCATGCCTTATACCATTATAGTTTCCCTTATTAAGATTCAGGACCCTCATCTCAGAATTAGCTACCCCACTTCCCACCTTAATGAAAACTTGTATCATATCATAATCACTCATCCCTAAGGTGTCTGTCACAAACAAATCACCAATTACTATTTTCTCAGTACATAATCCCCTGTTTAAAATAGCCTGTTCTCTAGTTGGTTCCTCACAGTATTGATCCAGAAATCCATTCCATATATAATCTACGAATTCCTTCTCTATAGTTTAGTGACAAATTTGATTTCACCCAATCTACGCACAGATTTCAAGACTAGAGTGCACAATTTTAATGTGAGAGAAGAGAAATTTAAAAAAGACATGGGGCAAATTATTTATACAGAAGGTAGTTCATGTGTGGAATGAACTTCCTGAGGAAGTGGTGGATGTGGTACAATTACAACGTTTAAATGACATTTGGATAAATATGTGAATAGGAAAGGGTTTGGAGGATATGGGCCAGGAGCAGGCAGGTGGGACTAGTTTAGTTTGGGGTTATGGGTCGGCATGGACTGGTTGGACTGAAGAGTCTGTTTTCATGCTGTATGACTCTATGACTATTAAAGTCACCCATAATTACAAATATTCCTTTACTGCATACATCTCAGATTTCCTGTTTAATGCCATACACAACATCACCATTACAGTTTGGTGATTTTTATTGTCCGTCCCTATTTGCCCCTTGAGAAGGTGTTAGTAAGGTGCCTTCATGAACTACTACAGTTACCCACAATGCTGTTAGGGAGGGAATTCCAGGATTTTGACCCAGTGACAGTGAACAAACAACGTGGTTCCAGTCTCACCTGCTTCAGAGTGTGTCATAACATGTCAGAATATCTTGCCTGGTTGACCAGAAAGGAATCTATTTAAGAGAGTGTTAAGCCTCATCACACAGCCTCACAGCAGAGTTCTGACCAAGTTCACTATAAATACAATCTGGTCATTATCATGTCGCCTTTAGTGTGATTCTTCTGTGTGTAAATTGACTGTCATTTCCCCTACCTTAAAACAGCGGCTACACTTCAAAAGAAATCCTCCATCAAAGTACTCTGAGATACCCTGAGATCCTGAAAGCTGTTGTAAATCTGAAGCCCTGCATTAGATTACAGCCCATCTGGGACACCTCTAGTGTAGTGGTAGTGTCCCATCCTGTGAGCCAGGACACTTGCGTTCGAGTCCCACCTGCTTCAGTCGTGTGTGATAACATTCCTGACAAGTTGCTTTAAAAATACCTACAATTAGCACTGCTCTTGTGGTGCAGTGATAGTGTCACTATCTCTGGTCTACGAGGCCTGGGTTCAAATCCTACTTGCTCCATAGGTGCATCATAATCCGTCTGAACAGAAACATCTACAATTTGAGGGGTGTCTTGGTGCAGTGGTAGTGTCTCTACCTCTAATCTTGGAGGCCTAGGTCCAAGTCCTACCTGCTGTACAGGCGTGCAGCAACAGCTTGATTAGAAAGTATAATAAATCACATCCAGGTACCCATTAGATGCTCTAAATCCCTCAATAAAGGTCTGTTCCTTTGACAATTGGCAAACAATGAGTAGAACGCCAAGTCTGTTGTCTGAACTGTTCGCTCTTATGATGTTCAAGGTGCTGGCTGTGATTGTACTGATGCTGAAAGTCACTAGGTGGTGCACTGACACCACACTGACTGCACACACTGAGGTTTAGGATTTATATTTCATTCAGAATTTACCATGATTCTGATTCAAAATATTAACATATGACGTGGGAAAGGCAATTACTGGAGTCTGAGTAAGACAAAGCAAAATGGATTTAAGCAACAATGATGACCAATTAACATTTGTGAGATTGAAGCGGGTGAAGGAAAATACAATGATGAAGAAATCCATCAAAGAATAACTCATATAGAGAAAAGGGGAGGTGAGAAATTAAAATGGTGGTATTCACAGCAACTGGGCTTGATGGGTCGAATGGCCTCTGCCTTTTCCAATCATTGGCTCTAGCCGTCTTGCCTCACCCACCAGCACTGTTTTAAGTTTGTCAAGGTCCATACAGCACATTTGCAGATTGGTCCAGTAAAGATGTCCCAGGTACATTGTAAACATCACGATAACTAATTAGAAGGTTCACTAGGGATGATTCCCACTATGAAGGGATTGTCCTGTCAGCATTTGAATGTGAATTCAATAAACATTTGGAATTAAGATTCTACTGATGACCATGAAACAGCTGTCAATTGTTGGGAAAACCCATCTGGTTCACTCATGTCCTTTAGGGAAGGAAATCTGCCATCCTTACCTGGTCTAATCTACATGTGACTCCAGACCCACAGCAATGTGGTTGAGTCCTAATCCCAATGGGCAATGAGGGAAGGGTATAAATACTGGTCAAGTCAGTGACATCCACATCCTGAGAATGAATACCAATAAGTTATGTCACCTTGTTCTGATCAATGCAAAGCTGAAATGAATTAACAAAAAGAAACTGAAAAAAAACTACATCTCAAGAGTATGGCTTCTGTCTCATGATTGAATTGGAGAGGATATAGTGGAATTAGAACCACTGCTGCAGGAGACTGGTGAATCTGATATTCAATAAAGATGACCTAAGCTTGACGAATAATTGGAATCAGTGCAGGGCTGGAAGCTTAGTAGCTTATGTGACGCACAGAGCCGTTGGAAGAGGATTAAAGAGGATGAAGAGGATTTGGGAATGAATTAACCCTTTGTAGATGGGTTTACCTGCTGGGATTAAAGAAGAAATGGCCCTGGTACAATATTAGAGTGGGCCAGGAGCTGGGGTAAGGGGAGAAGTTGGAGAGTTGCAATGAAGTGAAGATGAAGTAACCATTACAAACAGACTGGTCAATGTGGGTCTCCAGAGTTAGGTTTGGGAGGGTCTGACATTTTGGACCACATGGCCTCTTTCTGTACCTTTTGATTACACTGTTTTAATCCTTTAACCAGCAGTTCCCATCTCAAACATCACATCAATGTGGTGTGTAATGTTCAAAACCTGATTGAAAGATTGCTGAGCCCTATCAGTCCTTTTAGTTCATGAATATCTTTTGCTTAACTTCCTGTTCATGCCTTTGTGCATTTTATGGAGCTCTGATCTGCAGGTGAAAAGATTGAAGTTAAATCCTTCTCTGTCTGAATCCATTTATTAAACTGAAGTGTATCAACTAAAATCTTTACTGTTACCTTGTACCTGGATTAAGTAGAGCCTATGTGGATCGCTCCATAACACCAGAGCATTTATATAGTGCCTTTTATGGCTACCACACAATAAAAGTGCTCTACAGCAATAAGTCTTGAATTCAGGTTGCTGTGGTAATGTAGGAAATGCAGCAGGAAAATTGTACACAGCAAGATCCCACAGACAGTGATGCGACAATGACCAGATCATCAGGTTTTTGTGGCATTGATTGAAGGAAGAGTGTTGTCCACAACAAAGGGGAGAGCTCCTCTGATCTTCTTTGGTGTATAAGACTTGCAGGATTGTCTATGTTCACCTGAGAGAACAGGCAGGGACTTTGTTTAATGGTGCATTGGAAAGCTGACACCTCCAGCACGGCAGCAATCCCTCAGTGGTGTACCTTGATTTCTGTGCTCACGTTCAGAAGTCGTAAAGGGGCCTCTATCTACTCTCATGCTGCCAAACAACCCCACACCCAGCTCCTGTGGATTAATACCACAGAGAAGGCATCAAAACAATATTTAACATCAACGTAATTACTGAAGTGTGAAAGATTCCCTCAGCCTTATCATCCTTCTGTTTCTAGAATTCCAACCTGAGCATCTCCCCACAGCACAAACCCATCAAAGCTTGAGTAAATGTGCCTCTCCTGAAGAGTTACACCCAAAATGTTGCTCCTTCCAAAGTGAATCACCTCACACTTTTCCGCATTAAACTCCATTTGTCACCTCTCAGCCCAGCTCTGCAGCTTATCCCTGTCCCTCTGTAACCTGCAACATCCTTCAGCACTGTCCACAACTCAACTGACCTTAGTGTCATCCGCAAATTTACTAACCCACCCTCTACGCCCTCATCCAGGTCATTTATAAAAATGACAAACAGCAGTGGCCCCAAAACCGATCCGTGCAGTACATCTCTAGTAACTGAAATCCAGGATGAACATTTTCCATCAACCACCACCCTCTGTCATCTTTCAGCTAGCCAATTTCTGATCCAAACCACTAAACCACCCTCAATCCCATGCCTCCGTATTTTGTACAATAGCCTACTGTGGGGTACCTTATCAAACCCCTTACTGAAATCCATATACACAACATCAACTGCTTTACCATCTTCTACCTGTTTGGTTACCTTCTTAAAGAACTCAATAAGGTTTGTGAGGCATCACCTATCCTTCACAAAACCATGTTGACTATCTCTAATCAATGTATTCCTTTCTAGATGATTATAACCTTTTCCAACACTTTACCCAATTAACCAAATTAAGGCTCACTGGTCTATAATTACCAGGATTATCTTGACTCTCCTTCTTGAACAAGGGAACAACATTTGCTATCCTCCATTCTTCTGGCACTATTCCTATAGACAATGATGACATAAAGATCAAAGCCAAAGGCTCTGCAATTGCCTCTCTGGCTTCCCAGAGAATCCTAGGATAAATCCCATCTGGCATAGGGGACTTAGCTATTTTCATACTTTCCAGAAATGCTAACACCTCCTCCTTGGCAACCTCAATCCCATCTAGCCTAGTAGACTGTACCTCAGCATCTCCTTGACAACATTGTCTTTTTCCAGTGTGAATACTGACAAATCATTCCCATTTAGCGCTTCTACTATCTCCTTGGACTTCACGCACAACTTCCCACTACTGTCCTTGATTGGCCCTAATCTTAATCTGGTCATTCTTTTATTCCTGATATACCTGTAGAAAGCCTTAGGGTTTTCCTTGATCCTATCTACTACTGACTTCTCATGTCCCCTCCTGGCTCTTCTTAGCTCTCCCTTTAGGTCTTTCCAGGTTAGCTTGTAACTCTCACGTTCCCTAACTGAACCTTCACATCTCATCCGAACATAAACCATCTTCTTCTTCTTGACAAGAGATTCAACTTGCTTAGTGAACCATGGGTCCCTCACTCAACCACTTCCTCCCTGCCTGACGGGTACATACTTATCAAGGATCTGCAGTAGCTGCTCCCTGAATGAGCTCCACATTTCTATTGTGCCCATCCCCTGCAGTTTCCTTCCTCATCCTATGCATTCTAACTCTTGCCTAATTGCATCATAATTGCCTTTCCCTCAGCTCAAACTCCTGCCCTGTGGTATATACCTATCCCTTTCCATTGCTAAAGTAAACTATCACCAAAGTGCACACCTACCTCTAAACCTAACACCTTGCAGGGTTCATTACCCAGTACAAATCCAATGTGGCCTTGCCCCTTGTTGGCCTGTCTACATACTGTGGTCAGGACATTTTCCTGAATGTGTTGGACAAACCTGACCCATCTAGCATACTTGAACAATAGTATTTCCAGTCAATATTTACCAAGTTAAAGATCCCATAACAACAACCCTGTTACTCTCAATCCGATCCAGAATTATAACATCATAGAGTCATAGAGATGTACAGCATGGGAACAGACCCTTTGGTCCAACTCGTCCATGCCAATCAGATGTCCCAACCTAATCTAATCCCAATTGCCGACACGTGGCCATTTCCCTCTAAAACCTTCCTATTCATATATCCATCCAAATACCTTTTAAATGTTGCAATTGTACCAGCCTCCACCACTTCCTCTGGCAGCTCCTTCCATACACGCACCACCCTCTGTGTGAAAACGTTGCCCCTCAGGTCTCTTTTATATCTTTCCCCTCTCACCCTAAACCTATGCCCTCTAGTTCTAGACTCCCCCAAGCCAGGGAAAAACTTTGCCTATTTACCCTATCCATGCCCCTCATAATTTTGTAAACATCTATAAGGTCACCCATCAACCTTCGACGCTACAGGGAAACCAGCCCCAGCCTGTTCAGCCTCTCCCTGTAGCTCAGATCCTCCATCCCTGGCAACATCCTTGTAAATCTTTTCTGAACCCTTTCAAGTTTCACAACATCCTTCTGATTGGAAGGAGACTAGAATTGCATGCAATACTTCCACAGTGGCCTAACCAATGTCCTGTACAACCACAACATGACTGCCCAACTCCTGTACTCAATGCTCTGACCAATAAAGGAAAGCATACCAAATGCCTTCTTCACTATCCTATCTACCTGTAACTCTACTTTCAAAGAGCTATGAACCTGTACTCCAAGGTCTCTTTGTTCAGCAACATTCCCTAGGACCTTACCATTAAGTGTATAAGTCCTGCTAAGATTTGCTTTCCAAAATGCAGCACCTCGCATTTATCTGAATTAAACTCCATCTGCCACTTTTCAGCCCATTGGCCCATCTGTTCAAGATCCTGTTGTAATCTGAGGCAACTTTCTTCGCTGTCCACTACACCTCCAATTTTGGTGTTATCTGCAAATTTATTAACTATACCTCCTATGTTCACATCCAAATCATTTATATAAATGATGAAAAGTAGAGGACCCAGCACCGATCCTTGTGGCACTCCACTGGTCACAGGCCTCCAGTCTGAAAAACAACCCTCCACCACCACTCGCTTACTTCTACCTTTGAGCCAGTTCTGTATTTAAATTGCTAGTTCTCACTGTATTCCATGAGATCTAGCCTTGGAGAACCTTGGCAAATGCCGTACTGAAGTCCATATTGATCACGTCTTTCGCACTGCCCTCATCAATCTTCTTTGTTACTTCTTTCAAAAACTCAATCAAGTTTGTGAGACATGATTTCCCACGCACAAAGCCATGTTGACTATCCCGAATCTGTCCTTGCCTTTCCAAATACATGTACATCCTGTCCCTCAGGATTCCCTCCAACAACTTGCCCACCACTGAGGTCAGGCTCACTGGTCTATAGTTCCCTGGCTTGTCCTTACCACCTTTCTTAAACAGTGGCACCACGTTTGCCAACCTCCAGTCTTCCGGCACCTCACCTGTGACTATCGATGATACAAATATCTCAGCAAGAGGCCCGGCAATCACTTCTCTAGCTTCCTATAGAGTTCTAGGCTACACCTGATCACGTCCTTGGGATTTATCCACCTGAATGCATTTCAAGACATCCAGCACTTCCTTCTCTGTAATATGGGCATTTTTCAAGATGTCACCATCTATTTCCCTACAGTCTATATCTTCCATATCCTTTTCCACAGCAATTATCTTTCCTATGCCTTCCTCTACATCCCTGGAACTATTCGGAGGCCTATAGAAAACTCCCAACAGGGTGACCTCTGCTTTCCTGTTTCTAACGTCAGCCCATACTACCTCAGTAGACGAGTCCTCAAACGTCCTTTCTGCCACCGTCACACTGCCCTTGACTAACAATCCACGACCCCACTACCCTGCACTCCCACCTCCTTTTGCCACCTTCCCTGTTCTTACTAAATATCTACATCCCAGAACCTGCAACAACCATTCCTGTCCCTGCTCTATCCATGTCTCCAAAATGGCCACAACATCGAAGTCCCAGGTACCAACCCATGCTGCAAGTTCACCGACTGTATTCTGGATGCTCCTGGCGTTGAAGTAGATGCATTTCAAACCACCTTCCTGCTTGCCAGTGCACTCTTGTGATCATGAATCCTGATTTCTGACCTCACTACTCTCACCCTCCTAGACACTGGAACTACAATGCAGGTTCTCATCCTCCTACTGAATTAGTTGAACCCCCCCCCCCACTGAAGAGCATGAGCAAATTCTGTCTCCAGGATATTGGTTCCCCTCTGGTTCAGGTGTAGACCATCCTGTTTATAGAGATTCTAGTTACCCCAGAATTAGCCCCAATTATCCAGGCATGCCAAACCCTCCCTCCTGCACCATCCCTATAGTCACGTGTTCAACTCCTCTCTCTCCCTATTGGTTGCCTCGCTAGCACATGGGTAACAAACCAGATGAAGGGCTTATGCCCGAACGTCGATTCTCCTGCCCCTCGGATGCTGCCTGACCTGCTGTGTTTTTCCAGCGCCACACTCTCCACTCTGATTTCCAGCATCTTCAGTCCTCCCTTTCTCCCTGCTGATGAGGATTAGCAAAGTAGACGCAGAGAGGCTGTTTCCTCATGTGAGACAATCTAGAATGAGAGGTCATCGTTTTATGATAAGGGACAGCAGATTTAAATCAGAGATGGGGTGAAATGACCTCTCAAAGGGTTATGGATCTGTGGGATTCACTTCTCCAAAGTGTGGAAGATGCTTGGACATTGAGTAAATTTAAGGAAGAGATAATCAGATTTTTAATCAGTAACAGGTTGGAGAGTTATGGAGAGCAGGCAGGGAAGTGGGGTTAAGGCTAAGTTGAGATCAGCCATGATTGTATTATATGGCAGAGTAGGCCCAAGGCCTACTCCTGCTCCTAGTTCTTGGTCTTATGGAGTTTGATTTGATTTGATTTATTTATTGTCACATGCATCTTGTTACTAAATACCGTGAAGAGCATTGAATAGTGTCGCCACCCTCTGGCGCCATCTGAAAACAGAGAAAAATAAACCAAAGCATAGAATATAAACAAATCTGCGTTGTTGGGCCTACTCGAGTCCGCGCTGCTGGGCCTACTCGAGCCCATGCTGCTGAGCCTACTGGGGTGTGCGTTGCTGGGCCTACTCGAGTCCATGCTGCTGGGCCTACTGGGGTGTGCGTTGCTGGGCCTACTCGAGTCCATGCTGCTGGGCCCACTCCAGTCTGCACTGCTGGGCCTACTCGAGTCCGTGCTGCTGGGTCTACTCGGGTCTGCACTGCTGGGCCTACTCGAGTCCGTGCTGCTGGCCTACTCAGGTCCACGTTGCTGGGGTCACTCAAGTCTGAGCTGCTGGACCCACTCAAATCCGTACTAGTTGGCCTACTCGAGTCTGTGCTGCTGGGTCCACTCACATCCGTACTGCTGGACTTACTTGAGTTTATGCTGCTGGGCCCATTAAACTGCGTGCTGCTGGGTTGGCTCGAGTCCGTGCTGCTGGGCCCACTCCAGTCTGCACTGCTGGGCCTACTCGAGTCCATGCTGCTGGGCCTACTCAGGTCCACGTTGCTGGGGTCATTCAAGTCTGAGCTGCTGGACCCACTCAAATCCGTACTAGTTGGCCTACCCGAGTCCGTGCTGCTGGGCCTACTCGGGTCTGTACTGCTGGGCCTACTCAGGTCCACGTTGCTGGGGTCACTCAAGTCTGAGCTGCTGGACTCACTCAAATCCGTACTAGTTGGCCTACTCGAGTCTGTGCTGCTGGGCCCACTCACATCCATACTGCTGGACTTATTTGAGTTTGTGCTGCTGGGCTCATTAAACTGCGTGCTGCTGGGTTGGCTCGAGACTGTGCTGCTGAGCCCATTCCAGTCCACACTGCTGGGCCTATTCGGGTCTGTGCTGCTGGGCTCACTCAAGTCTCTGCTGTTGGACCCGCTCAAGTCCGTGCTGCTGGACGCACTCAAATCCGTACTAGTGGGTCTACATAAGTCCGTGCTGCTGGGTCCACTTGGGTCCGTGCTGCAGGGCCCACTGAGGTCCATACTAGTTGGCCTACTTGAGTCTGCGTTGTTGGACCTACTCGAGCCTGTGCTGCTGGGCCCGCTCACGTCCTTACTGCTGGAACTACTTGAGTTTGTGCTGCTGGGCCCATTAAACTGCGTGCTGCTGGGCCAACTCGAGACTGTGCTGCTGGGTCCACTCAAGTCCGTGCTGCTGGGCCTACTCAGGTCTGCATTGCTGGGGTCACTCAAGTCCGTGCTGCTGGACCCACTCAAATCCGTACTAGTGTGCCTACTTGAGTCCATGCTGCTGGGCCCACTGAGGTCCGCACTGCTGGGCTTACTCAGGTCTGTGCTGATGGGCCAACTGAGGTCCATACTAGTTGGCCTACTCAAGTCTATACTGCTGGGTCTATTCGAGAATGTGCTGCTGGGCCCACTCCAGTCCATGCTGCTGGGCCCACTCTAGTTCACACTGCTGTGCCCACTCGAGTCAGTACTGCTGTATCTACTTGAGTCTGTGCTGTTGTGCCCACTCACATCCATATTGCTGGACCTACTTGAGTTTGTGCTGCTGGGCCCATTAAACTGCGTGCTGCTGGGCCAACTCGAGACTGTGCTGCTGGGCCAATTCAAGACTGTGATGCTGGGCCCACTCAAGTCTGTATTGCAGGGTGCACTCAAGTCTGGACTGCTGGGCCCAATCCATTCCGCACTGCTGGGCCCACTCGAGGCCGTGCTGCTGGGCCTACTCGGATCTGTGCTGCTAGGCCCACTCAAGTCCGTGCTGCTGGGCCTACTCAAGTCCGTGCTGCTGGGCCTACTCGGATCTGTGCTGCTAGGCCCACTCAAGTCCGTGCTGCTGGGCCCACTCAAGTCCGTGCTGCTGGGCCTACTCAAGTCCGTGCTGCTGGGTCCACTCCAGTCTGCACTGCTGGGCCCACTTGAGGCCATGCTGCTGGGCCTACTCGGGTCCATGCTGCTGGGCCCACCCCAATCTGCACTGCTGGGTCCACTCCAGTCTGCACTGCTGGGCCCACTCGAGGCCGTGCTGCTGGGCCTACTCGGGTCCATGCTGCTGGGCCCACCCCAATCTGCACTGCTGGGCCCACTCCAGTCTGCACAGCTGGGCCCACTCGAGTCTGTGCTGCTGGGCCTACTCCAGTCCATGCAGCTGGGCCCACTCAAGTCTGTGCTGCTGGGCCCACTCCAGTCCACACTGCTGGGCACACTTGAGTCTGTGCTGCTGGGCCCACTTGAGTCTATGCTGCTGGGCCCACTCGAGTCCATGCTGCTGGGCCCACTCGAGTCTGCACTGCTGGGCACACTCGAGTCCGCACTGCTGGGCACACTTGAGTCCGTACTGCTGGGCCCACTCGAGTCCGCACTGCTGGCCACACTCGAGTCCACACTGCTGGGCCCATTCCAGTTCACACTGCTGGGCCCACTCGAGTCCGCACTGCTGGGCACACTCGAGTCCATGCTGCTGGGTCTAATCGATTCTGCGCCGCTGGGTCTACTCAAGTCTGCACTGCTGGGCCCACTCAAGACCATGCCAAGTGGTTAGTAAATAAAATTGAAGAAAAAGAAAGACAAGAGAAGAGAGAAAAACAATCAAAAAGAAACAAAAAGAAAAGCTGATGGAGAAGACAAGCCCTAGACTCAGAAGCCCTGGATTTTACACGTCAGATTATAGAATGCACAATTTATAATCTTGTCTTAAATAACCTGTTTGGAGAAACCTCAGCAACACATGCACAATGGCAAAAGCTATTCCAGTGCTCCACTCAGTTGGAAATGTTCACGGTTGTCAACTCCTCACTAAAATGGAAAGAAAAAGCCTTAATTTTCCCAACAACTATCGCGCTCTCACCTTAATAATTACATAGAATTATACACACAAATGTGAGTTCTTTCAGAACAGAGAAGTACAGGGAAACAAACATCTACTGCTTTTCAGATTCAAATCCTCAGGTTCATGGCAACAATAGGATTTCATTGAGAAAGACTACATCACTGAAATCCCCCAACTATCAACATCCTGGGGGGTTACCACTGAGCAGAGATTCACCTGGACCAGTCATATAAACATAGCAGTGACATGCACAGCTCGCTGTCACCTTCTCAAGAGCAACTAGGGATGGCAATAAATGCTTGCCCATCTAATGACGCCCCTATCTCATGACTGAATAAAAGAAATGCCAGAGGCTAGAAATCCTACAGTATGTGACTCACCTCTTGACTCCCCAAAGCCCATCCACCATCTACAAGGCACAAGTCAGGAGTGTGATGGAATACTCCCCACTTGCCCTGGATGGGGGCAGCTCCAACAACATTCAAGAAGCTTGACACAATCCAGGATAAATCACCCATGTAACACCTTCAACACTCACTCCCTCAACCCCATCAATGCCAAGTGGTAATGGTCTGTATGACGTATCTGACCCACTGAAGTAGCTCCTGAATACCCCTCAACAGAATCTTCAAAACATACAGCCCATGGCATCTGGAAGAATAAGGGCAGCAGCTACATGGGAACACCACCACCTACAAATACCCCTCCGAACCATACATCAGTCTGACTTGA
This sequence comes from Chiloscyllium punctatum, assembly GCF_047496795.1. Lineage (NCBI taxonomy): Eukaryota > Metazoa > Chordata > Chondrichthyes > Orectolobiformes > Hemiscylliidae > Chiloscyllium > Chiloscyllium punctatum. The sequence continues at coordinate 14,023,337 of NC_092749.1, read as the reverse complement.
AAATACATCACTGTTCAGTGTCACTGGGTCAAAGCCCTGGAGCTCCCTCCCTAACAGCATTGCGGACCTACATACACCCAAATGGACGGCGGCAGGTCAGGAAGGCAGACCACCACCAGCTGCCCAGGACAGTTCGGGATGGGCAGTACACTCATGATCCATGAGTGAATGAAAAGAAAATAAAAGTCAAAAACAGCAGATGGTAGAAATCTGAAATGAAACCAGAGGAGCTCTGAGCAAGAACCATACTGTACCCGACATGATAACTCTGTTTCTCTCTCTCTGCAACATGCTGAGTTTCTGCAGCACTTTGATTTGTAATATATAAACATGTTGAGTCCTTTCAGTCACTTTGCCCTTTCTAATGGGTTCTGATGTTTGGCTGAATAGCTCTTCAATTGGTATATCTGTCAATCGCTTCTCGATTTTGTGGTGTTGCTGTGTGTTTGAAGTTCGGAGAAAATTGACTGTAAGGTAAATAGGTTACTGCATGTCATCTCAGTGTGTGGAAAACAGGACTTCACTGAACCAGGTTTCATTGTTAGTTTTGCAACTGATGACAGGAGAAGAGAATAATCATTGGTGATCAAGGACAAAGAGTTGAGTTCTTCATGTTTGCAACCGAGTGAGTCTGTATTTTGAACAACTCAGTTTTCGTTGATTTGAAACTTATCAGGAGCTTGCTTCCTTTTTACCCTTCACCCTCCATTGATGTCAAGCTCAGCCCAAACCCTGCTACTGTGCCTCTCCCTACGTCCATCATATCTGTGCTCGCTGATCTAAGTTGGCTCTGATTGAATCACTCTTCAATATTAAATCTCTCTGTTGATTGCAGATCAATTTCCGCTCTCTGTGATTATCTCCAATCCTGAGATTCTTCGAGATCTCTAAACTCCTCCAATTTCCCGCCTCTCTGAGTTTCATTGCTTCCTCATCAGTGGCCATATCTTCAGCTGCCTGGGAGCCTCAGCTCTGAAACAAACATCTTCATCTTTATCACATCTTGCTTAATAATCTGAATCACTCTTCGATCAAGCATCAGCTATCATCTCCGCTATCTCCACTTTTGGATTGCTGCCAAATGTTGTTAATTTATAGTACTAATTATCGCCTGAGGAGGTTTCACTACACTAAAGGGGCTTTATAAATCCAGGCAGTTGCTTTTGTTACTGTTGAAGGTTTTCTGCCAACATGTCCTCGAAAGTGTTTGACAATGTTTTTTCTTGTTAAATTGCCTCCTCTCTCTGTAGGTTAGACACCACAACTGTGCTCTGCAGCGGAAAGAAACAGTGAAACCTCTCTCAATAATTTTACCCGATATTTTAAATTTAATGTGAATATTGTGGTCTGTTCCTCCTTGACCTTTCATAAGATAGTTAGGCGCAGACTGAATACGTTACCAGGGAAGGGAATGCTATCAACGGTTAATAATCGTGTCAGGGAGGGTGCTTTTGTAACACAGTGAAACAAACTCATTACCAACTTACAAAGCCTTTCAAAACACACCAGCACCAGGTAGTAAGTACAGCGGAGGTTTGATGGGAACTACCTTTAAGCCTCTACTGTTGGTGTCTCGGCTCCGAGCTTGATACACCAGGAACCAGCCACCATCTTTATTGATTGTGCCTGACTTCCCGAGCATGTGCCAGCGACAGCAGGAGTGCTTTGATCTTTGGTGAAGTTCTGCAATGAATCTCATAGATAGTACACACTGCTGCTCCTGAGCGTCAGCGATGGAGGAAAATAAACCGCCCATAGTGTTCAGGGATGTGCAGGCTCGGGAAATGCAGGGTAAGGAATGGGTCTAGATGGGATGCTCGGTGTGGGCTGAATGGCCTGTTTCCACACTGTTGGGATTCCATCTATGAATCTTGTAAGTGGTGGGAGGGAGCATAATCAAGCTGCTTTCTCATGGGTACCATTCCAAAAACCCTTAACAAGCGCCAATTGCGAGCTGATAGTTCTCAGCATACCTGTAGCATCCAATGGCACCTTTTGATGCAAGTGTGGAGATGAAGGTGATGTGAGGTAATGCTGGAAAACTAGGTGTTGTAAGCGCAACACATGCCAAAGAAAACAAATAGTGTGTCAGCCTTCACAGCAAGAGGATCGGAGTAAAGGAGCACAATGGTTTTGCAGCAATTAGACACGGCTTTGGGGAGACCACACTCAGTGTATTGTGTGCATTTTTGGTTACCATATCTGAGGAAAGGTGTTCTGGCTAGGGAGAGAGTGCAACAAAAGTTTGTCAGACTGATCTCTGGGATGGCAGGACTGATGGATGAAGAAGCGCCAGATCTGTTTGAACTATTGAGTTTCAGAGCCACGAGGTCATGCTGCACCTATACAAAACTCTGGTGCAGCCGCACTTGGAGCATTGCATACAGTTCTGGTCACTGCATCATTGGAAGGATGTGGAAGCTTTGGAAAGGGTTAAGAAGAGATTTACCAGGATGTTGCCTGGTATGGAGGGATGGTCTTATGAGGAAAGGCTGAGGGACTTGAGGCTGTCTTCATTGGAGAGAAGAAGGTTGAGACATATAAGATAATCAAAGAGTTAGATAGGGTGGACAGTGAGAGCCTTTTTCCTCGGATGGTGATGGCTAGCACGAGGGGACACAGCTATGAATTGAGGGGTGATAGATGTAGGACAGATGTCAGAGGTAGTTGTTGAGAGTGTGGTGCTGGAAAAGCACAGCAGGTCAGGCAGCATCTGAGGAGCAGGAGCATTGATGTTTTGGGCAGAAGCCCTTCATCAGTAATGATGAAGTAATTTCTTTACTCAGAGAGTAGTAGGGGCATGGAACACACTGCCTGCAACAGTAGTGGCCTTGCCAAGTTTAAGGGTATTTAAATGGTCATTGGATAAACATATACACAAAATGGAATAGTGTAGGATAGATGGACTTCAGATTGGTTCCACAGATCGGTGCAACATCGAGGGCTGAAGGGCCTGTACTGTGCTGTAATGTTCTATGTTCTATATTCAAGGGAGTGTGAAAGAATGGAAGAGGGGAAACCTATAAAACTCTAACAGGACTGGACAGGGTAGACATATGCTCCTGATGGTCCAGACACAGGAGTCATAGTATAAGGGCTTGGGGTAGGCCATTTAGGACTGAGATGAACAGAAATGTCTTCCCCCATGTCTCCCAGAGAGTGGGGAGTCTGTGGGATTCTCTGTGCAATTGTTGCCAAACATTGAATGAATCCTAGAAGGAGTTAGATATCATCCTTAGGGCTAAAAGATCAAAGGATTATAGGGAGAAAGAAGGAACAAGGCATTGAATTGGATGACCATATTGAATGCAGATTCTGGATTAGTGGTGCTGGAAGAGCACAGCAGTTCAGGCAGCATCCAAGTAGCTTCAAAATCGATGTTTCGGGCAAAAGCCCTTCATCAGGAATAAAGGAATATTGAATGCACAGAAGACTTGAGGGGCTGAATGGCCTTTTCCTGCTCCTATTTTCTACATTTCTTTATAAAAGACTAAAATCAGACAATAGCAATCTGACTCAGCCTAACAGTGATGGAGAGGCATGATAGAGGGTAGTATATCTGCCTGATGAGTTTAACATCACTTGATCAAATTATGATGAATGGTTTTGTACAGAGTCTCTTGTGTGCTATTTACATGCAGTTGTCAACGGGTCTGTTACTTCAATGAGCTATTGAAACACTGGCCAAACAAATTTCACAGTGAACTACCAGAAACATTAATTCTCTAAGGATCCTCACTGATTTGGGAATCTGTCAACACAAATACCAGAAGTATGTGACTCCACAGCACAAAGAAAGGTTTGAATTGTTGACAAATAAATTGTCCATCCCTTTCAAGGAGCTCTCTGCACTCAAGCTATAGGAAGTAGAAATGTCACATGGGCAACCATTTTTATTCACCCGTCGGACATGGGTGTCGCTGCCTAGGCCAGCATTTATTGCCCGTCCCTAATTACCCCTTGAGAAGGTGGTGGTGAGTTGCCATCTTGAACCACTGCAGTCCACCTACTGTGGGTTGACTCACAATCCCTGCAGGGAGGAAAGTCCAGGATGTTTGACCCAGTGACATTGAAGACAAGGCAATATAGTCCCAAGTCAGGTTAGTGAATGGGAGTACATAGATCAAACCACATTGTTGGTACTATTGAGGTAGCTGTACCAAGAAGTCTACACTTTGTATGTGACTTCTGGCCATTAATAACAGATGGAAAAATGGAAAATGCTGGAGAAACTCAGCAGTTCTGGCAGCACCTGTACAGAGAAAGCAGAGTTACTGTTTCAAGTCCAGTGATCCTTTTTCAGAACGTTCTGAAACACAGTAATAGAAACATGAAAGAGTGAGCTGCTTTTATGTAGGAGAAAGTGAGGACTCCAAATGCTGGAGATCAGAGTCCAGAGTGTGGTACTGGAAAAGCACAGCCAGTCAGGCAGCATCCGAGGAGCAGGAGAATCAATGTTCGGGCATAAGCTGTTTATCGGAAAATTCCTGATGAAGGGCTGACGCCTGAAATGCTCCTGCATTTATATAGAAAAGAATTCCCTTTCTTTCACACTTTTGACCAGCTGTAGATATTAGAATTGCTTGTGCGTCGATGAGGTATTTGTTGTAGTACTGCTTTAAGAGCTGAGTATGTTAATGAGACAAAAACCAGACTGACAGCATGTGACCAGCTGTCATGTGACTCTGAGCATCAGTAAGTTGGATAAGGGAAAGGTAGGTAAGTTGCTTTGTAGTTACAAGTGAATTGAAATCCAATACATAAAAACATGACATTTTTATCAATGGCAAACATTCCTTAACAATGGAAGCAGAGATGTAAATTTGAAAATGACATAAGAATACCTCAGTGCAAAAGTTACATTGGCCCAAATATCTTCAGCTACTTCATCAGTGACCTTCCCTCCATCAGAAGATCAGAAGTGGGTATATTCCTTGATAACTGCACAATGTTCAGCACCATTCGCAACTATTATAGAATCATAGAACCATTGAATCCCTACAGTGTGGAAACAGGTCTTTGGACTAACAAGTCCACACCGACCTTCCGAAGAATAACCAACCCAAACCCATTCCCCTGCCTATACTTTACCTTTGCCCCTGACTAATGCACCTAACTGATTCATCCCTGAACATTATGGGCAATTTAGCATAACCAACACACCCACTGGCACATGTAGCAAGACCTGCACAACATCCAGAATAGGCTCAGTTGTAATTAGCACTTGCACACCACAAATGCCAGGCATTGACTGTTTCCACCACCTCTTGACACTCAATGGTACTGCCACCACAGAATCCGCCACTATCAATATACTGCAGGTTATTATTGACAAGAAACTGAACTGGACTAACTGGACAAATACAGTAGCTACAAAAATAGATCAGAGGCTGAGATTCTTAGCGAATCATTCACCTCCTTACTCCTTAAAGCTTGTCCACCATCTACAAGGGAGATGTCAGGAGTGGATGCGTGCAGCTCCAGCAACACTCAAGAAGCTTGACGCCATCCAGGACAAAGCAGATCATTTCGTTGGCACCACATCCACAAGCATCCACACCCTCCAGCACCAATGCTCAGTAGCCATAGTGTGTGCCATCAACAGGATGCACTGCAGAAATTCACATAGACAGGAATTTCCAAACCCACAACCATCCCCTGCAAGTTCTCCTCCAATCCACTCAGCCTCCTGACTTAGAAATGTATCACCATTCCTTCAGTGTCACTGGGTCAAAAGTCCTGGCATTCTGTTCCTGAGGGCATTATGGGTATACTTACAACATGTGGGGTGCAACAGTTCAAGAAGGCAGCTCACCCCTATCTTCCAAAGGGCAATTAGGGACGGACAATAAATGCTGGATCAACCAGCATTGCCTACACCCTCTGGTTTAGTAAAACAAGATTACTCCAATATTGAAAGACAGATTCTTGCTCTAGTTTTCAGGATATGCAATGGTTTCATACATAATTATTTAGTGAGCACATTATTGCTCACGTCAACCTCAAACCATTAGAAGTGATCTGGGGAATACCTTTGAGAAGTGCACATACCAACTACAATGTCTCCCTCCGAAGATCCATGTAGGGTACTACTTCGAAGTTTCCAAATGTCTATTCCCAATATTTTAGCCAAATTCCAAGCCCCACTGGGAACAAAGATACTCTGCGATTATTTCATTGATTCATGGCATTTCCCAAACGATGCCCTTCTTATTCATTGTTCATTGGGTCAATATTGTTCCCATCCCTAGATGCCTTTGGGTACAACTGAGTGGCTTGCTAGGCCATTTCAGAATTTAGTAAAAAGTACACCCCATTGGTGTGGGTCTGGAATCTTATGTAGGCCAGACCTGGTAAGATTAGGTGTTTCCTTCCCTAAAGAGCATTAGTGAAATGGATGGCATTTTACAACAATGGTCACCATTAGACTTTTAACTCCAGGCTTTATTTTGTTTAAAAATTGAATTCCAATTTCACTATCTATCATGATATGATTCATACCCGGATCCCCAGAACACTCCATGGGTCTCTGGATTACTAGGTCCAGTGACAATCTCACGAGGCTATCACCTCCCCGTGGTTATTGAAATCTGTGCTAAACATCAGACTCAACACCAATCTCATAGCTGTTGGTCATAGCTGAGCGGAGCACTTTGAGACAACTATTTCAGATGATGACCAACTACAACAGCTTAAGAAGATCATCATTAGCAAGTATCCTTCTGGGCAATTGTATTCAAAAGGTCCCCAAACTGATCCATTCTGTTTGGACATTCAGAGCTGAACTGGTACTGTTCAAGAATGGAATGTCCTGGTATCAATGAAAACATCGACCATCTGAGGAGGTGATGGCCTAGTGGTATTGTAAGTAGACTGTTAACCCAGAGACCCGGGGGAACGTTCGGGAAACTGGATTCAAATAGTGGATGGTGGAATTTGAATTCAATAAAAATCTGGAATAAAGAGTCTAATGATGACCATGAAGCCATTATCAGTTGTTGGAAAAACCCATCTTGTTCACCAGTGTCCTTTAGAGAAGGAAATTGCAGTCCTTACTCTGTCTGGCCTACATGTGACTCTGGACCTGTGCGAGATAAGTGGCTGTCCAGCCCCATCTACGGCACTTTTTATTTCCCTTCCCAGGAACAAAGACACGGAGGAGTCTGTCCAAAACTTTTTCATTCAACTTTGCAAAGTCGGGTGCTGTTCCCAAAGGTACACACACACAAGCATAGTAATCTCCACGCATTATATACATGTATATGTGGGCTGGGTCTACTACTGCTGCCTTGACCAACGAGTGCTCGGATTCCCCACTGTTTTCCTTATTTGGGTTCTGGTGCCTGCGATTATTTTGTTATTCACTTGGCCAATCAGTGTTTGAGCTTCCCGTTCTTCCCTTATATGGATGATGTTGTACAACTGTGGTGAAGGGCAGTCTCTCAACTATCGAGGAAAGCTGTTACAACTGTTTCATTCATATAAACGTGGGGGAGGTTTTTGCAACAGTTTCGAGTGTCTGCTTGTGTTTACTATGAGGTAGAAAAGACTAAAAGGCAGCTAACCGTTTAAAAATTACACTACCCCCTACAGACCTACAGCAATGTGGTTGACTCTTAACTACTCTATGGGCAATAAATGCTGGTCTGGTCAGTGGTGCCCTCATCCTGTGAAGGAATAAAGGAGAAACTGGTCAAGGTGTGTGAAATACGTAATTCAATCAATGACAACAATCAACAGAAACTCTCCTTCCACAAATGATTTCTTCTGATGTAAAGATTGTGACTGATATTTTCTATGTCCAAAGACACAGTTACATTCTGCCAAATGACTATTTCTCCGAATTTCCTCAGTACGTCCAATCAAGGATGCCACTCTTGCAGTGGTTGTTGACACATTGACCACTATATTAAGAATGTTTGATGTACCTCAACACATTGAGGTCCAATAATGGTCCACAGTATATTAGTCAGCCTTCCAGGATTTGTGCAGGAAATGTTGTGTTTTATATATATTGCCTTTTCTCCACATTGCCCTCACTCAAGTGGTCTCATACTGTTTTTACTGTAAACTCCATGATTATTAAATTTACAATCTCTCTCTCACTTACTATCATTCTCTCTCTCTCTCTCTGATAATGTAAGTATTTCTAACAATCTGATCAATCTTAGAAACTGGGACTAGTTTCCAAAGTCTCAAATCCAGATGGATTTCAATCCAAACTGAGGATTTCCATCAGTTCATAGTGTCAGCAATTTGATTTCATCAACAGGAAACTCAGTGGATTTGGAGAAGTCATGGAATTCTATTCTATGTTTTCAAAGCCTCAGCAGTAGGATTGGTTCTCTTTTGACTTGTTTTTGAAAGATCGTCTCTGCAGAGATTGCCATCTTTTGGAATGTGTGAGTGCACTGTATTTATGATTGAGGGAATATAATTCTAATTCTGGATTATAATTTCAATACCAACCAATGTTTGACACTTGTTTTAAGAAAAAGTTTTTTTTGTTATGATAAATTTATTATTTTGAGTTCAACAAAGAAACCTAATGAAAGCCTCTTTCAATCTGGATAGTAATACAAAAAAGAATAATTTGCATTTTGGTATTCGAACGAACGCATTTATGTTGATAGTTAAACTGCTGGAGTAAATGCACGTTCCTTCCGTCACAGTCATAATCCATGTGCAGGTTGCATTCCTGGATAGAAGGACAAAATATACAAGAACGTAACCAGTTAGTGTGCAGTTATCCCAACTTGAACAGGACAAATATACAGTACCATCCATAAGCTCAGAGCTATACAAGTGTGTGATGCTATGACCTTGAAAATAATTAGTGCTGTAAATAAACTTCTAGACATCTGTCTCACAAGGCACTCTTTACGGCATATCTTAGACGGGGCTAATGTTCAGAAAAACACAAATGACATCATAAATTCAGAGGAACCTCGATTATCCAGCATTCAATTATCCGAATTTTGGATTAACTGGCAAGGCCCTGATGCTTGTCTAAGCTGTGTTACCCGGCATTCAATTATCCGAACATTTGATTGTCCTACAAAATACTCCCCACCTTTGTCGTTTGGATAACCAAGGTTCCTCTGTAATTGTGAATATAATGAACGTAATATCACAATGTATGATTGATAGACTTTAATACAAAATGCAGACTGATAGAAACATTTTTCTATTCTGAAAATTAAGGAAGCCTGCAATCTTCAATGTATTGGTCAATTCTGGAGTTGAGAGAGGTGACTAATGAGGAGAGATTGAGTAGACTAGGACTATACTCATTGGAATTTAGAAGAATGAGGGGGAATCTTACAGAAATAGATAAAATTATGAAGGGAATAGATACGATAAAAGCAGGGAGGTTGTTTCCACGGGTGGGTGAAACTAGAACTAGGGGGCACAGCCTCAAAATAATGGGGAGCAGATTTAGGACAGAGTTGAGAAGGAACTTCTTCACCCAAAGGGTTGTGAATCTGTGGAATTCCCTGCCCAGTGAGGCATTTGTGGCTACTTCGTTGAATGTTTTTGAGGCAAAGATGGATAGATTTTTTTCACAGTAAAAGAATTAATAGGGCAACAGGGTAGCTCAGCGGTTAGTACTGCTGCCTGACAGTGCCAGGGACCTGGGTTTGATTCCCACCCTGGACAACTATCTGGGTGGAGTTTGCACATTCTCCCTGTGTCTGCGTGGGTTTCCTCGCACAGACTAAGGATTGGTCATACTAAATTGCCCCATAGTGTCCAGGGCTGTGAAGGCGAGGTGGATGAGCCATGGGAAATGCAGGGATAGGGTGGGTCTGAGTGGGATGCTCTTTGGAGGGTCAGTGTGGACTCAATGGGCCGAATGGCCTGCTTCTGGATTCTATGGTCAGGATTATGGTGAGCTGGTGGGTCGGTGGAGCTGAGTCCATGATCTTACTGAATGGTGGAGCAGGCTCGAGGGGCCAGATAGATTACTCCTGTTCCTATTTCTTATGTATTTGTGCACTGTAACTTTCAAAACGACAAACTTATTTCGTTCTTTACACTCATTTTAAAATTTATCAATGCCTTTGTTATGAATTGTGATATCCTATGTGCATTGCCATTACAAAGCAGTAGCTGATGTCATGATTTGCAATAAATGTTTTGTCTAATTCTGTCCGGATAATCATTATGCCATTGCCTGAGAAATATATAATCCTTGATCATATTAGTCAGAAACATCTCAGCATGTGCACGTAAATGAGTTTCCTTGATGTCATTGGCTGCTGCAATGGAGGTGAATGTTTTGTTCTGTTCTTTGGCATTATGTTTGAGTAGAAACATTTGCTGAACATTAGTTTTCATGAAGATTGAACTCTCCTAAGAAAGGATAGCTTGAAAAACGTTGACATTTGGACTGAGTGAAGTGCTGCACTCTGCAAATAATGAGTCGGGTAGAGATTCTGTGTAAACATTAAACAGATTAACATTTCCATGGGTGAAAATGAGATCATAATCTACAGCTGAAGCATCAGGACATACTGAAATGCAAGAAACACGTTAGACCTTAAATAGCATTCACTTCGATGAAACGGGCTGTCAAAAAGAAAGGACAGCTTATCGTGTTTCTGAAATGTTTCACACAAACCAGATTACTTTGAGGAGTGATTACTCTGTCATGCAAGGAATGGAACTGGGCGACTTTTCACTTTGTAAATCCAAGATAGTTCAGTGGAGGCTGGAGAATTCACACCGAGATTTGTTAATGGTACAGATTTCAATCAGATTTATCATTCCAGAATCGGGCTGCGTGAACTCTTTTTGATGGGAAGATGAGGCGGGTGGGGTGAAAGGTTAGTTTGGGTGGGGGGGGGTGGTGGTGGTGGTTGGGGATGGAGTAAGAGGCAAGGCAGTTTCCTGCTCAGCCCAGAGAATGTGCTGGCTATCAAACTGGAAGCTTCCAAGGGTCCAGGTTGGAGCAATGAGGATCTTTGGCTTTATTAATTATTACTTGATTAAAGACCAATCTTTTATTTTTCCTATTGATTTAGCAGCTCACCCACTGGGCATGCCATGCTCATTTGATATGCATCTACAACCAAAGATCAATGTCTTTAGCTTTATACAACCTCTGATTAGCACCAAACAATAAGGAGGTTTAATTTTTCATGCATGATCTAGATCAATCCATTATAATAATTAAGTCACCAAACCATTTAGTCATTCAGCTAAGCTAAGTTGTCCGAATACATTGTCATCAAATCATTAACATTACATTACATTACATTAACATTGTGTTTGAATGCAACTGATGTGAATGATTTGATATTAGAACATAGAACAGTACAGTACAGCACAGGCCCTTCGGCTCTCAATGTTGTGCTGACCTTTTATCCTACTCAAAGATCAAAATAACCGACATACTCTTTACTATCATCCATGTGCCAATCCAAGAGTCGCTTAAGTATCCCAAATGTATCTGACTCTACGACCACTGCTGGCAGTATATTCCATGCACCTACCACTCTCTGTGTAAACCTTCCTCCAATCACATTAAAACCCTTCATGATAGCTATTTCCACCCTGGGAAAAAGTCTCTGACTATCCACTCTATCTGTGCCTCTCATCATCTTGTATACCTCTGTCAAGTCACCTCTCATCCTTCTTGGCTCCAATGAGAAAGCCCTAGCTCCCTCAACATTTCTTCATAAGACATGCCCTCCAATCTAGGCAGCATCCTGATAATTCTCCTCTGCACCCTCTCTAAAGCTTCCACATCCTTGAGGCAGCACGGTGGCTCAGTGGCTAGCACTGCTGCCTCACGGCACCAGGGACCCAGGTTTGATTCCAGCCTTGGGGCGACTGGCTGTGTGGAGTTTGCACGTTCTCCCCGTGTCTGCGTTGGGTTTCCTCCCCGTGCTCTGGTTTCCTCCCACAGTACAAAGATGTGCAGGTCAGGTGAATTGGTCATGCTAAATTTCGAATCCTCTTGAAAAGGATGCCTACCTTGAAGAAGGTCTCCTCCTCCGTCTACAAGGATCTCAGTGAGTCCCTCTCTCTGCCCTGCACCTCCTTCCACCTATCATATTCCAAGCACCCCTCCCCCAAATTCCCTCCCCCCTACCCTTTATCTCAGCCCGCTTGGCACACCAGCCTCATTCCTGAAGAAGGGCTTAAGCCCAAAACATCGATTCTCCTGCTCCTCGGATGCTGCCTGGCCTGCTGTGTTTTTCCAGCACCACATTTTTCAACTCTGGTCTCCAGCATCTGCAGTCCTCACTTTCTCCTGTGCTAAATTGCCCCTAGAGTTAGGTGCATTAGTCAGGGGTAGATATGGGGAATGGGTCTGGGTGGGTTACTCTTCGGAGGGCCAGTGTAGACTAGTTGGACCAAAGGGCCTGTTTCCACACTGTAGGAAATCTAATCTAATCTAATCTAATCCTTTGTGTAATGAGGTGAACAGAATTGAACACAATATTCCCAGTGTGGTCTAACCAGGGCTTTATAAATCTCTGGCATAACCTTGTGGCTCTTAAACTCAATCCCCCTGCTAATAAAAGCCAACACACCATATGTCTTCTTAACAACCTAAGCAATTATTAATATTTAAATAAAAAGAGAAATTCCTGGGTACAGATTCGGATTATGAACTTAAATTCCACACCCAGTTATATGCCACATGAAGATATCTCTTACGGCCTTGTAGTAACCCTGCCTCTGAACTAGAAACCCCATGTTCAAGTCCTGTCCCAGGGCCCGATGATCAAGGAAAGTGGTCATGAGATTCAATGAGCCATAGGCCCTTTGTTCTCTGAATACACACTGAAAAAAAAAGTTGTTTTTGCAGAAAGGTGGCCAACATTATATCAATATGAGTTAATACTGGCAATCAGGCAATTTGCAACAAGTAATGGATGGTGTCAGAAAGGTAGAAGTAATGGGACATGCTCCAACAGTAGAAAATGTAGCTATTTTAAGGATAGTTTCAACAGGAATGTTTTATCTTAGCTCAGGACAAATGATGACTATGTTTCTCATTGGAAAAATTGTTTTTCTTCACATCACATCCCATCCACAAAGTCAACTATTGTTTCTCCAGCTGGCTTCACTCCAGAGACCAAAGGTTCCCCCCACAAGAGTCTATCTCATAGCAAAGAGCAAAATGGACTTTTGATTAACCTTTGTGCATTAACAGCCATTTCAGGAACAGCTGGCTGAAATGTTCTCTGAAGTAAATTACGTTCCGAACTATTGAGATGCTCAACACTCCACTTATCACCTGTTGAACATGCTTTCACCATCTGCGTGATGTTCTTGTATTTGTTTGAGTGAATGTCTCAGAAATAATATACATTTGTTCAATCTAACGCACCCACCTCATTTTACATCTCAGCTACTCAGTACACCTATTATTGTTTCAGTACTAAATTCATTGTCCCACTGAGTTTGTTATGGTTCTCACTGGAGTGAGGTGGTCATAGAGTCACAGAGTCATAGAGATGCACAGCACGGAAACAGACCCTTCAGTCCAACTCAGCAGAAGTGGGTACTGCAGATGCTGGAGGTTAGAGTCAAGATCAGAGTGGTGCTGGAAAAGCACAGCTGGTCAGGCAGCATCCAAAGAACAGGAACATTGATGTTTCGGGCAAAAGCCCTTCATCAGATTTGATTTTTGATTTTGTTGCAGTCACATGTACCAAAGTACAGTGAAAAGTTTTGTTTTTGTGAGCAGTGTAGGCAGCTCATAGCAAACAAAGATATAGAGATCATAGGGTGCTTAGACAGAGCAAGGCACACAAAGTTTCACTGTACAGGAGGTGAACAGAGCAAAATCAGCATTATTTGAATTTAGAGAGTGCTGTTTATTGGATCTTACCAGGTGTTAATTTGTTGCTGTGTTCCCTAACAGAGCAACAAGGTGAGTTTTGAGAAGATTTGTAGCTCAGGTTGAGGTTCTGAATGCAGGTTTGCTCGCTGAGCTGGAAGGTTCATTTTCAGAAGTTTCGTCACCATACTAGGTAGCATCTTCAGTGAGCCTCTGGACGAAGCATAGTATGTTACCTAGCATAGTGACAAAACGTCTGAAAATGAACTTTCCAGCTCAGTAAGCAAACCTACATCCAGAGCAACAAGGCCACAAAAGTACAGAATTGACTGTAAAGAACTTTAGAATAATCTCTGTATCATTGTCTTAAGGTCAATGTGTTATAACTAAATTTCTCTTCAACCTCTATTGGTCATCTATTTCCTTGGTAGGAATTTCAGTGCTCTCTAATTCCTCCTGCTCCTTTATCATCCCCAATTCTGAGGCTATGAAAGGTACTATTTAATGGATTCTCCAGTTGGACATCAGTTGTTGACCAACCCAGAATGTGTCAGGAATTACATAAACAACTAATTTGAGATGACAGTCTTCCTCACAATGTGGCCCATTTGCCCTTGTTGAAAGGTGTTGATATTCATACACACGGACTTTACCTCTGCGAAAGCAACATTAATTAAACAAAATCGTGATAGTGGTGGATGGGAGGGGTGCATGCAGGCAGTACTTCCCTGGTTCATTCTCTATGGCAACACCTCAACCAATCACTTAGGAGAAAGAGAGGACTGCAGATGCTGGAGTTCAGAGTCAATAAGTGTGGTGCTGGAAAAGCACAGCCGGTCAGGCATCATCCAAGGAGCAGGAGAGTCGACTTTTCGACCATAAGCTCTTCATCAGGAATGTTAGGTGGGCAGATTGGTGCAAGGGTCCTGAAAGATAAATAGGAGGGGGTTTGGGGCTGGGGGGAAAGTAGCTGAGAGTGCAATAGGTGAATGAAGGTGGAAGTGAAGATGATCGGTCACAGAGGAGGGTGGAGTGGATAGGTGGGAAGGAAGATGGACAGATAGGACAGGTCAAGAGGGAGGTGCTGAGTTGGGGGATTGGATCTGGGATAAGGTTGGGGAGGATAGATCAGAAAACTGGTGAAATCAACATTAATCCTGTGTAGTTGGAGGGTGCCAAGGTGGAACGTGAGGTGTTCTTCCTCCGAGCGTCAGGTGGCTAGAATTTGGCGGTGGAGCAGGTTCAGGACTTGCATGTCCTTGGTGGAGTGGGAGGGGGAATTGAAGTGTTCAGCCATAGGGCGGTGGGGTTGATTCGGGTGTGTGGCCGGAGATGTTCTCTGAAATGTACTGCAAGTTGGTGTCCTGTCTCCCCAATGTAGCAGAGACCACATCAAGAGCTACAGACACAGTAGATGAGGTGCTTGGAGGTATAGGAAAATCTCTGCTGCATGTGGAAGGATCCTTTAGGGCCTTGGATTGGGATGAGGGGGTTTAATGGGTGTCAGTTTTATAATTCTTGTGGTGAGAAGAGAAGGTGCTGGGAGTGGAGGGTAGGTTGGTGGGGGACATGAACTTAACAAGGGAATCACAGAGGGAATGATCTCTGCGGAACGCAGATAAGGCTGGGAGGAAAATATATCCATGGTGGTGGGGTTTGTTCGTAGGTGTCAGAAATTGTGAGGATGATGCATTGTATCCAGTTCATCTACTTCATGAACACCTTCCACCCTGATCTCAAGTTCAGCTGGACCATCCCGGATACCTCCATCCCCTTCCTGGACCTTTCCATCTCCATTTCCAGTGACCAACTTAACACAGACCTCTACTTCAAACCCACCAACTCCCACAGCTACCTGGACCACACCTCCTCCCATTACCACTCCTCTAAAAACGCTATCCCTTACTCCCAATTCCTCTTCCTCCACTGCAAATGCTCCCAGGAGGTCCAATTCCACTCCAGAACATCCCAGATGGCCTCCTACTTCAAGGACAGCATTTTCCCCTCCCACATGGTCAACAGTGCCCTCCAGTGCATATCCTCCACTTCCCGCACCTCTGCCCTTGAGCCCCACCTCTCCAATTGCAACAAGACGGAACCACTCCCCCTCCCTCCCCCCGGTCCTCAACTTCCACCCCACCAACTTACAGATACAATGCATCATCATCTGCCATTTCTGCCACCCACACTCAGACCCCACCACCAGTGATATATTTGCCTCTCTGTCACATCTGTGTTCCACAGACTCCATTCCCTCCGTGACTCCCTTGTTAGTTCCATGCCCCCCACCAACCCATCCTCCACTCCCAGCACCTTCCCTTGTCACCACAAGGGGTGCAAAACCTGCAACTACACCTCACCCCTCACCTCCATCCGAGGTCCCAAAGAATCTTTCCACATCCGGCAGAGATTTTCCTGCACATCCAAACACCTCATCTACTGTGTCTGTTGCTCTTAATGTGATCTCCTCTACATTGGGGAGACAGAATGCCAACTTGTGGAATGTTTCAGAGAACATCTCCGGGCCGCACACTCCAATCAACCCCATTGCCCTGTGGCCAAACACTTCAACTCCCCCTCCCATTCCACTAAGGTCATGCAAGTCCTTGGCCTCCTCCACCGCCAAATTCTATCCACCCGATGCCTGGAGGAAGAATACCTCATGTACCACCTTGGGACCCTCCAACCACATGGAATCAATGTTGATTTCACCATTTTCCTCATCTCCCCTCCCCCTACCTTTTCCCAGATCCAACTTGCCAACTTAGCACCACCCCCTTGAACTGTCCTATCTGTTCATCTTCCTTACCATGAACTGCTCCACCCTCCTCTCTGACCTATCACCATTATATCCCACCTTCTTCTACCTATCATACCCACACAGCTACCTTTCCCCAGACCCCCCCCCCTCCCATTTGTCTCTCAGCCTCCTTGGGCTCCCCTTTCTCTCACATTCCTGATGAAGGGCTTATGCTCGAAACGTCGACTCTCCTACTCCTCGGATGCTGCCTCACCAGCTGTGCTTTTCCAGCGCCACATGTCTTAATCCTCAACCCATCAGTGTCAACTTACCAACCAACGAGCACCCACATCTCACGTGCAATTTAAATTGTTGTTCCCTTTGAAATTTGACATTCTTGAACTTGTCCTGATGAGTGCAAGCATGTCTCTTTTTCAGCAATACATAGGTTTTATGTTACCAAGTGACTTTTCAAATTAAAGTGCCTTATTTCTACAGCTCTGCTGGTCAGCAACAAGTGACAATAAGCTTCTGGTCAATTCTGAAGTCTTCAAAATAGTCAGCATGCCTTTAAATGTAACTCCTTTAATGTATGTGTATGTATTGCGATAGCCCTTTTGTCCTGAATTAGATGGAAAATACACAGGAAAGGTGAAAATCATGGAAGGTAACTGGATGTTTCTGAGTCTTTGCACATGATAATTCCTGAAAACCCAAGCTACAGTATCTCCAGTGCCTCGATGATAACGCTGCTTCCAAAGAGGAGGTTATTGGGGATTCAGGACTGCTGTTCACTGCTCTTCATTACCATGCAGTGAGCTGAATGTGTGCTCGCAAAATCTCAGAAGAATCCATTCTCCATATCTCAGCTGCTGAATTTTTGTCCATCGGAGTGTGGATGGGAATTTTAAACAAGAATGCTGTGAGCAGCCCAGGATTGGGTTAAAGTGACCACAGCAATTCATCAGCAGCAGCAACTCTCCAGGGAAACGGTACTGAGTGTCACCGAAGGGACTTGACGGCACTGAGGGACTTATTCATCATCAATCCTCCATTGATTTATACTTTTGCTGGTCTCGTGGAAAATAAATTGTAGATTCAGTTGACACAGATAGTGGACATTCGGCCCATTGTGTTGGCTACATCTATTTAATGGAATTACACAATCAGTATCTTTGGACACCCCATTGCTCCTTCCCCAGAGTGCTAAACTGCTTTGTTTATTAGGATGTGTGCAACCTTCCTTTGAAAGCTGTCATCGTACCTGAGTAAAATAGGAATAGGCACAGGAATAGGCTCTTCGGCCTACCAAGACTATACTGATGTTTTGTCTGTATGTGGTCCATATCACTCTGATCCCTGTTCCTATTATTCACCTCCACCTCCTGGGCTAGCACATTCCAGGCATTTACCACTCTCTGTGTAAAAACTTGCCTCTCACATCTCCTTTAAACTTTCCCCCTTTTAGCTGAAACCTATGTTCCTTAGGAATTGACATTACTCCCCTGGGAAAAAGATTCTGACTATCAACTCTATCCATGCCTCTCATCATTTTGTGAACATCTATCAGGTCACCCCTCATCCTTCAACATTCAGCTGAAAACAAACCAAGTTTATCCAATCTCTCCTCACAGCTAATGCCCTCCAAACCAGGCAACATCCAGATAAAACTTTTCTGTAAGTTATCCAAAGTCTCCTCATCCTTCTGGTAGTGTGATGACCAAAGAAACATAGAAACATATTAAAAATACAATGCAGTAAAGGCCCTTTGGCCCTTGATGTTGCGCTGATCCAAGCCCACCTAACCTACACTAGCCCACTATCCTCCGTATGCCTATCCAATGCCCGTTTAAATGCCCATAAAGAGGGAGAGTCCACCACTGCTACTGGCAGGGCATTCCATGAACTCACGACTCGCTGAGTAAAGAATCTACCCCTAACATCTGTCCTATACCTACCATCCCTTAATTTAAAGCTATGTCCCCTAGTAACAGCTGACTCCATACGTGGAAAAAGGTTCTCAAGGTCAACCCTATCTAAACCCCTAATCATCTTGTACACCTCTATCAAGTCATCCCTAAATCTTCTTTTCTCCAATGAAAACAGCCCCAAGTGCCTCAGCTTTTCCTCATACGATCTTCCTCCCATACTAGGCAACATCCTGGTAAACCTCCTCTGCACCCGTTCCAATGCCTCCACATCCTTCCTATAGTATGGCGACCAAAACTGCACACAATACTCCAGATGCATCCGCACCAGAGTCTTATACAACTGCAACATGACCTCAGGACTTCGGAACTCAATTCCTATACCAGTAAAAGCCAGTACGCCATATGCCTTCTTCACAGCACTATTTACCTGGGTGGCAACTTTCAGAGATCTGTGTACATGGACACCAAGATCCCTCTGCTCATCCACACTACCAAGTATCCGACCATTAGCCCAGTACCCCATCTTCTTGTTACTGTTACCAAAGTGAATCACTTCACACTTAGCTACATTGAACTCCATTTGCCACCTTTCTGCCCAGCTCTGCAGCTTATCTATATCCCGCTGAAACCTGCCACATCCTTCCTCACTGTCAACAACTCCACGACTTTCGTATCATCCGCAAACTTGCTCACCCAACCTTCTAGGCCCTCCTCCAGGTCATTTATAAAAATGACAAACAGCAATGGTCCCAAAACAGATCCTTGCGGAATACCGCTAGTAACTGCACTCCAAGATGAACCGTTACCATCAACTACTACCCTCTGTCTTCTTCCAGCCAGCCAATTCCTAATCCAAACCTCCAACTCACCCTCAATGCCATACCTCTGTATTTTTTGCAGTAGCCTACCATGGGGAACCTTATCAAACGCCTTACTAAAATCCATATACACCACATCTACCACTTTACCCTCGTCCACCTCTTTAGTCACCTTCTCAAAGAATTCAATAAGGTTTTTGAGGCACGACCTGCCCTTTACAAAACCATGCTGACTATCCTTGATCACATTATTCCTATCCAGATATTCATAAATCCTGTCCCTTACAATTCTCTCTAAGACTTTGCCCACAACAGAAGTGAGACTCATCGGCCTATAGTTACTAGGGTTATCCCTACTCCCCTTCTTGAACAAGGGAACTACATTTGCTATCCTCCAGTCTTCTGGGACTATTCCTGTAGACAACGAGGACATAAAAATCAAGGCCAATGGCTCTGCAATCTCCTCCCTTGCTTCCCAGAGAATCCTAGGATAAATGCCATCAGGCCCAGGGGACTTAACTATTTTCACCCTTTCCAGAATTTCCAACACCTCTTCCCTACATACCTCAAAGCCGTCCATTCTAATTAATTGTGACTCAATATTCGCATCGGCAACAATGTCCTGTTCCTGAGTGAATACTGACAAAAAGTATTCATTCAGTATCTCCCCAATCTCTTCAGCCTCTACTCGCAACTTCCCATTACTATCCTTGACTGGACTGATACCTACCCTAGTCATTCTTTTATTCCTGACATACCTAGAGAAAGCCTTTGGGTTTTCCCTAATCCTACCAACCAAGGACTTTTCATGCTGCTTGCTGCTCTTCCTTGCTGCTCTTAGCTCTCTCTTTACATCCTTCCTGGCTACCTTATAACTCTCAATCGCCCCAATTGAACCTTCACGCCTCATCTTTACATAGGCCGCCCTCTTCCCTTTAACAAGGGATTCCAATTCCTTATTAAACCACGGCTCCCTCTATTCCTTGACTCGCTATCACGTGGCACGGGTAACAAACCAGAGACAACAACTCTGTTTGTTCTAACTCTGAGCTTCCAACCTAGTTCCCTGAAAGCCTGCCTAACATCCTCATCCCTCTTCCTACCTATGTCGTTGGTGCCAATGTGGACCATGACTTCGGGCTGCTCCCCCTCCCCCTTAAGGACCCAGAAAACACGATCAGAGACGTCACGTACCCTTGCACCTGGGAGGAAACATACCAAACATGAGTCTCTCTCGCCCGCACAAAACCGCCTATCTGTGCCCCGAAATATCGAGTCCCCAATAACTATTGCACTGCTCTTCTCCACCCTTCCCTTCTGAGCAACGGGGACAGGCTCCATGCCAGAGGCCTGAACCCCATTGCTTACCCCTGGTAAGTCCCCCCCCCCCCTCCCCCCCCCCCCCACAAGTATCCAAAACGGTATACTTGTTCTTGAGGGGAACGGCCGCAGGGGGTCCCTGCACTGGCTGCTTCCTCCCAGTCCCCCTCACTGTCACCCATCTGTCTACAATCTTTGGAGTTACTACTTCCCTAAAGCTCCGATCTATGACCCCCTCTGCCTCCCAAATGATCCTAAGTTCATCCAACTCCAGCTCCAGTTCCCTACACGGTCTTGGAGGAGCTGGAAATGGGTGCACTTCCTACAAGTGTAATCAGCAGGGACAACCATGGCATCCCTCACCTCAAACATGTTGGGCAAGAAGAACATTGCACTGCCTTCACTGCCATCCCTCTAAAAGTAACCTTTTAAAAAAAAAACTAGGTCTAAACAATAGAACAAGCAAAATGCAGCACTTACCTGCTTACCACAACGGGTCTTATTATTAGGTTAGAGGGCGGGTGGGAGGCACTACACCTGTAGTGCCTTGGGTTCCTCTCCTGCGTGCCTTTATAGGAAAAAAACCTACCCAGGTAAGCTTACACTACACCACCTTCCGGGTCCGCTCCGCGCATTTATTAAAAAAAAACTTTCAAATTTAAACCGTTAAACAAACGTCACCGAGCCTTCAAGCAGCCACTGCCAAACAGCCCTTACCTGCTCCGCTGAGAGAGTGAGCTATTTGCAATATTCCAAAATATGGCCTAAATAAGTTCTATACAGCTGCAACATGTAGCGTACTATGTGCCTTGTTGATCACACTATCCACTTGTGATGCACTTTCAGGAGCTGAAGACCTGTACATCCTCTGTATGTCAATGCTACGAAGTAAATTTCAGATTCATGACCTTTCGACAGAAGTAATCCCTCCACCCTATACTCTGTATGACTACCAACCTTTTGCGAGCTACCATTGCCTGTAGACTGTCCTTCTGCAGTGGAAGATGCAATGGCTTTGTGGTATTAATACTGGATTGTTAATCTAGAAACCCTGGCAATGTTCTTGGTTTGAATTTTGCCAGAGTAGATGGTGTAATTTGAATTCAATAAAGTCGAGAATTGAGAGTTTAATGATGATTATGAATCCATTGTCGATCGTTGGAAAAACCAGGTTCATAAATGTCCTTTAGTGAATGAAGCTGCCATCTTTACCTGGTCTGACATGTGACTGCAAACCCACAGCAATTTAGTTGCCTTTTAACTGCCCTCTGGGCAATTAGGGATAGGTGATAAATACTAGACTAGTCAGCGATACTCTCATCCCATGGAGGAATAAAAGAAATTTGACCTCCAAGATGCACCACTTCACATTTGTCAAGATTAAAATTCCATCTGCCATTTCTCAGCTCATATCTCCAGCTTATCTATATCCTGCTGTATCCTCGGGCAATCCTCCTTATTAACCGCAGTTCCCCCAATCTTTGTATCGTCTGCAAACGTACTAATCAGCGACTGTTGATTCCCTTCCAGGCACTGCATTCCAGATTTCAACCACCTAGTGTGTGAGGGTGTTCTCCTCCTCTTGCCTTCAGTTACTTGCTCACAACTTGTGCCCTCTGGTGCCCAGCCCTCCTGGCATTTCACCTCCTGGTTCAGCCTGATTCACGCTGTCATGCCTATTCTTCACTTTGAACAGCTCCATTAGATTGAAGACACAAATCTTGGTTTAAATAGACACTCTACTTGACCTGGTAGCATTCTGCTAAGTCTCCACTGCAGCATGTCTGAGGCTTTAAGAGATAACAATGTAATAAATATGAGCAGGGATACACCATTCAAGATGATCATGACTGAGATGGAAGATGCAATGGCCTTGTGGTATTAATACTGGATTGTTAATCTAGAAACCCTGGCAATGTTCTTAGTTTGAATTTTGCCAGAGTAGATGGTGTAATTTGAATTCAATAAAGTCGATTCAATAATACGCTCATCCCACGAAGGCCTCATCTTGGCCTCAACTCCACTTTCCTGCTGGCTTCCCATGATTAGATTAGATTAGATTAGATTACTTACAGTGTGGAAACAGGCCCTTCGGCCCAACAGGTCCACACCGCCCCGCCGAAGCGCAACCCACCCATACCCCTACATCTACCCCTTACCTAACATTACGGGCAATTTTAGCATGGCCAATTCACCTGACCTGCACATCTTTGGAGTGTGGGAGGAAACCGGAGCACCCGGAAGAAACCCACGCAGACACGGGGAGAACGTGCAAACTCCACACAGTTAGTCGCCTGAGGCGGGAATTGAACCCGGGTCTCTGGTGCTATGAGCCGTGATCTATTAACCTGTTCCTAATTAAAAATCTGCCTGTCCCTTACTCAAACCTCTTTAATGACCCAGCATCCACTGCACTCTGAGCTAATGAATTTCACAGATTCATGACCCTTTGACAGAAGTAATCCCTCCACCCTATATTCGGTGTGGAATACCGACCTTTTCCGAGCTACCATTAGTTCTGAAGCCGGCCCACTGGACCTGAAACGTTAATTGTGATTTATCTTCACAGATAGCTGCCAGACTTGTTTTCCAGCAATTTCTGTTTTCATTTCTGATTTCCAGCGTTTGTAGTTCTTTCCATTTTTTTTTTGTTTAGTATTTAACTCACTCACTGCCACATCTCGTCTGGGTACGCCCATCCTGAAGGAATCCTGCTTCTCACTCCGACAGGAATTCTGTTCCAATCTTTTTGCGTGTTCACCACCTGTAAATCACTCCTTTGTCTGCCCAACTGTTTTTCTCTCCCTCTCTTTGGGCTCTATCTCCACCTTATGTTTACTCTTCTACCCCTCCCCCCACCTCATCTTTTGTCTAAATGACAACATTTTCCTCATTACTATCAGGTTCTGAAGACAGGTCAGTGGATCTGAAACTTTAGTTCTGATTTCTCTCCATGGATGCTTGTCTGACCTACTCCACTTTTCCGGCAATTTCTGCTTTTGTTTCTGATTTCTTTCAGTTTTTACTTTCTTCTCATCCCTGTTTAATTCTGCTCCCATTTATCCTAAAGCTATGATCTCTCATTCCAGATTTCCACACATGAGAAACCGCCCTCTCTACACCTACTGTGTCAATCGTCTTTAGGAGTTTATATACCTCAATTAAATTTCTCATTCTTATAAACATGAGAGAGGAGTGGCCTAAACTGCTCAATCTCTCTTCATAAGATAAATCTCTCACCTCTAGAATCAATCTGGTGAATCTCCTCTGAACTGTCTCCAATACAATACAACCCTCCTCAAAGTAAGGGAAGCAAAACTGTCCACAGTATTCCAAATGTGGACTCACTAATGTCTTGTGCAGTTGCAGCAACTCCTCCCTACTTTTGTTCTCTATTCCTTCAGCAATAAATCCCAGTTAACCCCTGGAGGAACATAATGCCTTGGCTGAAGCTTAATCTGTTTTCTAAAGGTTTACTGTATCTTGTTTTCTTCGCAATGACTCCATTTATAAGGCCACTAATGGTTGTGTATAGACAACGCATAGCATGGTTTATATAGTAGGAGACATGACTTTCTAGATTTGGAGATGCCAGTGTTGGACTGGGGTGTACAAAGTTAAAAATCACACAACACCAGGTTATAGTCCAACAGGTTTAATTGGAAGCGCACTAGCTTTCGGATGAAGGAGCGTCACTCTGAAAGCTAGTGTGCTTCCAATTAAACCTGTTGGACTATAACCTGGTGTTGTGTGATCTTTGACTTTCTAGAGAAGTGTTGGAACCAAGGCTTTGTTCTCCTGCAACAATCTCAAAGAACTATTGAAGAAGATACCTGAATGCCTAACATTGAGAAAACCAATTGAGTTCTAAGGATTCTCAGTTTAGGTGACCACAGTTGGGTGCAGCACGGGTTAGACAGAGCGTAGCATCACTCCAAATAGCTCAGTAACAGGTATAAGTACACAGAGAAAGGGCACAAAATAAAGCAAATGCAAATCCTGACAGATCGGCTGTGGCCCAGTTACAGATGGACTGAACACTCCTCCATCTCAAGAAAGTCTATTGTTCATAATTAATCACAGAAGAAGATTCACAGCTCCTCTTGTGATTCCTGTGAGTCGGGTGGCATTGCTCAATGTGGACTATACCGAGTTCACAATTGCTGAATATCTTGAGAAGTAGGTGTCAGATGTTTAGTCATCTCGACCAGACATATTGTGATATCTGCACCTTTCTGCATGAAGATAGACTTGACTTAGTCGCCCCCAGAAAAGCAGAGCTATCGCAGGAGATAATAATTCTGCGCTGCTATCCTACCTGAACTTGACACGAGTATTGATGCTTCTCTACATCTTTGGCTTTTGAATTTGAATTAGCTTTTCAAATTCTGACTATTCCTGGAGGCTCCTGACGAAATGGTGCCCCCCATCCCACCCCCAAGCCCCAAGGGAGGAATGATCAGAACTGTTATTGCAGATGTTAAATGATTCTGAACAGCATCAAAATTAATTTGAACCAATTCTGCTTCCAGCTTGTTTGGTTGCCTGAAGATTAGAAGCCTGAACTATGCATATGACACCTGCTACCTTTATACTGGCTCATCAATGCACACAAAAGCAGATTGACAGAGCTGGTTTCAGCAACATGAATTGTTTTGAAGATTCCAAGTTTAAATAGTGTCCCACTTTAAAGTAAGTGTACCTAGTGTTGGGAACAAAGAGACATGTGCAAAGAAACTGCACAACTGTCACCAACGTACACTCTTAATAAAACAATTCCGTGGCCACCAAGGTCAAAAATAAAT
Organism: Chiloscyllium punctatum; assembly: GCF_047496795.1. Taxonomy (NCBI): domain Eukaryota; kingdom Metazoa; phylum Chordata; class Chondrichthyes; order Orectolobiformes; family Hemiscylliidae; genus Chiloscyllium; species Chiloscyllium punctatum. The sequence goes on along the minus strand of NC_092749.1, from coordinate 13,997,922 downwards.
AGAAAAGTTTACATTTATTTAGTGTTTTTCTCTCTGCCAAAGCACTTCACATTTTGAAGTTTAAAAAAAATGTGCTGGAGAAATCTTGAAAGTGCTTGTGGAGTTTTGAAGAAGCATCATAGTTTCACAGTAACAGAAGCAGGAGTAGGCCATTTAGCCCGTCGAGCCTGCTCCACCATTCATTAAGATCATGGCCAATCTATCCATCGTCTCAGCTCCTCCTCCCTGCATTATCCCCATAACCCTTAATATCCCTACCATGCAAAAACCCATCCTACTGTGTCTTGAATATATTTAATGAAGTTGCCTCTACTGCATCCTGAGGCAGAGAATTCCATAGATTCACTACTCTCTGGGAAAAGCATTTCCTCCTCATCTCTGTCCTAAATCTACTCCCCCTAATCTTGAGGCTATGTCCCCTAGTCCTAGTCTCACCCACCAGCGGAAACAGCTTGGCTGCCTCGATGGTATCTATCCCTTTCATAACTTTATATGTTTCGATAAGATCATCTCTCATTCTTCTAAATTTTAGCGAGTACAGTCCCAAGCGACTCAACCTCTCCTCATAAGGTAACCCCCCCATCTCTGGAATCAACCTGGTGAACCTCCTTTGCACTGCCTCCAAAGCAGATCAGCTCTGATGCTGTCTGGAATCAGCTGATTGGGCCATGTTCTAACTGTCCGCAGGTAACATGGACGAGTACGTCACCACCGTCACAGACTTTATCAGCAAATGTGTGGAGGATTGCATACCAAGGAAGTCAATCCGGGTGTTCCCCAACAGGAAACCCTGGATGAATCAGGACATACAGAACCTGCTAAAAACCAGGCATGAGGCCTTCAGGTCAGGAGACCCAATCAAATGTAAGGAACCCAGGTATGACCTTCGCAGAGCCATTAAGACAGCCAAGGACCAATACCGATCCAAACTAGAGACCCAGACAGACACCCGACGACTATGGAAAGGACTGAATGACATCACAGGTTCTAAAAAGAGACAGTGTAAGATAGCAGATGATGACACATCCCTCCCAGATCATCTCAACCCCTCCTATGCTCACTTTGAGCAGAGTTTCGGCGAAGAGGTAACACCTATTCTGACAAGTCCTGACGAACCAATCACAACAGTCCCTGCATCAGAGGTTAGGTCAGTTTTCCTTTGTGAGAATCCAAGGAAAGCGATGGGACCAGACAGAGTACCAGGCCATGCACTCAGGGCATGCGCAGACCAACTGGCAGAGGTCTTCCCGGACATCTTCAACCTCTCTCTGCAGCAGGCCACTGTCCCTGCCTGTTTCAGGAGGGCCAACATCATCCCTGTGCCTAAGAAGGCTCATGCAGCATGTCTCAATGACTCCCGCCCAGTGGGCTTAACTTCAGTGGCCATGAAGTGCTTTGAAAGGCTGGTCATGGCATTAATCAACTCCAGCCTCCCCAGTACTCTTGACCCACTCCAATTTGCTTATTGGACCAACAGATCCATGTCAGATACCGTACCACTTGCCCGTCACTCCACCCTAGAACATCTTGACACCAAGAACAGCTACGTAAGAATCCTACTCATTGACTACAGTTCAGCCTTCAACACTATGATCCCCTTGAGACTGATTACTAAACTTAGTGATCTCAGACTAAGCCCCACTCTCTGCAACTGGATCCTCAGTTTCCTGACCCACAGGCCACAATCAGTGAAGACTGGGGACAATATTTGATCCTCACTAACACTCAATATTGGAGCCTACCAGGGGTGAGTACTCAGCCCCCTACTGCACTCACTGTATACCCATGACTGTGTCGCCAAATACCAGACTAATGCCATTTACAAGTTCACTGATGACACCCCCATAGTCAGTCGAATCTCAGATGGTGACGAAACAGACTGCAGACAGGAGCTGGAAGACCTGGAAAAATGGTGCACTGAGAACAACCTAGCTCTCAATACCAGCAAAACCAAGGAACTCATTATTGACTTTCAGTGGGATATTACTCATACCCCCCCTACACATTAATAGCATAGTGGTGGAACGAGTGAAGAGTGTCAACTCATGGGAGTGGTCATCCACAACAAGCTTTCTTGGACCCTTCATGTGGACGCAAATTTGGCACGACAGTGAATACCCTTGCCAACTTTTATAGGTGCACCACTGAGAGCATTTTATCTGGATGTATCATTCCCTGGTATGGCAACTGTACCATTCAAGGTCGGAGATGGTTACAGAGAGTGGTGAACTTGGCCCAGACAATCACAAAGGCCAACCTCCCATTTATAGAATCCATCTATCAGGCCCACTGTCAAGGAAAGGCCACCAGCATTCTCAAAGATCCATCCCATCTTGGCTTTTTTTTCCTCCAACCTCTACCATCGGGGAGAAGGTACAGAAGCCTGAACGCATGCACCAGCCGGTTTCGAAACAGCTCCTACTCTACTGTTGTTAGAATACTGATTTACAAACTCTTAACATTCACCTGTACCTGTGTTTTTGTTTTGCCACTGTTTACCTATTATTTACTTACCTATGCTATTTCGCTACGTGATCTGCCTGTATTGCTCACAAGACGAAAGCTTTTCACTGTGCCTCAGTACACATGACAACAAATTCAGGATATCTGATCGGCATGGACGGGTTGGACTGAAGGGTTTGTTTCCATGCTATACATCTCTATGACTCTATGACTGTATAATTCAATTCAATATATCCTTCGTCAAGTAAGGAGAGTCATATTGGACTTGAAATTGTTACGTGAGAGCATCAGGACCCTGGAGCAGCCTTACACAGCATGTCATGGAGCTGTGCAACACTGAGCATAATTAGAGCAGTCTGATTTGATTCGATTTATTGATTGTCACATGTATTTGGTGACAAAATACAGTGAAACGTGTTGTATCATGTCCCCACTCTCAGCGCCATCTTAAAATACAGATAATTAAACCAAAACGTGGAATATAAAGGCAGAAGAATAAAGAGATAAAGAAAAAGTGTTCAACTGTACAGTCCTCCTTGTGAAGTTCTCCTCCAATCACGAGGCCCCACACTGTGCCATCACTAGAATGAAAGCTGTCCACTCATCAGCACCATCACGCCTCCTCTGACACCCTCGCCACTATGAGTCCTCACCAATGCCAACGCCACTGATGCCACTGGGTACAGCACCTGCCCAAACTCAACTCCAACGCCAATGGGTGGTGTTTGAACATGAGACACACCAGACCTGACTGCAACATGGACATGGACAGGAGAAGGTGACAGAGTAGACCTTATCTGATGCAGTTGGAAGCCATCCTCTAGTATATCTGTGTACCACGCAGTATTTATTACTAATGCATAATAAAGTGGGTCACTTTGAAGTCTATGCCGAAAGACAGTTCTTGACTTTGACTCCTCCTTAGTCTCAAACCCCAACAGCGTAGTTTGATATCAAACCACATGATATAATGTCAACTCTAATTCTCTCTCTAGCAGGTACTGCCAGACCTGCTGAATTTCCCCCATCACCTCTGGTTTTATTTCATGTCTCCAGTACGTTGCTTATATACAATTGAAGTATAGCCACCATGACAACGAGGGATCTTTTATATTCATTTGCAAAGGCAGCTAAACTTCAGTTTGTTATTCACCTGACACTGACATCCCATCACTTGATGTGTAAGTCTGTACTGTATACTCAGGTCTCTAGACGATGTGCTGAACCGATGTAATCTCTCTCACCCTTTTTCACATTTGTGGTATGGAGGCTTTTATGTTTACCCAGCACTGAGTCACAATTTAACATCCCATCTGAAAGACAGCACCTCCACTGTGCAGCATTCCCTCCGGTACACCCTTCAGCCTCAATGCCTTATCCTCAAGCCCTGGAGTAGGATTGGAACCCAGATCCTTGACGTGATGACATAGGAGTGCTACCCACTGACCCATAGCTGACAAACAAGAAAAACTGCCTGTATCCAGAAACACCAGAGCTCCTGGAGATACTCCGTTTACAGAGGAACCTCGATATCTGTATTTTGGATTATTCGAACAGGTCCCGATGCTTGGCTAAACAGTGTTATCCGGCATTCGATTATCCGAACAAAATACTCCCCACCTATGTCGTTTGGATCATCGAGGTTCCTCTGTATTTCCCCCACAACTCAGACCATCCCTTGCATTCTATGCAGCAAAACAAAGCTTTTATTTCTCAGCACTTCCAGAAACATATTGAAAATCTGGCACAGAAGGGACAGTGATATTTTGAGGCACATTGCTAATAATCATTGCACATTATTCAAGGATAGCTTTTCACAGGCGATAGCCTTTATGTGTTGCTGTGATATCCAGACATGATATGAGTGTGCATTGTTCTTTTGACTTCTGGACTCTGAAAGCGAAAATATAATTTCCTGCCAATTCAGAAGTTACATTTAAAGCATCTGACGAGATAGATATCTGAACAGCATTGTTCCCACTGAACGCTGGATGAGGTAGGATTCACTGCTTAACTTGAGCTGGCTTTCTTGAGAGCAATTTGCCTAAAGTCAGTGTAACAAAAGCAGAATATTGCAGAATTTCAAACACAAATTAATGCAAATCAATTCTTGCTGATCTTTTCTGCTTGTTTTAAACACACTGTACTCTATAATCCTGCGATAAAACTATGCAAATATCCTGTTTCCCTCGATTGAATTAATTATCAAGATGCATTTTCATTAGTTGCACACAAAAGCTGAAATGGTTCAGAAAAGATTTACAAGAACGTTGCCAGGGTTGGAGGGTTTGAGCTACAGTGAGAGGCTGAATAGGTTGGGGCTGTTTTCCCTGGAGCGTCGGAGGCTGAGGGGTGACCTTATAGAGATTTATAAAATCATGAGGGGCATGGATAGGGTAAATGGACAAGGTCTTTTCCCCGAGCTGGGGGAGTCCAAAACTAGAGGGCATAGTTTAAAGTGAGAGGGGAAAGATTTAAAAGGAACCTAAAAGGCAACGTTTTCACACAGAGGGTGGCGCGTGAATGGAATGAGCTGCCAGAGGAAGTGGTGGAGATTGGTGCAATGACAACATTTAAAAGGCATCTGGATGGGTATATGAATAGGAAGGATTTAGAGGGATATGGGCCAAATACTGGCAAATGGGAGTAGATTGGTTTAGGAAATCTGGTCAGCATGGACGAGTTGGACCGAAGGGTCTGTTTCCGTGCTCTATGACTCTAATTGTGGCATCCAAAAGAAACTAAACAGGACATTTGGGCACAAAGTATTGTTGTGAAATTTGTTAAATATAATTTTTAAAATAACGAAGAAACTATCTACCATATCCCAATATATTTAACAATTGGTTCTGCATGTTTCCAAAATAAATTTTAGTAATCAATGTCTTGGAAATGCACAGATATTCTGATTTTTTTGACAATTCAATACGTTTTCACTCCCATCATTCAAACTGTGCTGTTAAGGATGTCAAAGATTACTTTTAAAAATCCGATTTAAAATATGAAGGCCCGTTTTAAAATGCTGCACCATTGTGTCTGATAATTGAAGGTTTAGGTTTCAAATCTGATGGGCTTTTAATTCAAACAATACCCACTTTTCATGACACAGGACTATTAGGAGGCGAGGGATCAAATTTCGAGAGTTGCAAATAAGTCAAAGAGGAGAGTCGAAGCCAAAAACTAAGATTTGAAAACATGTATTGATTAAAGTGACAAGTCGAAAGGGGATTTTAAATCCACAAGTAAACCAACAAATAATTTTAGACTTAACAAGGAGATTAAAAGATAATACCAAATTTATTTAATTCCTCTCTGGCCACAGGAGAACTGCCAGAAGACTGGAAGACAGCTAATGTGGTTCCACGTGGTTAGAGATGAACCAGGAGAGTCTCATAGGAGAAAATGAGGGCTGCAGATGCAGGAGATCAGAGTCAAAAAGTGTGGTGCTGGAAAAGCACAGCAGGTCATGCAGCATCCAAGGAACAGGAGAATCAACGTTTCGGGCATAAGCTCTTCATCTGGAATATTCCTTGGATGCTGCTTGACCGGCAGTGCTTTTCCAGCGCCACACTCGGTGAGTCTCACGTCAGTGGGGAAACTATTGGAGAAAATTCTGAAGGAGTGAATGAATATCTAGTTGGAAAGGCATGGTTTATTAGGGATAGCCAGCATGGCTTTGTTGGAGGAAGCTCATGCCTCACAAATTTTTTTTTTAGATTAGATTCTCTACAGTATGGAAACAGACCCTTCAGCCCAACAAGTCCACACCGCCCTTCCGCAGAGTAACACACCCAGACTTATTCCCCTACATTTACCCCTGACTAATACACCTAACATTATGGGCAATTTAGCATGGCCAATTCACCTAACCTGCATATCCCTGAACACTACGGGCAATTTAACATGGCTGATCCACCTAACCTGCACATCTTTGGATTGTGGGAGGAAACCGGAGCATCCAGAGGAAACCCACACAGACACAGGGAGAATGTGCAAACTCTACACAGACAGTCACCCGAGGCTGGAATTGATCCGAGGACCTTGGTGCTGTGAGGCAGCAGTGATAACCACTGAGCCAGTTAAAGAGGCAACCACTGAGTCAGTTTGAGAGAGTTTGCAGCCAAGACAACTTTTTAAGCATTTAAGTAAGGACATTTATGAAGACATGAAATAAAGTTGACTAAAATGAATTGACAAATTAGGTTAAAAGGATTAGTCAATGCAGACGTAGTGGCAGAGATTTATGGTGATATTTCAGAATACACCAAATAGATACATCACAAAGTGTAAGAGAACTTCCAAACAATGGAGCTATCTTCAGTGGTTGGCTAGAACTTTAAAGCCAGCATCAAAAATAAAAAAAAACATTTACTTGTATGAAGACTGGTAATATGGTAGAAAGTTGGACAGAATATCTTTTAAAAAAAAAGCCACGAATGGCCAAAACATTGACGAGGTGGGAAAAATTAGAGTATGACAAAAAGCTAGCCAGAAGTTTTAAAACAGACAGTAAAAGTTTCTGGAAATGTATAAATAAGAAAAAGAGTTATTAAAGTGAACGTTGGTCATGTAGAGATCAGCTGGAGAATTAATGGAAACACAGGAAATGACAGATGACTTGAACAGGTATTTTGCAAGGGTCTTCATTATGAAGGATACAATTGACCTCCCAGAGGAAATGATAAATCAGCAAGTGAATGTGGGGGAGGAACTCAGAAAAATCACAATCATTGAGGTGGTACCGAATAAAATTTTGGAACTATGAACTCACAAGTGTCTGGGCCTGATATACTTTATCCCAGGATCTTAAAGAATAGATAGTGAGGTAATTGAAGCACTGTTTTTATTTTTTCCAAATGTGCTTGGTTTGGGGATTGCCTCATTAGATCAGAAGATAACAAATTTAACTCTTATTCAAAAAATGGAGGGAGACACAAAGCTGAAAAGTTGCCTTAACATCCATCAGAAGGAAAATATTAGAATGTATGATTTAAAAAGTTATAAGAACACCCTTGAATAAGGTCAGGCTACCGTGAGGGCTGCACAGTGGCTCAGTACTGCTGCCTCACAGTGCCAGGGACTCAGGTTTGATTCCCACCTCGGGCAACTATCTGTGTGGAGTTTGCACATTCTCCCCTTGTCTGTGTGAGTTTCTTTCAAGTGCTCTGGTTTCCTCCCACAATCCAAATGATGCGCAGGTTAGGTGGATTGGCCATGCTAAATTGTCCATAGTGTTCAGGGATGTGTAGTCTAGGTGCATTAGTCAGGGACAAATATAGGGTAGGGGGAGAGGGTCTGGGTGGGTTACTCTTTGGAGGGTTGGGGTAGATTTGTTGGGCCAAAGGGCCTGTTTCGGCACTGTAGGGATTCTATGATAATCAGACAGCATCAACATGGTTTAGTTAAAGGGAAAATCATGTTTCGTAGAACTATTGGAGATTTTTTGAGGAGGTGAATATGGTGCATGTACAGAACAACCTGGATTATCCAAATGAGACAGGCAAGGAGTATTTTGTTTGGATAACTGATTGTTCAGATAACTGATCTGCTCATAAGCAAAGGAAGATTTTCTGGGACCTTAACATCTTGTTTGGATAATCCAAAATTCAGATAATTGATGGTCGAATAACCGAGTTTGTTTTGTACTGTACTTAGAGATTTCCAAAAGGCGTTTGATAAATCACCACATCAAAAGCAGTTAGATAGAAGCTCATAGTGTAGGGGGTAGCATATTGATATGGATATGGGTTGAAGATTGTCTGTGCAACAGGAAACAGAGAGTTGGTAAGCTGAAATAAGTGATGTGCTTTAGTAATCAGTGCTGGAACCCCAGTGGCTCAATGGTTAGCATTAGCTCAATGGTTACAATACAGTGGCTCAATGGTTAGCACTGCTGCCTCACAGCGCAGGGACCCAGGTTCGATTCCACCCTCGGGCAACTATCTGTGTGGAGTTTGCATGTTTTCGTGCACCTGCGTGGGTTTCATCTGGGTGCTTCAGTTTCCTCCCACAATTTAAAGATGTGCAGGTTCGGTGGATTGGCCATGTTATATTACCTATAGTGTCCAGGGATGTGCAGGCTAGATGTGTTAGCCATGGGAAATCCAGGGATAAGTTAGAGGGTTGAGTCTGGGTGGGATGTTGTTCAGAGGATTGGTGTGGATATGATAGGCTGAACAGCCTGCTTCCCCTCTGTAGGGATTCTGTGATTCTCGGTGAAGGGACAGAAGTTATGGGTGCCAAATTTGCTGGAGAGACAGCAATAACTACAGGAAAGTAAATTGTGAAGATGATGTTAAGAAATGAAAAGCAAATGTATCGATAGGTTATGTGAGTTGGAAAAATCTTCCAGGTGAAATATAATGGGGCAACATGCAAAATTTTCCTTTTTGGCAAGAGGATCGGAAAAGCATATGACTTAAATGGCAAGACATTTCAGAGCTCAGTGAGGTAGAGGGATCTAGGTGTCCGAGTGCTTGATTCACAGGAGATTGATGTGCTGGTATCGCAAGTGATTAGGAAAGCTCATAAAATATTACCTTTTATTGTGAGGAGAATTAAATATAAAGTGGGAGGATATAGGGTCATAGAATCATACAACAGGAAACAGGCCGAACTTGTCCATGCCAACCCGATTTCCTTAACTGAACTCGTCCATCTGTCTGCATTTGACCCTTATCCCTCTAACCCTTCTTCTCCATGCGTTTGTCCAAATATCTGTTAAATGCTGTAATTATACTCACCTCTACCACTTCCTCTGGTGGCTTGTTCCATATATGCACCATCCTCTGCATGAAAACATTGCCCCGCACATCCCTTTTAACTCTTTCCCCTCTCACCTTCAACCCATACCCTCTGGCTTTGAACTCCCCCTCCCTAGGGAAAAGACTTTAGCTATTTACCATACCTATGCCCTTCATGATTTTATAAAGCCACTCCTTAGCTTCCTACACTGCAGTTAAAAAAAGCCCCAGTCTATACTTCAGATATAGAGGGCACTGGTAAGACTGCATCTGGAGTATTGTGGACAGTATTAGTGACATTACCTAAGACATTCATGTATTGGGAGAATTCAGAGAAGGTTTAACAGATGAAGACATGGAATTATGGTGCTATTGGAGCTGAAGCTGGGGGAGGTGAAGAAGATTATCCTACAAGGAAACTTTTTAACTGGATTTTGAAAGAATAAGTTGAGCCTTGATTGAAACATGTAAGATGCTGAGATGTGTTACCGGGGTAAATGTAGAGAGGGGGATTCCTCCTTTAGAGGGATCAAGAATCAGGGCGCCCCCATTCTAAACAGACATGATCCTACCAGAAAGATGTTGTGAAACTTGAAAGGCTTCAGAAAAGATTTACAAGGATATTACCAGGGTTGGAGGATTTGAGCTATAGGGAGAGGCTGAACAGGCTGGGGCTGTTTTCCCTGGAGCGTCGGAGGCTGAGGGGTGACCGTATAGAGGTTTATAAAATCATGAGGGGCATGGATAGGGTAAATAGACAAAGTCTTTTCCCTGGAGTTGGAGAGTCCAGAACTAGAGGGTGTGAGGGTGTGAGGTTTAGGGTGTGAGGGGAAAATTATAAAAGAGACCCAAGGGGCAACTTTTTCAGTCAGAGTGTGGTAGGTGTATGGAATGAACTGCCAGAGGAAGTGGTGGAGGCTGGTACAATTGCAACATTTAAGAGGCATTTCGATGGGTATATGAATAGGAAGGGTCTGGTGGGATATGGGCCGGGTGCTGGCAGGTGGGACTAGAGTGGGTTGGGATATCTGGTCAGCATGGACGGGTTGGACCGAAGGGTCTGTTTCCATGCTGTACATCTCTATGACTCTATGTGTGAATTTTATTTTCTCTCAGAGAGTCCTGAGTCTTTGGAACTCTCTTTCTGAAAAGGTATTAGAGAAGCAGAGACATAGAGTCATAGTTATAGAGTTAAAGAGTCACAAAGCATGGAAACAGACTCTTTGGTCCAACCAGTCAATGCTGACCTATAATCCCAAACCAAACTAGTCCCAGCTGCCTGCGTTTGGCCCATACCCACCACACTTTTTTATCCATGTACTCATCCAAATGTTTTTTAAACATTGTAACTGTACCTGCATCTACCACTCCCTCTAGAAGTTCATTCCACACAAGAACTACTCTCTGCATGTAAAAGATGACCCTCACGCCTTTTTAAAATCTTGCATCTCTCACTAAAATATGCTCACTAGTCTTGAAAGCCCCCATCCTCGGGAATGAGGTACCTGCTATTCACCTTACCTCTGCTCCCCATGATTTTATAAACCTCTATAAGGTCACCCCTGAACGTCCTACCCTGCAGTCAAAGCCCCAGCCTGCACAGCCTCTCCTTATAACTCAAACCCTCCATTCCCCCTCTAACATCCTGGTAAATCTTTTCTCAGTGCTCTCCAGCTTAATAATATGCCTCCTGTAGTAGGGTGACCACAACTGGACACAGTATTCCAAAAGTGGTCTTACCGATGTCCTGTACAATGCCCCAACTCCTATACTCAAAGGTCTGAGCAATGAAGGCTAAACAATATCTTAAGCACCCTGACTACATGTGACACAAACCTCCTTGAACATCTTCGAGAGAGAAGTAGATAGATTGTTGGTAAACATGGCTCTGAAAGATTATCAGGAGGTTGGTGGGAAAGTGGATTTGAGGTTGCAGTCAGATCAGCCATGATCTTACTGAATGGTCAAGCATGATTGAGGGGCTGAATGGTCTACTCCTGTTCCTTGTTCAGGTGCAATATTGTGTGCAGTTTGTGCATAGCCTGCTGATTGTGATAAAGGCAGAATCTCTACCTCAAAATGTCTCAAACTAAACGTCAGAGCCAAAAAAGAACTGCAGATGCTGGAATCCAAAGTAGACAGGCTGAAGGCTGGAAGAACACAGCAAGCCATGTGAGTTCTCCGCCACCTGAAGCCGCCTGGCTTTCTGTGTTCTTCCAGCCTCCAGCCTGTCTACTTTGACCTTGTTGTCAGGCAAGAAAGTTGGCTGTATGGTTTGGATGTGAACCTTTTGTGATAAGTCTGAGTGATAAGCAACACCCACTCATGGCATCACCATTAAAGAGGGGTAATTGCAGCCACCTCTTCAGACAGGCAAAGCTCATTGGAAACCTTCCACCTGAAGCCAAACATTCAAAACGAAACGTTCACACCAACGTTATCCATCAGTAGGGTCAGTCCTTTCTAACCTAACTAATGAGAGCTTGATTAGTTTTCCTTTGAGTCTGTGGAAGGTTTGATTCTATCTTTCCCCCGTGTCTGGTAGAGACTGGTGATGAAAGATCTGTCGGCAGTAATAAGTAGACTCGATGAGTCACATTTGTTGCTCGGTCCATCATTTCTGGTGACTGATTAATTTGCGAGAAAAGTAGCACAAAATTAGGAGCGAACTGCATCAGAATGCTGAGCAAAGACTGAGAAGGGCCTATGACAAGCTTATCAAGAGAGAATTGAAATGATAAATAGTAGATTTCTTCACAATGGTTTGGGAGCTCCAGGAGGTCAATTGAACCATTCAAATGAATGGTTTGTGATATGTAGGAGAAAGTGAGCACTGCAGATACTGGAGATCAGAGCTGAGAGTCTATTGCTGGAAAAGCACAGCATCTGAGGAGCAGGAGAGTCAACGTTTTGGGCATAACCCCTTCATCAGGAATGAAAGGTTTGTGTTATGTTTGTGATATCACAGGTTTGTGATATGTGAGGTGGTTGCTTATTGTTAACTCAACAGTAGCTGTGTTTCTGATGAGAGTTAGCACATCATCATAATTAAACTCTTGAGGTCTACCCACTTTGAAAGAGAGTTCCAAAAACTCATGACTCTCTGAGAGAAAACAAAATTCACCTCACCTCACCGTTGCCTTGTTATTCCAATATGTAAAGTTCCATGGTGATCACAAACAAAAGTAGCTAACAGCGACCACACCAAGTCAAGAGTTAACTCAGGTAGACCAATTTGTTTCGGAAAGAAAATCTAATCTCTTGAAATTGTTCGCAAATATCATTAAACAGAAATGGGATTACATCAGCATCAGTAGGTCGTTAAAATAATGTGGCTTGTCCCACTTACTCCATAGAGTGTAGTAACATCGCTTAAAATACTTAAGATGAATTTTGAGTGGATTCTTGTGGCATAACCTCTCCCTGCAGCAAGCCCCTGTCCCTGCCTGTTTCAGGAGGGCCAACATCATCCCTGTGCCTAAGAAGGCTCCTGCAGCATGTCTCAATGGCTACCGCCCGGTGGGTCTAACTTCGGTGGTCATGAAGTGCTTTGAAAGGCTGGTCATGACATTAATCAACTCCAGCCTCCCCACTACTCTTGACCCACTCCAATTTACCTATTGGATGAACAGATCCACGTCAGATGCCATATCACTTGCCCTTCACTCCACCCCAGAACATCTTGACACCAAGAACAGCTACATAAGAATCCTACGCATTGACTACAGTTCAGCCTTCAACACTATTATCCCCTCGAGACTGATTACTAAACTGAATGATCTCAGATTAAGCCCCACTCTCTTTAGTTTCAAAAGTTTCCTGACCCACAGGCCACAATCAGTGAAGATTGGGGACAATATTCCATCCTCACTAACACTCAATACAGGAGCCTACCAGGGGTGCATACTCAGCCCCCTACTGTACTCACTGTATACCCATGACTGTGTCGCCAAATACCAGACTAATGCCATTTGCAAGTTCCCTGATGTCACCACCACAATTGGTTGGATCTCTGATGGTGATGAAACAGACTACAGACAGGAGTGGAAGACCTGGAAAAATGGTGCACTGAGAATAACCTAGCTGTCAATGCCAGCAAAACCAAGGAACTCATTATTGACTTTCAGCAGGATGTTACTGATGCCCCCCTACACATTAACAGCACAGAGGTGGAACGAGTGGAGAGTGTCAAGCTCCTGGGAGTGGTCATCCACAACAAGCTTTCTTGGACTCTTCATGTGGATGCACTGGTTCCAAAGGCCCAACAATGTCTCTTCTTCCTCGGGCAACTGAGGAAATTTGGCATGATGGCGAATACCCTTGCCAACTTTTATAGGTGCACCATCGAGAGCATTCTGTCTGGATGTATCACTGCCTGGCATGGCAACTGCACCATTCAAGATTGGAGATGATTATAGAGAGTGGTGAACTTTGCTCGGACACTCACAAAGGCCAACCTCCCATTTATAGAATCCATCTACCAGGCCCGCTGTCAAGGAAAGGCCGCCAGCATTCTCAAAGATCCATCCCACTCTGGCAATTCTTTTCTACAAACTCTACCAGTGGGGAGAAGGTACAGAAACCTGAACACATGCATCACCTGGTTTCGAAACAGTTTCTACCCTACTGTTGTTAGAATACTGAATGGACTCACAAACTCTTAACATTCCCTTGTACCTGTGTTTTTGTTTTTGCCACTACTATTTACCTCCTGTTTACTTATCTATGCTACTTAACTCTGTGATCTGCCTGTATTGCTCACACGACAAAGCTTTTCACTGTGTCTCGGTACACGTGACAATAAATTCAATTCAATTCAATTCAATTCAGTGGTAGTGACTGTACTTCTACTCCTGGAGACCCATGTTTAAGCCCAACCTGCTTCAGAAGTGTAATAACATCTCTGAACAGGTTAACTAGGGAAAATATCTAAAACAATTTTAAACTGACTCTTGTGGCACAGTGGTAATATCTCTAACTCTAGATGAGGAGGCCCTGGTTCAAGTTGCACCAGCTCTAGAGGTGTGCGTTAACATTGCTGAACAGATTGCTGTGAAGTTTGGAAATTGAATTCTAAGCCGACTCACAGACCGAACCTGCCAATTTAATGAAAATATCAGTTTGAAATGTCATCTTTTTAAAAAAAAAACAGTTCCTTCAGCGCTTGCTAAGTTAGAAACTCAGTTGGAAAACAACCTTACATCATTTCAACATTCTCAACCTTTCAGAGTTATGTATATTTGAGTAGAGAATGAAAAAGCACAAAGCACCATGTTTTCCCTACCCTTCATACAATCAGGAGTAAGTGGTAAAGTATACATCTCGGTCACATTGTTGATGAATAATGGATACAGCATCTTGAATTTTTTACAATTTTGGGTTTAGTTTGAGTTTTCTGCCAGTGGTTTCTCTCCACCTTAAGATGAACGTCCCTGAGCAAACAAGAGGGTCTTCAGTTCCTGGGCATGTTTAATCCTTCACAGAAAGTGATAGCTCCTCATCCTCTCATTCCCTTTTATTTGACGATCCTTCTCCTTCAAGAATGGAAACAACTCTTACAAGGCCAGGAGAAAAAGATAAGGAAATGACACAGGGACGACTTGCATACCAAACAGCATAAGCAGCAAGTAATAGATTGAGCTATGTGATTCCATTGCCAACAGGTCAGGTCGAAGCTCTGCAGTTCAGACGCAACCAGCCGTGAGTGGAGGTTGATAATTAAACAACTCACTGAAGGGAAAAAGCTCCACAAATATCTCTAGCCTCAATGAGAGGGGGAGCTCAGCACATCAGTGCAAAAAATGAAGCTGAAATATTTCCAGCAACCATCAGTCAGAAGGGCCAAATGGTTGGACCATCTCGAACTCCATTAGAGGTCCCCAGCATCGCAAATACCAGTCTTTAGCCAATTCAGTGATATCAAGAAATGAATGAATGGAGTGGCTGCTACAAATGCTAAAGAGCCTGAGAAATTTCTGGCAATAAAACTGAAGACCTGTGCTCCAGCACTTGCCACTCCCCTAGCCAAGCTATTCCAGCACAGCTACAACACTAGATCTACTTGATAATATGGAAAATTGCCCAGGTATGTCCTGCACATTTAAAAAAGCAGGACAAATCCAACCCAGCCAATGACTGCCCAACAGTCTATTCTTGATCATCAATAAAGTGATGGAAGGGATCATTAACTGTGCTGTCAAGCAGCACCCACTCAGCAATAACCTGCTCAGTGACACGCAATTTGATTTCAGCACCATTCACAACTCCTCAGATACTGGGGCCCATGCCCACATGCAGCAAGACCTGGACAATATCCAAGTTTGGGCTGACAAGGGGCAGGTAGCAGTCTAGGCCCATTCTCTTCAACTGCTGCCCTGCCCTCCCAGGATCACTCTGGTGAACCTTTGCTACACTGTCTCTATGGTAGGTTTGTTCTTCCCTGAGATAAAGGGACAAGTTCATAATAGGGTAAAAACAATGACTGCAGATGCTGGAAACCAGATTCTGGATTAGTGATGCTGGAAGAGCACAGCAGTTCAGGCAGCATCCAAGTAGCTTCGAAATCGACGTTTCGGGCAAAAGCCCTTCATCAGGAATGAAAGCCTTTTATTCCTGATGAAGGGTTTTTGCCCGAAACGTCGATTTTGAAGCTACTTGGATGCTGCCTGAACTGAAGTGCTCTTCCAGCACCACTAATCCAGACAAGTTCATAATACTCCAGTTGCAGTCTCACCAAGGCTGGAGTCCAATGTGACTCTTCTTCGGAGTACAAAAGTTGCAGGACTTTCTGTTTTATCTTGCTGCCAGTTTCATACTCTGACATTTGCTCAATCAAATTCCAGCACTGTGGGCAATGTTGAAAATCCTGAAATTGCTGGTGAGCAGCTTTACAGCAGCGATAAATGTTAATTAATCTGCAGAGCCATGGGCATCTCACAGACTCCATTCATACTTATTAGCACTAACCCTCTATTCATCATTTCTCTGGGGCCCCGGCTACCTCCTTTCACATTTACCATGTGACCCACGTTGGCCCCGTAAATCTAATGGTCCATCATCTGTTTTCTCATTAACAGGAGGAAATGCTGAGGTTGACTGGCAACTCTACTGTGCAACATTTAACGTTGCCCCCTCCTCTTCAGTGGACTGATACTTTCCATGACTGGAAGAGAATAGTACAGCAACACACAGCTGGTATTAATATAACGCTGTTAACCTTGCAAATTCGTCTACGATGCTCGATAAGACCAAGGTGGATTTGAGAGGATGTTTGTGAGCACAAGGGAGAAAAGAGATGAAAGGAATCATGTTCGGGATAAGATGATCATAGAGGTAGAAGCAGGCCATTCAGCCCATCGAGTCCACACCGACCCTCCGAAGTACAGCCCACTCCCCTGTAACCCTACATTTCCCATGGCTATTCCACCCAGCCTGCACATCCCTGAACACTATGGACGATTTAGCACAACCAAATCACCGAGCCTGTACATCTTTGGACTGTGGGAGGAAACCGGAACACCCAGAGGAAACCAGGGAGAATGTGCAAACTCCATGGAGACAGTTGCCCGAGGGTGGAATCATATCCAGGTCCTCAGTGCTGTGAGGGAGCAGTTCCAACCACTGAGCCACTGTGCCACCCTGACAGAGGGGTGAGAGGCAAGAACTTAAACAGTGATACAGAATGGCTTGTTTCTGTGTGGTAATAAGTAATACATTGTAAAAGTTAACACAGAGTCAAAGGCAGAAATTTTAGGGCCAGTGGCAAAATGTGTGATTCTTAAAGGGGCATCTTAGAGGAGGAAAGTGAGATGGACAAACTGAAATCAGGGATTCTCGAAATTAGAGTCTTGGCTACTGAAACTGCAACTGTCAATAGTGGAAAGCAGAACTGGAGGGACAGCAAGTTCTTCAAAAGTTAGTTATAAGGCTGGAAGACATTTCAGAGGTATCTGCATCAACACCAAGCTTCAGAATTCTATTTTTCTCATTCACTCATGAGACATGCACATCACTGGCTGGGCAAGAATTTATTGCACTGGAGTTGGTGGTGGTAGACTCCATGTAGTGTCGGTATTCCCACAATACTGGGGAGGGGATTGGGGTGGGGAGTTCCAGGATTGTGAAACAGTGACAGTGAAGGAGCAGTGATGTAATTCCAAGTCGGGATAATGAGTGGCTTGGAGGGCATCTTGCATTTGCTGACACTTCCATGTATCTGGGTAAAAACAATGACTGCAGATGCTGAAAACCAAATACTGGATTAGTGGTGCTGGAAGAGCACAGCAGTTCAAGCAGCATTTCGCTGCTCGTTGGATGCTGCCTGAACTGCTGTGCTCTTCCAGCACCACTAATCCAGTACTTCCATGTATCTGCTGCCTCCTGTCCTTCTAGATGGTGGAGGTCTTGCGTTTGGAAGGTGTTATTAGGAATGGGTCATAAATGTTGGCCCAGCCAGTGACACGAGTGAATAAATTAAAAAAAAACACTCAAAATTGCATTGTGACCACCACATAGCTCAAAGCACTCTGTAGTCTAGGATTTACCTTCAAAATGTGGTATTGTCCTCAGGGATGCTGAAAATCTGAAACAAACACAGAGGATGCTGTGGAAGTTCAGCAGGTCTGGCAGCATCTATGAAAGAAGAATTAAGTTAATATTTTGAGTCTGATATGACTCTGCTTTAGGAGATTGTTTCAGGATGTTTTCGAGTCCGTTCGGGGGGGACTTGAGGTAGCAGCTGATGGTGGGTGGGACAGTGCTGTGGATGGCCTCGTATTCAACTCTTTGGTGTTGGATTTGGGTTCTCAGCCTTAGTCTCCTTCTGGTTTTCTTTTTAACTTCCTACATTTGGCTTCTGAGCGACAAAGAGTAACTCAGTGAGTGATTGTGCTCACTTCTGCATTCCACATCGAAGGAACACGTAATTCTGGTCTGTGATTCAGAAGGTCAGGCAGCATCCGATGAGCAGGAGAGTTGATGTTTCAGGTCCTGATGAAGGACCATGCCTGGCATGTCAATCCTCCTGCTCCTTGGATGCTGCCTGACCTGCTGTGCTTTTTGCAGCGCTGCACTTTATCAACACTGACTCTCCAACATCTGCAGCCCTCACTATCTTTATGATTCAGAAGACCTACCACCAGCTGGTTTTGATCATCACGTCACGTCTGTGTCAGTGTGAGATACGTTTCTACAGGTCGAACACCAGGACATGCTCAACGTCTCCATTATCACTGCCCCATACGGCTACAGGTTAGCAGAAGATAAAAGAGTTACATCTTAAGTGTCGTCTTTACAGGAGAAAGTGAGGACTGCAGATGCTGGAGATCAGAGCCAAAACGTATGGCACTGGGAAAGCACAGCAGGTCAGGCAGCATCTGAGGAGCAGGAAAATCAATGTTTCGAGCATAAGCCCTTGATCAGGAAGCATTCCTGATGAAGAGCTTATGCTTGAAACATGGACTCTCCTGCTCCTCGGATGTAGACTTTCAAGCATGCTTCTTTTAAAAGGATAATTTAGCCAGTAGAATTACTGCACGTTTTCCTTTCCCTGACTTGAGTGAAAAATTCAGAAGTGGTAAATGCCTCTGGGGCAGCTGACTATAATTTAATGACTGCTGGTGAGTCTATTTAACACAAACATTACTTAATGCTCGCTGTGAGGCAGAGCGAGACACTTTGAATCTTTGTGCGGTCCTTCAACTTCTAGGGCTGCAGAGACTCATGCATCAAGAACACTTCATGAGTTCTCAGAGTGTTCAAACAATTTCAAACTGAGTCATTGGTGTTTCACCATCATAATTGGCAATAACGAATCACAGAAATACAGGGAAGATCTGAAAGATGAAAGGAATCATCTATTTTCAGTGAGTTGAGTTAGTTTCGAACAACCTAAATGGCCTGTGATAGCAACATTTAACAGTTGAAATGAAGCTTGGAAGAAAACTAACATTTGCCATTTGCAGAATATCATTGCACAGGGCAGCAAGAAGATTGCTGGACTCATGACAATAAATAAATGGTAATTCAAAGCAATGGCAGAAATATAAAGGTTAGGTCACACTTGAATTCAAGATGGCAGCAAGGTAGGATGTTACAGCTGGAGTTCCTCTGCTTGACATTTCCTTTTTCTTTCTTCATTTCTCCCTCTTTGCTGCAGTTTTTCTTCCCCCACCCTCACTAACCACCACACCCCCCCCTGCAGGCACAGTCTCAGTGGAAAAGGACTATAACATGAGTACTTTAAAAACACTTTTTATTCTTAGTCTGAACTCTTTAAACTCTGAATTCTCAAGCTAGTCTATTTTTATTTATTATTTCAATTCTGTAGTAACACTGAAAGTATCTATACCTGGGTACCCTATACCTAAGATGACGCCAATAAATGACATTACAAACATTTCGCTGCACTTACCAAGTGTGCATGACAATAAAAGCTATTCTATTCGACCAGTCCCATACCGAGTACAGCAGAGAAACAGACTCTTCAGTCCAACTCGTCCATGCCGACCAGATATTCCAACCCAATCTAGTCCCACCTGCCAGCACCCGGCCCATATCCCTCCAAACCCTTCCTATTCATATACCCATCCAGTTGCCTTTTAAATGTTGTAATTGTACCAGCTTCCACCATTTCCTCTGGCAGCTCATTCCATACACGCACCACCATCTGTATGAAAAAGTTTCCCCTTAGGTCCCTTTTAAATCTTTTCCCTCTCACCTATGCCCTCTAGTCTTGCACTCCCCTACTCTGGGGATATGCACCCTAGCCATGCCCCTCATGATTTTATAAACCTCTAAAAGATCACCCCTCAGCCTCCAAAGCTCCAGGGAAAACAGCCCAGCCTATTCAACCTCTCCCTTTAGTTCAAATCTTCCAACCCTGGCAACATCTTCGTAAATCTTTTCTAAACCTTTTCAAGTTTCCCAACATCTTTCCTATAGCAAGGAGACCTGAATTGAATGTAGTATTCCAACAGTGGCCTAACCACTGTACAGCCTGTACAGTCACAACGTGGCCTACCAACTCCTATAGTCAATGCTCTGACCAATAAAGGAAAGCATACCAAATACCTTCTTCACTATTCTATCTACCTGCAACTCTACTTTCAAGGAGCTGTGAACCTGCACTCCAAGGTCTCTTCGTTCGGCAAAACTACCTAGGACCTTACCATTAAGTGTATAAGTCCTGCTAAGATTTGCCTTTCCAAAATGCAGCACCTCGCATTTATCTAACTGATGATGTAAGCCGTGCTGGTTTGAATGACTCATTCATTTTAGTTTCCTCATGTTCAGTTGAAAGATGAAACCCTTACCTTGTCAAGCTACGACCTAGCAGTCAAAAAGAGTTAGGATTGACTTTGAGTTATTTTCCAAAACGTTAATGTATTTATCCAATCTTAATGAGATTTGGTCAGGTTTTTAGTGAAATGGAGAAGACGCAGAGATCAATTGTAGTGCAGAGTAAATGAAAGTTTATTCTTTCTCTAACGCATGTATTTCTCAGAAAGTTAGAACCTTGGAAATCATAAGGAACAATTCAGCCCAACAAAGTCAATGCTGGCAGGTATGCTCCACTCATGTCAGTCAGGAACCATCACTTTCTCAGTTGGCTTGCCTAACTTAGTCACCTAGATGGCTTAAAGATGATGTGAATTAGTGTCAATCCCCATTCCAGCGGTGGTAGTTAATGGAGGTCTCCCTCCTTGTATTCCCCATTTTTAACCCAAAGTGGTGCCCCTTTATAACCATGTCTCTCTCTCTCTCTCTCTCTACCAGTAAGAAACACCTCTGAACCCTCATAGACCATGACTAAATTCTGTGCCTTAAATCCTTAGTTACTCCCAATGTAGTGATAGCACCAGTTATGGTCACTTTCCTGTTAAGCATCACAATCACTATCAGATTGTAGCCATGATATTGGACTGGGGTGGACAAAGTCAGAAGTCAAGTATTAGTCCAGCAGGTTTATTGAAATCATAAGCTTTCAGAGTGCTGCTCCCTCATCGGGTGGAGTGACTTCACCTGATGAAGGGGCTGCGCTCCAAAAGCTTATGGTTTTAAATAAATCTGTTGGATAATAACCTGGTGTCACCTGACTTTATCAGGTTGAATTTAGCTTCTGTGAATGACTGCGTCATCATTTATTTGGAATTAAGGCCTTCTGCCTGACTGTGTAGCTTAATAATTATTTAAAAATATCTTATTTTTCTTCTTTAATTACTGTGTGTAGTAAATAATCATTCAAGAATTAGCAAGTGAATTGGTTTCAGGAGGGTGCACCTGTCCATCTCATGCACATCATTTAAGGTGCTTAAAAAAATCCTAACCTTGAGAAAACCTTATGCAGCTGGTACTGGTTGTTCTGCTGTTTGCCTGATTCCCTTTACATTTCCCTGCATGTCATCTGAGGCTCAGGAATTCTTTGGCGCGTGATCCTTGTTTGCTCAATCAGTCCCCTGAATGTGGATTAGGGTGCACCGGCGCTCATGTTACTGCAAAAGGATCTCATGTGCCTATCTCCTCCAAGCAGCTGGAGATCTGCAACCTGTCTGCCTCTCGGTAAGAACATTTACTAGCTCCACCCCCCTCAAACCGGGTGCTCCGGTTTCCTCCCACAGTCCAAAGATGAGCAGGTCAGGTGAATTGGCCATGCTAAATTGCTCGTAGTGTTAGGTAAGGGGTAGATGTAAGGGTATTGGTGGGTTGCGCTTCGGCGGGGCGGTGTGGACTTGTTGGGCCGAAGGGCCTGTTTCCACACTGTAAGTAATCTAATCTAATAAATTGGTTAACGGACTGGCCATGATTTGAAGGCAGTGTTTGCTATTTGGGAACCAGAAGGCTAGGAGACTTGCTGATTCCTTGTCAATGGCAGTGATGCTGCTCAATTGAAGAGAACAACTTGAATTGAGTTAAAAATCACACAGCACCAGGTTATAGTCCAACAGGGTGGCATGGTGGCACAGTGGTTAGCACTGCTGCCTCACAGCACCAGAGACCCGGGTTCAATTCCCGCCTCAGGCGACTGACTGTGTGGAGTTTGCACGTTCTCTGTGTGTCTGCGTGGGTTTCCTCCGGGTGCTCCGGTTTCCTCCCACAGTCCAAAGATGTGCAGGTTAGGTGAACTGGCCATGCTAAATTGCCTGTAGTGTTAGGTGAAGGGGTAAATGTAGGGGAATGGGTCTGGGTGGGTTGAGCTTCGGCAGGTCGGTGTGGACTTGTTGGGCCAAAGGGCCTGTTTCCACACTGTAAGTAATTTAATCTAATCAAGGTTTAATTGGAAGCACACTAGCTTTCGGAGCAACATAACTTGAATTGACTGTGTGTTAACTGATGCAAACTGGTTGAAATCATACAGTCATAGAGTCATACAGCACAAAAACAAACCCTTTCGTCCAACTCACCTGCACCAACCATTCCAATCTGACCTAACCCCATTTCAGATATCCCAATCTGACCTAGTCACATTTGCCAGCATTTGGCCCATATCCCTCTAAACCCTTCCTATTCAAGTCCATTCAGATGCCTTTTAAATGTTGTTATTTTCCCAGTCTCCACTACTTCCTCTGACAGTTCATTCCATACACGCACCGTCCTCTGCATGAAAAGATTACCCCTCAGGTCCCTTTTAAACCTTTCCCCTCTCATCTTAAACCGATGGCTTCTAGTTTTGGACTCCGCCTACCCTGGGAAAAAGACCTTGGCTATCCATGCCCCTGATGATTTTATAAACCTCTATAAGGTCACCCCCTCAGCACCTAATGCTCCGGGGAAAAAGCTCCCAGCGTATCCAGCTCAAACCCTCCAACCCTGGCAACATCCTTGTAAATTGTTTCTGCATTCTCTCAAGTTTAACAACATCTTTCCTATAGAAGGACGATCGGAATTGTACACAGTATTGCAAAAGAACCTGATCAATGTCCAGTATAGAGGCATGGCAGTGGATTCTTATAGACTTTCTTCTGTAAATTGATCTCCCCTCTTGGCCAGTCTTTTGGTTAGCGGTGTGTAGTGTCCAGCCATTGCACACTGTGGGGTCTCAGGTTCACTCTAGAAACCAGAGCACACAATCTGGACGGACACTGCCAGTGCAGGACAGAGCTGAGGGATTTCTGCAGTGTTGACGGTGCCGTTTTTTCACTTGGGGAGCCACAAGGGTGCGTGCAAATGCATCATTTCGAGAGTCTCTCATGTTGGGCCCAGTATCCCAGAAACAACTGATCATGGTGTGAAAAGAGATGGAATGGCCTCAGGTTTGTCATTTCTTTCAATGTGGCTATCTTCAGCCAAATTACTGTTTAAGTCCTTAATACCGTCAGCGCTGAAACTTTCTGACGTCTCCAAGGTTGTCGTTCAATAAAAGATGACTCTGAAGAACGCAATTCCATCGCTCACTTTAATGAAGAAAAGTATCACATCACAAGAAAAGATAATAAAAAAAATCCCCCAGGCCACGAGACACTCAATTTTGTTTCACCTCTAATGAACTGTCTCTTTGTTCAAACTGAAATCCTGTTCCAATCAAAACTCACTGTGACGCAGTGTACAACTTTCCCTTCTTTGTGATTGACAGCAGCACTGGAAGAGATAATTGCTGATCGTCCTTAATGGAGATCTAGTGACTGTCCAACACTGCAAATCACTCCGGCAATGTAATAATGATGTGCAAGTCCCATCGCTGACTAGCATGATTAAATTCCAGCTCACGCCCTCCTGCCATTAACGCGCACTATCTGCAGAGGCAAGGCAACTGGACACATTGCCCTGCGGATGCTGGAAATCTGATGCACAGAAGTCAGAACATTCAATGGATCTGTGTGTCTGGCAGCCTGAGAGAATGATGGAGGTGAATTCTGTACAAGGCTTCAAAAAAGAGCTGCTTATACAGAGTCACACAGCACAGAAACACACCTAGTCCGTGCTCAAATGTTCTGAAACCAAACTGGTCGCACCTGCTTGCCTCTGGTCTATATTCCTCCAAACCATTCCTATTCATATACTTATCCAAATTTCTTTTAAATGTAACTGTACTCACATCCACCACTTCCTCAGGAAATTTATTCCACAGGCAAATCACTCTGTGTAAAAAAAATTGCCCCCTTATGTCTTTTTGAAATCTCTGACCTCTTACCTTAAAAAGTAGATAGGGTCTTGAATCCTCCCACTCTAGGGGGGAACACACCTCCCATTAACCCTATCTATACCTCTCATGATTTTATAAACCTCTAAAAAGTCACCCCTCAACCTCCTACACTCCAGTGAGAAAGGTCCCAGTGTATGGTATTCAAGGGTTGCGGAGATAGGGCTGGAGATGAATTCCTCAAGAACTCATGAATGAGGACCTCAACTGAGGTTGAAAAGTGGAACATGGACTTCCCTGCCCAGGACTTAATTTCGGCAAAAGTGGATTCATAACCGGCTCATCACCATCCCATGTAATTAAATATACTTCCCGCCTCCATGCCCAGGCGATGCCACCCACGAACTCCATTTCTCTATCCAGCCTGGCTTGCACTTTCTGGAGAGATGCCTTCACCTCGTTGTATTGAGGTAATCACTGGTGCTACACAAAGGGTTAATTCTGACCCTGTGAGATGCTATTGAGACAATATATGTCAACACGGGAAGTAATGCAATGTAATCTTATCTTTTCTTACAGTTTGATGTTAAAATGAAGCCACAGTAAAATGTTACTGAAATAAGGTTCATGTTTTCTTTCCCACAGCAGGCTCCGCAAATAATTCTTCAACAATGAGACAGCCAATGTTATAATTCAGGGAAAGTATTAATGTGATTGGTTGTATATAAAACAGGGATGTGGAAAGGGTGTAATTATCTGATCTGGCTCTTGGCATCCAGACTGTGTGAGGGTTTCTGCATGAACAATTTGACTCCTTATCATGATTCCACTCACTCTCATTCTGTGGGCGATTTCCACCTTTAGGAAATCAAATCAGTGAAAGCTAGTCCTCAGACCTGTTTGTGAAAACTGCTAAAAATACAGAAGGGAAAAAGCAGGTAAGGCACTAACCATAGAATCATGCTGTACAGAAAAGACCCTACTGAGTATGAAACACCAACAATACACAAAGTCTGTTCTGGTCTCATTTTCCAGCACTAGTCTGGAATCAGCAAGTGTAACTGAATACTTTAGTGTGAAGCAACTTGCACGGATGAATACGTCAACATTTTGCACACAGCAAACACACAAATATCATCTGAAAAAAACCAGAAAAAAATCTATTTATGACAAAGGGAATGCAGGTCAGGATATTGAAAGCTGTCTTTAAACAATGCCATATAATTCACTTACAGACAGGCAGGAGGCTGGAAGAACACAGCAAGCCAGGCAGCATCAGGAAGTGGAGATGTTAACGTTTCGGGTATCAATCCTTCTTGAGTCCTGAAGAAGGGTTACACTCGAAATGCCAACTTCTCCACCTCCTGATGCTGCCTGGCCTTGCTGTGTTCTCCCAGCCTCCTGCCTGTCTACTTTGGTTTCCAACATCTGCAGATTTTCCTTTGTCGTTAATATGAGCCAATGAAACAGACAGTGGCGCTTCAGTTGACTATCTTGTGAAAGATGAACTGTGAAGATGTAAGTATTGCTACTGAAATATGAGCACAGAAACTGGGTCCATCACCAAGGCACCCTTTACTTACTTGTGCACAGCATAGAGTCACTCCTCAACTGAGGAGATTCTAATCTCTTGGTCATTTTTTTTTGGCAATCTTGTATATTGATATAAACACTAAAAGGTATTAATTATAGTGTACTTCTGGGACTCCTCATCCCACTGTCATTGTGACTGAATTAACTGCACAGAGGACAGAATCCCATCATCAAATCACCCTTTATTTATTAGTACACAGTATACTGGCTGTGATCAGATAGCTCAGAGTCAGTCGCCTGAACTAAGGAAATTCTAAATCTTCTGCATCTCCTGATTTTTGTTCATTTTTTTTCTCCTAGTTATAGTTTTTTCCCTCTGGAGGATCTATTCTTCTAATCAACCTGTTCAGAGACATTATTACACACTTCTGGAGCAGGTGGGACTTGAACCTGGGCCTCCTGGTCTTGGGGTAAGGATGCTACCACTGAGTCACAAGAGATCCCCTTCTCCTGGTTGTCATGGTTTTCTGATTGGTCCAGGTTAATGACTTCAATCAATGACCTTGTAGTCAATGAGGTCCATCTGATTCCAATCACTATAGCTACCAAGTTGTCAAGGTAAGGAGCTGGGCATCATTGCTTAAAAATAAGCAATTCCTGGCAGTGATCAGGAAAACTTCTTTTCACTGATGATCTTGAGTTGTTGGAACTCTTCTCCAAAGGTAATGGAACAGAGTTTTTCGATATTTTGAAGGCTGAGGTATGTAGATTTTGATGAACAAGCTTATTGGGGCAAACAGAAATGTGAAGTAATCAGATCAATCATCGTGTTTATCGAATGACAGAGCAGGCTGAAGAAGTTTAATAGATTCTCCTGCTCCTTGTTTGTATGTTTGCAATTAATGTCCATCTCCAGTTGCCTTGAAAAAATGATAGAGAGTCTTAGAACTCCTACAAATAAATGAGTAAGAAATCGAGGTAGGCCATTCAGCCCCTCAAGCCTGCATGTCTAGCTTAGTTTGGCACTACATTTTTCAGTACTGACTAAGGACTATGGGATGTGTGCCCTCAGTGAAGATAACGAACTGGTTGAAACAACATTTTCATGTTGACCTTTATTGACACCAGACTTTTTAAAAAAAAAATTCCAGATTTCATTAAATTGCATTCAAAGTGCTCATGGTGAATTAACCCAGATTTCTGATTTAACCAGTCCAGAAACACAATGATTTACATTATAGCTTCCAAGCATAGTCACTACTGAAAGATTACACTGGAGTAATATGTAAAATTGTGAGTCTGACCATTGAGATAGATATTGAACTGACAGATGCCTGGGCCACATGTGTGTGAGAGAGAGAGGGGGGGGGGGGGTGATGGTAGGTTAAAACCATGAGCCAAATTTCCCCCTGATACACTCATGGCTGTTGTGTTTTCATTTCACTTCAGAATGTGTAGCATTGCCCCTGGACCCTCCGTGTACTACTGCGACTACCAAGGGCATGGATACTTATGGAAGGATGTTGTCTTTTAATGGTCAGATATGGCTGAAGCACAGAACCACTGGCTTGTTCCTTTGGTGGTGGCATTAACCCTTAGATTGCTGGCATGCTTAGGGATAGGACATTGAACAGTACAGCACAGTACAGGTCCTTTGGCCCACAATGTTGTGCTGAGCACTTGCCTTTATCTAAGATCAACCTAACCCACACGCCCCTCAATTTACTGCCATCCATGTGCTTGTCCAGCAGTCACTTAAATGTCCTTCTAGAGTGAGCTTTGAAGTGACTGAGATCTTTTAAAACCATCCAACTTGGAGAGACGCCTCTCATTCCTAAGAACAACAGAAATTGCTCGAGAGACTTAGCAGATCTAGCAGTGTCTGTGGAGAGAAAGCAGAGTTAATGTTTTGGGTCCAGTGACCCTTCTTCCGAACTGATAGTTGCTCAGAAAAGGTGGTATATGCGCTGAAAACAGTGGGTGTGTCTGTAAGTAGTGTAGTCCAGTGCTGTTCTTAAGTAGCGGATGTGGTTGGAAGCTATAATGTAAGTCAGTGTTTCTGGACTGGTTACATCAGAAACCTGGGCTAATAAACCAGGATGATGGGACTAAAATAAAACCAAGAACTGTGGGTGCTGGAAATCTAAAACCAAAACAGGAATTGCTGGAAAGTTTCAGCAGGTGTGGCAGGATCTGTGGAGAGAAAGCAGAGTTAACATTTCAATTTCAATGACCTTCTTTCAGAACTGATAGCGGGCAGGAAAAGGTGATGCTGATAACAGGGGGGTCAAGAGAGAGCAGATAGTTGGAGATGGTGATTATCGAATGCACGGAGCCTAGCCTACTGCAGATGGGTGTCATCTCCATCTATCCTGTCTCCCTTCACCCCCCAAGCACCCCCCTGTTTTCAACATGTATACCACCTTTTTCGAGCAACTATCAGTTCTGAAGAAGGGTTGCTGAACTCAAAAGATTAACTCTGCTTTCTCTCGACAGCTGCTGTCAGACCTGCTGAGTCTCTCTAGCAATTTCTGTTGTTTTTAGGGATGATCGGCATCTCTCCAGGTTGGTTGGTTTTAAAAGATCTCCTTCACATCAAAACTCTCTCCACAGCCTCTGTCTGTGGAGACATTGCTGCCTGGCTCATGCTTTTAAATACTAATGACACCAAATTACAATCTGAAAATAACTACTGTGACCTTGCATTTTCCAGGGTGAATGAAGTAAAGGAATAATGGATTATCCACAGAATAACATAAACACAGGTTAAGCATTAGAATCCTGACACTGTGGAAACAGGCTCTTCGGCCCAACAAGTCCACACCAACCCTTCAAAGAGTAACTCACCCAAATCCATTCTGCTACCCTATATTTAACCCTAAGTAATAACCTAACCTGCACATCATTGGATTGTGGGAGGAAACAGACATGGGGAGACTGTCTCCACATAGACAGTCGTCCGAGGCTGGAATCAAACCCGGGTCCCTGGTGCTGTGAGGTAACCACTGACCCATCTTGCCACCCTTATGGCTTTAATTGGTGCATTTGCACTTGGACTGTATTGTGTGCATGTCTGTCGTGAATTCACAGTGCAAACCTTACTTAACAATATTAGCACTAGAATTACATTGATCAAGCAAAAAAGACTAACAGAAGAGAAACACTGATTCTAATTTTCTGCCCTGTCTCATTGTAGCTAATGGTGATCAGAAATGACAGCAGAGAAAAAAAAACTACAAGACAATTGTTTGCCCTGTTTCCCAGCATTCCCACAGAAATTAACTGGGAGACAAAGCATTTTATAGATAGGGGTGTGGTCACACCAAAGGTACAGCCATATAGATGGGTGACTGCTGGGAGAGGTAGGCAGGTAGTATAGGAGCGTCCTGTAGCTATTCCCCTCTCTGACAGGTTTACTGCTTTGGATATAGCTGTGGGGAGAATGACCTGCACTGTTGTAGGGCAGTGAGGGTCAAAGTTTAGGGGAGCAGTACTGATAGGGGACATTATAGTGAGGTGCACAGGTAAACATTTGTGGCTGTGAGTGAGACTCTGGAATGGTGTTGCCTCCTGCAAGGATGGCCCTGAGTGTGGCACAGAATATTTGGAGGGGGGAGGATGAGCAACAGTGTTTATTCCCCTTTGGTGTGTATGCCTTGGTGTTCTGACCCAACAAAGCTCTCCATTCTCAGTAAGCCTGATCCTGCATTGTTCTCCAGTTTCTCCCCACCTGAGTCTGTTTTGTTAAGTAGAGGTATTTAGGGATATGGCCAAAAGCAGGAAATGGAGTAAGGATTTGGAGATGCCAGTGTTCGACTGGGATGTACAAAGTTTAAAAATCACACAACGACAGGTAATACTCCAACAGGTTTAATTGGAAGCACACTAGCTTTTGGAGCACTGCTCCTTCATCAGATGGTTGTGGAGAATAAGATTGTAAGACTCAGAATTTATAACAAAAGTCTCATGTGATGTAACTGAAATTATACATTAAAAAAGACCTGGATTGTTTGTTAAGTCTTTCATCTTTTAGAATGACCATGTTGGTTTCAGTTCTTTCAAACGTAAATCGCAAAACCTTTTTTAAAAGTTGCACTCTCAAGTGAACTTTAACAATTGGTGTCATATCGGTCCAGATAATGTATTGAAGGTGTTAGCTTCCCTGTGAGGCTGTCTATGCCACAATAGGCAGAATGATTTGAATGTAAAAAACTGATTTATAGAATCTTACATGGATTCATGCAGTTTTTGAGCAAAGTATAATGTAATTCTGCAAGTACAAATTCGCCCCACAAACGTGTGTGTATGGGGTGTATAATATGGAGTAAGGCCACAGATCAGCGATGAATTCTTTGAAGGGCGGAACAGACTCAAGGGACTGAATGGCCTACTCCTGTTTCTATGTCTCTAAGTTGTTCTCACCTGAAGTTCTGCCGCTCCTTTCTTAATGAACTCCAAATCTCAATCACCCATCTGCTACTGGACTTGCTCCACTCAATAACCAGAGAACAAAGCCCTAGCTTTGAAATCCCTCTGTGATCTCCTCCTTTCCTCTCTCTGTTGACTCTGTTGACCCCTCCCCTCCTCAGGGGCTGTTGGGCCCTCTGCACTTCACTCATTCTAACCTAATGTACATCACCAATTTCTTTTACACCCCTATTCATATCTTGGCCCAAGTTCTGGAAATCGATCCTTAAATCTCTCCATATTTCTATGATTCAGTCACCTTTTTAAGATGCTCCTCGAAGCCAGCCATAAGTTGTAGTATCATACAGCTGTACAACATGGAAACAGACCCTATGGTACAACTCGTCCAAGCTGACCAGATATCCCAAACTAATCTAGTCCCACTTGCCAGCATTAAGCCTCTAAACCCTTCCAGGAGCCTTTGCAGTGTTGTCATTGTACCAGCCACTGCCACTTCCTCTGGCAGCTCATTCCATGCACACACCACCCACTGTGCAAAAACATTGCACCTTAGATCCCTTTTAAATCTTTCCCCTCTCCTCTTAAACCTATACCCTCTAGTTTTGGACCCCCCCACACCAGGGAAAAGACCTTGTCTATTTACTCTCTCCATGCCCCTAATGATTCTATAAACCTCTATAAGGTCACCCCTCAGCCTCCAATGTTCTAGGGAAAACAATCCCAGCCTATTCAACCTCTCCTTATAGCTCAGACCTTCCAACCCTGGCAACATCCTTATAAACCTTTTCAACCCTTTCAAGTTTCACATCTTTCCTATAGCAGGGAGACCAGAATTGCATGCAGTATTCCAACTTCAATCAAACTTTGAGTCATCGACCCTCTTATCTCCTGGCTCAGTCTCAAAATTGTTTTTGTTTATTTCACTCTTGTTAAATTCCATCTGATATCTTGTGAGACTCGCTTCTAATTGGAGATGGGGTCTGGTGTATTCTCAGGTATTTTGGTTTGGACTGTTTGCTGTCACAATGCTTTGTTCTATTTGCATAGTCTAGGGCCTGGCGAATTATCAATGGGAGCAGATAGACCACTCGGGAATCTAGACATTAAGATGTACTTGTCTTGCCTAATGGCTAGCTTTCTTCATGATAGCAATAAGTACAGTTTGTGTCAACTTGCTAGGTGTAATTACTCAAGGCTGTTGGTAGCTGTACTGATCACATCTGCTGCCTTTAGATACTTGTGTAGAACATAATCTTCACCCAGAGACTGTGGGAGGTTATCCAGTTGGGTGGACCTTAATGCAGCATGAACATTACCTCCTTCACAACTGTTACCTTCCAGAACGGGGTCATGAGCTCTGAGGCAACAATGATCAATCCACTCCTCCATTCTCCCTGAGATCACTCCCATCCGCTAACCGCTCAGCAAGGGTTTGCGACAACTTTCAAAGCTCAAGATGGGGGCACTGTGGGAAAATGTTTGGGAGTAGAACTTTTTTTAGATGGGCTGCATTTGGAGTTATGCGTACAGTTCTGGTTCCCACACTACCAGAAGGATATGGAGGCTTCAGAGACGATACAAAGAAGATTTACCAGCACATTGCCTGGTCTGGAGGGCAGTAGCTATGAACAGAGGTTGGATAAACTTGGTTCGTTTTCACTTGAATGTCTGGGGCTGAGGGGTGACCTGATAGAAGTTTCCAAAATTATGAGAAGCATGGACAGGATCGATAGTCAGTCTTTTTTTCCCAGGTTAGAAATGTCACTTACTAGGGGAAAATAGGTTTAAGTTAAAGGGGGGAATGTTTAACAGAGATGGGAGGCAAGTTTTTTTTTTAAAGAGGGTGGGAAGTGTCAAGAACGTTCTATCAGAGGGGGGGTGCTGGAGATGGAACACGTTCCAGGCACCTACCACCATCTGTGTTTAAAAACAAACCTGCCTCTGACATCTCCTTTAAACCTACCTGCTTTTAACTTTAATCAGTGTTTAAGATTCATCTTGTCAGACCCATGGAATGAAGGGATACAGACTACACAGAGGTAAAAGGTTTTAGTTTAGGCAGGTATCGTGTGTCAATGCAGGCTTGCCAGGTCAAAGGGAACCCAAAACGAGGTACAGTTGAGGTTTATTGTGGTAAACACACCATGGAAACACAGGGTGGAATCGTTGGTGCCCCGGGGTGTTGAGCATGGAGCGGGATAGTCACTTATGTAGGTTACAATAACCTCCCCACAATCTCCCTTTGCTGGAGCAAAGATCTGGGCAGGAAGCATTCACCTTTTCCCTCCCCAACCCACTCCCTATAGAGGGCATGGAGAGGCCAACCAATGGTCACTCAATAGCCCCAACTCGTCGCCAACGGGATTGACCCAGTTACAGACCGGTCTGCTGCCGAGGTGGGCACAACATCCATACTACATGCGGTGGGGGTGAGGGGTCATCAGATTGTGGGCTGCATGTAGCTTGAGGTGGGGAAGGATTGCCCATTGGGTGTTAATTGCCCCCCCCCCCAACTCACCCTTAGCACGATCCTTCTATCATTCACCACTCTGTCCCACATGCTCTCCTATCTCCATGATCCAAACCCAAAGGGAGATCACTCAATATCTACCATAAATCACTTACCTTTAACTTGGGTCCTTTGTGTATCTGGGATCCTAGGAATGCTATTTCATCAACCAGCTATGGCCTGCTCTGTAGTCCTGATCAGTGCAAGAAATGTCAGCCTGTGATTGGCCAAAGGTTCTCAATATGGGCAGGACTTCCACCTTGGGGGTCTTGATTCAAGAAAGAGGGGGGGACATTTGGTGGTCACTCAACTGCCTGATTTTTCTGAGGTGTGACAATGTTGTCACTTTATTTTGTCCTTGGCTTTTTTTTGAAGGGAGGTCAGAAATGCAGAAGTGCCAAAGTGTCTAGTTTAACAATTGAAGGGGAGTGGCCAGTTCTCCCAGGTCAGGTTTACTCTAGTTTCTTTATCTGTAGCAGACACAAGATGTGTGAGTCCATGAAAGATGCAAGCTTCAGTAAAGAATTCCTGATTTTCTTCTGAAATCTCTTTCTGGATGTTGTTTCCTCCTGCCTGTAAGAATCTATTTGGATTTACCTTTTTGCCAAGGGGTGTGTTTATAGGATGTTACTGGGTTGGAACAATTAATCAGTAATGGTTACTGCATTGGGTTGATTAAGTTTTCCAGTAATTAAGTTATTCTAAATTCCATTTTCTTTTGTTCAGGTTTCAACTACAGAGGAACCTTAATTATCTGAACGAGATGGGTGGGCACAATTTCGTTCAGAAAATTGATTATTCGGTTAACTGACTCTCCTCTAGGGCTCAGAATTTTCTGCAGTTTCCTTTTTATCGCTCTGCCTGCCTTGCGCGCTCTCTCTCTCTCTCTCTCTCTCTCTCTCTCTCTCTCTCTCTCTCTCTCTCTCTCTCTCTCTGGGTTTGTTTCTGACTAGACACACCCTTGTGTGTAAGGGACTTACAGCATTGCTCAAGTCTCCCGCACCCTGCCCCACGCCCCCAGTCAGTACAATGGGATTGACACAGCCAGCACTTGCTCAGTCCCTTTCCTGTTCAGGAGACTAGGCAGCAGCACACCGTGCATGAGCTTTCCCACCACTCCCACTGTCTGCCCCCCCCCCCCCCCCACCCCTGCCAACCCCCAACCCTGTCCAACATCGCCCCTTGTCTGCCTCACCACCGCTCCCCTTCTGATCCAGCCCCTTGGTGCCCCCATGCACCCCCACCTTGTCGACCCCCATGAGATGCCCGTCCGTTCTTCCCCCCCCACTTCCCCTCTTTGGGGCAGCCAGACTGGATGTCAATAGCGAGACTGATACTGCCTTTGTGGGGTGTGTCTCAAAATAGCACACACAGCGACACAGACACACATCCACATGCAGACACACATGCACACAGACACACACAAACAGCGACACACATGCAGCCCCACACATACGAACACGCACGCACAAAGGCACACGCAGAAATACACAGCCACACACAGAGCCACACAGGTGCACAGGCACACTGACATAGACACACACACATGCGGACAGACCCACGCACACGCATGCACGCACACGCAGGTGCTCACACAGACACACACACACGCAGACAGGCACGTGCAGACACACAGCAACACACATGCAGCCACACACATACGTAAGCACACACGCAGGCAGCCGCACACAGACAGAACCTTTTACTGCAACGTTTTGACAGGTTCCACCTCTGCCCTATACTGGACAATGTTGGAGAGATTATCTGGGGAAGGGGGGTTTAGGGTACATCCCTGTGTAGAACTCCAGGAAAGTGAGGGGAGAGAGAGAGGGCAGGAGATCAGTCATTTGGATACAGTGCCTGGGCTCCCATCGATGTCCAGGACTGTTCTCAGCAGCATTTCAGTAAGCCGCAATCATTCTTAATAGCTGTAAACAAAAGATCCAATCAGTGTTGGAAACGCCTCTTTGATGTAATGTTTCTATCAGAATCTTGATCTTCTTCAGATAATCCAAAATTCAGATAATTGATATTCAGATAATCGAGGTTCCCCTGTGTAGCGTTTTAAATAAATTCTGTTTTGCTTCAAGCCGAGTGGTTTGACCAGCTGCATCACACCTGGAACACCCACTTCACATCTGCCTTTAAAATAGTGTCTGGGCTCCCTTCTTAAAATAACGAAAGTGGGTCTGGCCTGGTCCATAACAGAAGGTTTTCCTGGAAGAAGCAGAACACGTCATATAAGACACGCAGATGGAGGAGCAGACGTAGGCCATTCAGCCCACAGGATCTGCTTGGCCATTCAATGAGATCATGGCTGACCTGATCATTCTGAATGTGCCTTTCCTGCTTTCCCCCCCTTGATTCCCTTCCTGATCAAAAATGCGTCTCTCCAAACCTTGAATACTCTTAATGGCCCAGCCTTGACATCTCTCTGCAGTCAGGTTTTCCTCGGTTAATGTGATCTGCCAGGAGTTGATCTTTTCATTGGAGTCAGTCCATGCTTTTGATGGAGTTCCAAAACTGGGCATTTTAAAGGTCTGAAAACCCTTTGTAGGCAAAGTTTCAAGAGTCACAAATTTCTGAGGGATTGTTGAGAAATTACTGTGATCTGTCTTGACTGCATTTGCTATTTGGATCCTGTGAGGTGTTCGACCACAATTTGCAATTTCCTTGGGAAAATGGAGCCAGATGTCCAAGAGTACCCCATGTTTGGTTGCCTTAAGGTGGAAGTATTTCACCCTCTTCTGTTCCTCTTTGTAACTGGAATAATGTCTGCTTTAGGTGTGTTTCGAAGATGTTGCTCATTTGGCCCAATTCACAATAGTGAATTATACAAGTCTGCTCAGCAGCATTTAAATTCTTGCTAACTATTTTGAGGATTTTCTATTATTCTTGAACCCAATTTCTGGCCCATGATGCTTCTTGGCTCAAATCTGGATGGCCCCAACTCAATGGGAAAGTTTCTTTTTCAATATCAAATGATGGCCCTGCATCTCAAGAAAATAATCTTTTCTTATAAATCTGAGAAATTATTTATAATCTTGACTGAATTTCCTCTTGGTCTTCTTTGATCCAATGAGAGTGATTCTTGTGTCTCAAATCTTTCCAGGTCTCGAGTTCTTTCAGATAAAGCTGCACAGTAGAGGAATCGACATGACTCTACTATTCTCCCTCCAATAGAAAGCCCAGAGCTTTCAAAGGCAGAAATGGTCCTGTCGACCCTGCACAATCCTCCTCACTAACACCTGGGGGCTGGTGCCAACACTGACCGAGCTGCCTCACAGATTAGTCAAACAACAGCCTGGCATTGTCTGTAACGGATGATTCCGTGAGTATGACTATGTCCCAGACTCCATCATCACCATCCCTGGATATTGTCCTCTCCCACCAGCAGGACAGACCCAACAGAGGTGGCGGCACAGTGGGATACAGTTGGTAGAGAGTTCCCCTGGAAGTCCTCAGCATTGACTCTGGACCCATGAGTCTTGTGGCTTCAGGTTTAACATGGGCAAGGAAATTTCCTGTTGATTTCCCACATACCATCCTCCCTCAGCTGATGAATTGATACTCCTCCATGTTGAACAATACTTGGAGGATGCACTGAGGATTGGCAAGGGCACAAAATGTACTCTGGGTGGGGAATTTCAATGTCAACCACTAAGGGTGGCTTGGCAGCAGTACTACTGATTGAGCTGGTCGGGTCCTAAAGGACACAGCTGCTACACTGGGTCTGCAGTCTTATGAAGTTGAAGGCGTGTACTATACCTTTTAGAGAGAATAAATGCTGTTTTGCACTGAGCGTTTATAAGCACCTGTCTTATGATTAGCTAGCAGTCTCAGTGTACTGAATAATTGAAAACCTGTAACACTTGGCTGTGAAATAGATACCAGAGTTGGTTGCTGTTTTGATAACAATTCAAATTTAAACAGTTTAAACTGTGCCCCAGGATACTAAAATCCAATTGAGTTTGAATTTATGGTTTTGCCAACATCGAAACAATGACATGATGCAATGCTGGTGGTGTAAAATCGAACATGTGTTTTGAAAGTCAGACAGACTAACTGCCATCAAGAAAGACAGACTGCCATTCAAAAACATTCTCTAACAAAGGTACCTTTTCATATAAATTTTTGCACTAGAAGGAAGAAGACAACCCAGGGAGATGTTCAGTTTAAAAACAGATACTGATGGTGACAGCTACTGTTTGGTTTTGAAATTAAGTTGATGTAATTTTAATAAGAGTTAAGCATATTGTTATAGATTTGGAGGTAGATAATAAGCAATTAAGAGAAAAGAGGACTTAGAGTTGTGAATAGGTGTCGTTTAACTACGGTACGGTAGTGCAGTGGTTAGCACTGCT
Source organism: Chiloscyllium punctatum (assembly GCF_047496795.1). NCBI lineage: Eukaryota > Metazoa > Chordata > Chondrichthyes > Orectolobiformes > Hemiscylliidae > Chiloscyllium > Chiloscyllium punctatum. The sequence continues at coordinate 13,960,806 of NC_092749.1, read as the reverse complement.
GCCTCACAGTGCTAGAGACCCGTGTTCAATTCCTGCCTCAGGCAACTGTCTGTGTGGAGTTTGTACATTCTCCCTGTGTCTGTGTGGGTTTCCTCCCACAGTCCAAAAATGTGCAGGTTAGGTGAATTGGCCATGCTAAATTGCCCGTAGTGTTAGGTGAAGGGGTAAATGTAGGGGAATGGGTCTGGGTGCATTGCTCTTCAGAGAGTTGGTGTGGACTTGTTGGGCTGGAGGGCCTGCTTCCACACTAAGTAGTTTAATGTTCACTTTTAGAGTTAAGGAATAAATTGATATTATTTTCTTTAGTGGAATTTGGGAGTTCTCTGTTTTAACAATAGATTATGAAGTGAGGTGAGCTTTTCTGGGTGTCTGGTTTAATTAAGAGGGGTTGACCACTGTGTCATAATAGCAGCAGGTGGTGATGGAACCAACACAAGTGAAAAACCTACCTGACCTCATTCTTACCAATCTGCCAGCTGCAGATGCAACTGACCATGATAGTATCAGTATGAATGACCTCTGCACAGTCTTCATGGAGACAAAATCCTGCCTTCACAATGAGAACATCCTTCACTATATACTGTGTGGCATTATCACTGTGCTAAATGGACAGACTACAAACAGTGCTAGCAACTCAAGACTGGGCATCCATGAGACACTGTGGGCCATCAACAGCAGCAAAACTGTACTCTAGCACAACCTGTAACCTCATAGCCCAGCATATTCCCCACTTAACCATTACCATCAAGCCAGGGAATAACCCTGGTTCAATGCAGAGTGCAGGAGGGCATGCCAGCAGCAGCATCAGGCAAACGGGAAGATGAGCTGTCAACCTGGTGAAACTACCAAACACTCTACCTACCTGCATGCCAAACACCATAAGCAACAAGTGATAGACAGAGTTAAGCTATCCCACAACCAACAGACTGCAGACAGCTCTGCAGTCCCGCCACATCCAGTCATGAATGGTGATGGAGAATTGGACTCCTTAGAGGAGGCTCCACAAATATCTCCATCCTTAATGATGGAAGAGCCCAACACATCAGTGCAAAAGATAAGGCTGAAGCTCTCACAGCAGTCTTCAGCCAGACATGCTGAGTGGATGACCCCTCCAGTGGTCCCCTGCATCACAGATACCAGTATTTAGCCAATTTGATTCACTCCACGTGATATCAATAAATGGTTGGGGGCACTGGATACTGCTAAGGCTATGGGCCCTGACAACACCCTGGTAATGTGACTGAAGGCTTGTGCTCCAGAACTTGCCACTCCCCTAGCCAAGCTCTTCCAGTACAGTTATAATGCTGGCATTTACTCCACAATGTGGAAAATTGCCCAGGGCTGTCCTGTACATAAAAAGCAAGTCAAATCCAACCCAGCCAATTGTTTCCAGTTTTGCAATTGGGAAGCAATGAGTATCGGGGGCAAATGCTCCGGTGGGGACTTGGAGTCAGACCTGGCACACAGGAAGTTGATGGTGCTTGTTGAAGATCAGTCATCTCTGTTCCAGGACATCTCTGCAGGACTTCCTTAGGGTAGTGTCCTCAGCTCCAACCAGTTTCACCTGCTTCATCAATGACTTTCCCTCCATCGTAAGGGCAGAAGTGGGGAGGTTCCCTGATGATTGCGCAATGTGCAGCACCATTCGCAGCTCCTCGGGTACTGAAGTGGTCCACGTTCAAATGCGACAATATCCAGGCCTAGGCTGACAAGTGGCAAGTCACAATCCCAACACACAGATGCCAGGCTATGACTCTCTCCAATAAGAGACCATCCACCCACCGCTCCTTGACACTTAATGATGTTACCATCACTGAATACCCCTCTATCCACATCCTGGGCATTAGCATGGACCAGACACTCAACTGAATTCACCACATTTATTCATTAACAGAGTGAGGGCATCACAGGCTAGGCTAGCATTTATTGCCCAGCTCTAATTGACCAGAAGGGGTTTAGGAGTTAACCCCATTGCTGTGGGTCTGGAGTCACATGTAGGTTAGACCAGGTAAGGATGGCAGTTTTCTTCCCTAGTGAGCCCCAGATGGTTTTTTTTTCTGACAATTGATTCATGGTCATCATTAGACTCTTAATTGAAGATAGTTAGTTATCGAATTCAAATTCCACCATCTGTGGCAGGATTTTAACCAGGCTCCCTGGAACATTACCTGGGTCTCTGGATTAGCAGTCCAGCAATAATACCATCAAGCCATTGTCTCCCCGGTGAACACCGAGGCTACGAATGCAGGTCAGAAGCTGGGAATACTGCAGCAAGTAACTGATCTCCTAACTCTCCACAGCCTGTCCACTATGTACAAAGCACAAGTCAGGTGTGTGCTGGAATACTCCCCACTTGCCTGGGTGGGTGCAGCTCCAGCAACACTCGAATGCACCACCCAGGACAAAGCAGTCCACTTTGGGCACCACATCCACCGGCATCCTGTTCCTCCTCCACCACCAAAGCTCAGTACACACTGATGCTACTATCTACAAGATGCACTGCAGAAATTCACCAAAGATCCTCAGGCAACACCTTCCAAACCCATGATCACTTCCATCAAGAAGGACAAGGGCAGTAGATACATGAGACACCCCCCCCCTTTATGTGAAAGTTCTCCTCCCAGCCACTCACCATCCTGACTTGGAAATAAATCACCGATCCTTCAGTGTTGCTGGGTCCTGGAATTCCCTCCCTAATGACATTGTGGATCAACTCACGTTAGGTGGATTGCAGGGGTTCAAGAAGGCAGCTCACCACCACCTTCTCAAGGGGCAACTAGGGACGGGTAATAAATGTGGCCTTGCCAGGGATGCCCACATCTCACCAATTAATTAAAAAAACTGCAAATGCTGTGGGCCCTGACAACATTTCAGCAATATTACTGAAGACTCGTCCTCCAAACATTGCGCCTCCCTTAACCAAGCATTACATGTACCATTGCAACACTGCCATCTACCTGTTAAGGTGGAACATTGCCCAGGTAGGCCCAAAGTGTTGTACACCTGTCTTCGTCTGAAACGCATTGGACTGGGCCATTTTCTTTAGCCTGATGTTCTCTGCATGGTCCCAAATATAAAGAATACAAAGGAAGTGTGGACAACTGAGATATCAACAATGATGATTGAGGGGGAAAAGAATAGAAACACAACTGAGTATGGGGAATGTGTAAAGAAAATACAAAATGCTTGTCAGCAGGTTGAAGACGGATGGTCCAATGAAATGTGTGATCAAGTGCTGGAGCTGGGAATAAATCACAGAATGAAAGTTATGCTTTCAAAGATGAAATTGTTGACTGACAGAAAGAAATGGATAAATGGGTGGAGTGAAGGCAAAAATGGTAAAATATTGTTTGAAAGCAATGGAGTAACAAAAGGGTGGACAGAATATATGAATGAATTGTATGATGATCCAAATCCAGGGAGGCTTCAAGATATTGGAAACAGTCAATAGATGAAACTGTACAATATCAGAGTTTAAAGAATGCTTTGAAATTGATGAGGACAGGAAAAGGTCCAGGCATAGATGAAGGAACAATAAAATATCGAAATACCTGTGGAGAAGCAGAATTTAAAGTGATCGCAGAAATTTGTGATCAAGGATGTACAAAAGGATAAGTTCCAATTGAGCTGAGACCTCTTTATTCATTAGGTTATGTCAAGAATCTGAAGCATTGGAGTGCAGGAAGATAAGGTGAAAGAATCATCGATTTTTTAAAGTGGTTTTGAAAATCAGAATTGAAAGAAATAATAACACTTTCATTTCTGCAGAGGTCAGTGAAACACAGTTTGGATTCAAACCTGAAACAGGAACAAGAAAGGGAATGATTAACCTGAGAGTAAACTTTGATAATTATCTCCAAGCAAATAAGAACAGGCACCATAGACTCTGAAAAAGTATTCAATTTATCACCAAAAGTCAATAGAAGTCTTACTGGAACGAAACGATAATGTCCATGGTACAGGTATTTTAAGGTGTTCCCTCAGGATGCCACCTTAGATTCTTGTGTTTGATATCCCACCTGAACAACAATCATAGAATTCTTACGGTCTGGATGCATGCCATTCAGCCCATCAAGTGCTCGCCAACCCACCCAGACAATTTGGAATGGCCAAATCCATCGTACCTATACAGTGGGAGGAAACCCACACTGACACAGGGAGAATGTGCAAACTCCACACAGGCAGTCTCCTGAGGCTGGAATTGAACCCGGGTCCCTGATACTGTGAAGCAGCTGTGCTAGCCACAGTGGATCTGCAGGTGGCATGGGTGGGTGAAGTTCCTGATCTCTCAACAACACAGACCAAAGCACCCTGCCCTTCAGCACATTCACTGGCATCATCAGAGATACTTACTTCCTGTTTATTGTGTTTATTAAGTTTTCTTCATTCCTGTTACTGAGGACTTGACCCCCACCACTCCTGGTCAACTACATTACAACACAGTGTTCAAATTGATTTCTGGTGAAACCCTGACCATAGACTGGCCAAGCTCGCTGTCATTTTTCTATTATTGAGCCACAATGGGAATGAATTTTACCCAAACTCGGTGGGTAAGAATAACATTGGCATACATGGAACAGGACAGGACAGAAACAGACTCTTCAGCGCACCATGTCTGTAGTGCCTATGATACCATCCTAAACACATCCCATAGGTCTGCTCGTCCATATCCCTCTGTTCCTTCCCTTCAATTCATAGATTCATGCAGGGCAGAAAGAGGCCCTTTGGCCCATTCAAATCTGCACTAACATAACTACCACTTCATATGCACTTATTCCAATTTCCTGCACTTGTCTCATATTCAAGTGTAAATGACTCTTAAATCAGACTGTACCCTGACTTCAGTGGAGATCACAACTGACTGGTGTATTAACACAACTAGGAGAAAGTGAGGACTGCAGATGCTGGAGATCGGAGTCGAGAGTGTGGTGCTGGAAAAGCACAACAGGTCAGGCAGCATCTAAGGAGCAGGAAAATCGACATTTTGGGCAAGAAACCTTGATCATCAAGAGCCCTTCATCAGGAGGCTCTTGATGATGAAGGTTTCTTGCCCGAAACATTGACTCTCCAGCTCCTCGGAAGCTGCCTGACCTGCCATGCTTTTCCAGCACCACACTCTCGACTCTAGTGTCTAAACTCAGCACACCATCCAAAACCAGAGAAGTATCCCAATGGTGGGTAAGCTTGGAATGGCATCCAGCCAGCTAACGACCAAGGGGTGAGATTTCCATAGACTAGTACGGGGCATCGAGAGGATAGTTTGCCAATTGCATGAAGTCTTGCCTTTTGATACCTCTTCATTGTCTCCTAATTGCCGGTCCCTTGATTTTTATTTAAAAAGAAGCAGGAAACAGAGTCCAGCCTGCAAGTCTGCCTCCAAGTCCCTTACCATCCTGACTTAGAACTATATTGCTGTTTCTTCTCTGGGTCAAATTAACCGTCGTTACCTTGTTGTGGGCCAGACTATGTTGTGGGGACCATTAACTGCTCTCCGGACCACGTGGAATGGGCAATAAATACTGATCCAGCTACCAACAACCACATTCATAGAATCCCTACAGTGTGGAAACAGGCCATTCAGCCCATCATTCAGGGGTGGCATGGTGGCTCAGTGGTTAGTACTGTTGCCTCACAGCGCCAGGGACCCGGGTTCAAGTCTCACCTTGGGCAACTGTCTGTGTGGAGTTTGCACATTCTCCCCGTGTGCACGTGGGTTTCCTCCCATAGTCCAAAGATGTGCTGGTTGGTGAATTCGACCAGCTAAATTGCCCACAGTAGTAAGTGTGCTTGTCAGAGATAAATATAGGATAGGGGAATGGGTTTGGATGGGTTACTCTGCAGAGAGTCCGTGTGGACTTGTTGGGCCAAAGGGTCTGTTTCCATACTGTAAGGAATCTAATCTAATCTAATCAAGTTGACCCTTTAAAGAGCATTCCACTCACACCCACACACCCCCACCCCATTCCGGCATTTCCCATGGCTAATCCATCTACTATCCCTGTAACCCTGCATTTCCCATGGCTAATCTATGCCTAATCCATATCTTGCACATCTTTTGACTATGAGTTGGAGGAGCAGGTGTTGGACTGGGGTGGACAAAGTTAAAAATCTCACAACACAAGCAGTGCTCCGAAAACTAGTGCTTCCAAAGAAACCTGTTGGACTATAACCTGGTGTTGCTTGATTTTTAACTTTGGACTATGAGAGGAACTGGAGCACCCAGAGGAAACCCACTGGGAGAATGTGCAGACTCCACACAGACAGTTACTGGAGGGTGGAATCGAACCAGAGTCCCTGGTGCTGTGAGGCAGCAGTGCTAACCACATTCTGTGAGTAACTAATAATAAAAAAAGGTCTGAGACTTGGGTGTCAGTGTCAGATTAACGCAGTTGGAAAACGCCACTTCATTGGCCGGCTGAGGCAAACATTGATACAATAGCTTTCAGAAGGGAAGGAAAAGTAAACAGGGTTTGTTTTTTTTTAAAAATTCCTCAAGTTCAAGGTAATTCAGTGATGGGTCTCCTCTCCACAGCAGGAGTAACCAGAGGGACAAACTTTGACATTGAGGTTCCTGCTGCTTCAGGTGAAGATCCACAGCTTTTTGCAGCTGAAGAACAGTGCCAGGGGCTCTCGCAAGGAGACTGTGAGATCTTCAGTAGCCTGGACTTTTCTGTGTCAGCTCAGCGTCTACATAACCTCTGTGCCAAAGTGTTCTGACTCGAATCTCAGAGACGGAGACAAACTGACACCTAAACTGACGTCCCGCTACCTGTCATCCTGCTCGGGTCAGTGTGAAAGCATTAATTGAGGGAAAAAGGGGCGATTGAATTAAAACAGTAAGATAGCAAAGTACCCATCCTAAATTCAGAGGTTTGCAATGTCCTGCCCAGCCTAATCAGAGAATGAATAGGGGATCTCTCCCATGCGTCCTGGACGATAGTTAACCCTCACTCAATATCACTTAAAAATAAAGACATTATCTGGTCATTAATGTCTGAATGATAAGGGCCGGTTAGCTCAGTTGGCTGGATAGCTGAGTTTGCAATGCAGAGTGATGGTAACAGTAACGGTTCAATTCCTGAACAAGTTACCATGAAGATCTCTCCTTCTCAACCTCACCCCTCTCCTGAGATGTACTGACCTCAGGTTAAACCACCACCTGTCACCCCTCTCGAACACGCGAGCAGCCCTATGGTCAGTAAGACAGTGACAACTTTACTTCAATTCTGGGATCTTGCTGTGCACAAGTCAGCTGCTGGGTTTCACGATGGACACAAAGAATGCCATTATTTTCTTTAGTGCCAGTGAAAAGCTCCACAAGAGAACAGGTCGCCAAAATGATTCAAACGCTTCCTTGCAGAATGAAGAAGCAAGTGACAGTCCCTCTCGGTGCTTCTCAAAAACGAATTTGAAAACAGCCTGGCTAGTGCAATAAATTTGCCGTGTGGTTTCAGGAAATTGAGAATTATCTCTGGAGTTCTGAAAAAATAATTAAATTTAACATTAAAGAACCATCAGTGGCCTGAAAACTAATATACTTCATTCATTTGTTTGAATGTATTCGGACTTAGCATAAAGTGGAAAGGAGTGTTGGTGTAGTGATTGTAACAAGGTCAGTCAGGGGGATCTCATAGGATATGAGTTCCCTGTTTGGGGCTGTTAAACTGGTCCAATCAGGGAGCCCTGGCTGACAGTAGTATCAGAGGTACTGCTCACTCTGAGGGAGCTGGATTAGTGTCATGTACAATGCACGTATAAATAAAGGGTAACTTGGTGACAGGATACCAGCCTCTGTGGAGTTATTTCAGCTGGGTCTGTTCAACATTCAGTGATTATCTTTAAACTTTTTCCATTGAAGACGGCCCAGTCGATAATCCACCTGCTTCGTTAATCACCTAAACCCGACTGATCTTGGAGCAGAATATCTGAAAGCTTCCTTCCACTTTTTAGTTTGAAACCGGGATTTTATTTTGAAAAACAGAAGTGTGATGGAGCAGAAGGAGGCCATTCGGCCCAAATGAACATGATTACTTACTGGCAACCTCCTGCTTTCTCCCTATAGCCTTGCGGGTTATTTCTATCCATGTATTGTTCAATACCATCTCAGAAGAGGAACCACTCAAAAAGGCAGACTCGCAGTTGTTCAGCAACTTTCACAAACTGAGAGGTTCCAAAGTCCCCTCCAGTCAACAAAGCATTTTGGAAGCGCAGCCCCTTTTTATAACACAACAGCCGATTTGAGCACAGCAAGCTCCAACAACACACTGTAAAGTAATCTAATCTAATCTAATCTAATCTAAACATGATAGCGGATCAGATGATTTAAGTTTTGGTAAGTGGGTGGGTTTTGAGGAAGGGTCGCTCCACATGATTCGTTAACTCTGCTTTCTCTCCACAGACGCTGCCTGACCTGCTGAGCTTTTCCAACAATTTCTGTTCTTGTTACAACTCCCTAGCTCTTCTTTAACAAATTTGGAGAAGATGCATTGTTGAAATAGTGTCAGTTAGTTGGGTTTCAGATTGGTTTGACAGGTTGGCGCAATATTGAGGGCCAAAGGGCCTGTACTGCGCTGTAAAGTTCTGTTTACATTCAGAGTGAGCAGTTTAATGACTTTAACCAGGAAGGGAAACAAGGGGTTATGGGGAAAAGGCAGGAAAGTGGAGTAGAGGATTATCAGATCCGCCTCACAGCACCAGGGTCCTGGGTTCGATTCCAGCCTCAGGCGGCTGTCTGTGTGGAGTTTGCACACTCTCCCCGTGTCTGCGTGGGTTTCCTCCGGGTGCTCCGGTTTCCTCCCACAATCCAAAGATGTGCAGGTCAGGTGAATTGACCGTGCTAAAATGGCCCGTAGTGTTAGGTGCATTAGTCAGAGGGAAATGGGTCTGGGTGGGTTACTCTTCGGAGGGTCGGTGTGGACTTGTTATACCAAAGGGCCTGTTCCCATACTGTAGGGAATCGAATCTAATCATTGGCACAGCAGTAGCAATGGGTTGAATGGGCAACTTCTGTCTTATAGTCTCCTGCAGCTCCGACAGCTCAGCACGCGGGATATAAGGTGGCTGCAGGGATCTTTCCTTACAATAGGTCATGGAGATAATTCCCAATCCTCATTTCAGCTTTGCCAGTATTCAGTGTGGACACTGAGATTGACCTGAGTAGTTGTTGGTTGGGAGCTGGTTTATGAAGAGAGACTCAAGGGTCTGCAAGAAAGAAGAGACTGGGAGATCGCCCCATTGCAGTCTATAAATTGCAAAACATAAATTACTAGAATTGGCAATGGAGGAAGATATTCAAACCAATTGAAAGCAAAAAAACGAGAGTGGAGAGACCATTTCACAACACGTTGGAGTTTCTGGGCAGAGAACTACAGGTAAAATAATCAGGAATCATTGATAAAACACACAGTTGGCGATGACTTGGAAGGACATGTAGCAGCTCTCTGGATATGTGAGGAAGACGCGCTAATTTTTATCTGATTCAATAGTTTTGAAGATGAGTGAACCCGGCACGCTTTTGCTAAATAACTAGAGCAGAGATGAGGCTTTTTGCCTTTTGCAGTGTGGTTTGGAAAGTGTTGCCTGAAAAGGTGGCAGAAATGGATTCAATGGTAACATTCATAAGGCAACTGGAAGTATATCTGAAGCGAGAACATTTCCTATGTAAGGGGGATAGGCTGAGGGAGCAGGACTAATTGAATGGCACTTTAGAAGATGGGCAAGCACGGTGAGATGAATGGCCTTTTCTACAATGATCCTATGCTTTTGCTTTGTAATGCCAATTCTCAGTCCTATTGCCCTAATATGGTGTTAGGTCCATCCGGGTAAAACAGCTTGCCTCCTGCCCCTTTGTTTAACTCAGCCCCTAGTTGTTGATACCTCCAACAAGGGGAAGGTTTTTTCCCATCTACCCTTCATGTGGCCCTCACAGTTTTGTGCATCTTGTTCATGTGCCCCTCAGTCTCCTCTCCTCCAAGAATCAGTGGTATACTTCCATACATTCATTCCTGATGAAGGGCTTTTGCCCGAAACGTCGACTTTCGTGCTCCTCGGATGCTCCCTGACCTGCTCTGCTTTTCCAGCACCACTCTAATCTAGTCTCTGATCTCCAGCATCTGTAGTCCTCACTTTTGCCTAGATATACTTTTATGTCAGCATGTGTGGCTTGAAGCCTTTGTCCTTGTGGGTAATAGAGGTCATGGGACCAACAGCTAAAGCTTATTCTTGACAGAACTGATTGGGCCTTGTGTTAGGCCTTGCGTCAGGCCTAAGGCAGAACAATCACCAGGCAAAGAAAGGAGGCAAATAGAACAGAGGACGTCACCCAAGGGAACAGCGAATGGCTCATAAAAGAAACAAGGATGAAAGGGTATAGATTTAAGTGAGGTGGAAAAGAAACAAGGGTGGCACAGTGGCTCGCACTGCTGCCTCACAGCACCAGGGTCCCAGGTTCATGTCCAGCCTCGGGTGACTGTCTGTGTGGAGTTTGCACATTCTCCCTGTGTCTGCGTGGGTTTCCTCCCACAGTCCCAAAGATGTGCAGGTCAGGTGGATTACCCATAGTGTTAGGTGCATTAGTCAGAGGGAAATGGGTCTGGGTGGGTAACTCTTCGGAGGCTCAGTGTGGACTTGTTGGGCTGAAGGGCTTGTTTCCACACTGTAGGGAATCTAATCTGATGTTAGAAAATAGATTTTGACTCAGCAAGTTGTTAGGGTCTGGAATGCGCAGGCTGGAAATGGGAGAGGTGCAGATTCAATTGAGGCATTCAAGTGGGCATTGGATGGTTATATAAATAGATATAATATGGGGATAAAACAGGAGGTCAATTCAAGGTGATGATGCTTATCGGAAGAGCTGGCACAAACACAATGGGCCAAATGGCTTCCTCCTGCGTTATAACGATTCAGTGATGGTGTGAGAAGATAGCATTTCAAGTACAGGGCAAGTAACATTGTCATGGCAGGAGTCGGAATCACTTTGCACACAAGCGTCTATGTGGAAGCAGATAGAGATGGTCACTGGTGAGATATACGCTGGAGATTCTGACAAATCACTCCATACAACCAGGCTGGTTCAGTCCGGTCAATAGGTAATCCATGGTTTGTGATTACCGTCAGTTCTATAACGTGATGGTTGCATTCTCGTGCAACCCTGCGTTATGGAAACATCGCCCTTGAGAAACAGTACTTAAAGTATTGGTGATGTAATCGCGTTACAGCCAACACACGTTTCAAAAGTTCATGCTTTAGAAACAGGGTCCCCAATTGTATTACAGGAGATTCGCATTAACAAAACGCACGTTATAGCAGAATGATCTGGATTGCAATGATGACTACAGACAGTAAACGCCAAGTCAACATCCAGGGTGCATCATGATCTTTACAGCACTCAGCGCCAAGTGACAACACAGCGTGCATGTAAATGCAGCTCTGAAAGTACATTTGAGGCTCTATAATGGCATCATGCGTACAGAAAGGGGGTTATAGGCATGGGGCATTTAACAGGCGAAGTACCTGGCAGGTGAGAGTGTACAGTACATGGAATCTACGAGAGATATTGAATGGGTATGGCATAAAACAGGTAGAAGTTCAATGGGGGAGTAAAGAACAATTAGAGCGTAAAACAGGTAGAGCGTGTAACAGGTGGAGAATGTAACAGCTGGAGTGTGTAATGAGCAGTGTGCAACAGGTGGCGTGTGCAACAGAGCAGCGTGTAACAGAGGCAGCGTGTAACAGGTGAAGTGTGTAATAGGGCAGGAGAGCTCTTGTGGTCAGTTATAGTTTCCCAACCTCTGAGCCAGGAGGTCCAGTTTCAAGTCCTACCTCTCCTGAGATATGCTGTAGTCTCTCTGAACAGGTTGAATAACAAATATCTTGTAAGAGGAGCAGTGTTTAACAAGCTGATGTATCACTGGATCTAACAGGTGAAGTGTTCTGTAAGGGAGGTTTATAATGGGTGAAGTTGGGCACTGCTGTGTTGCATTAGTAGGGCTGTGTAATAATATCTCCAAACAGGCTGACAAGAAAAAAAAAGTTGAATAAAAAGTAACAGGTGGAGTGCATAGCAAATGGAACTTATAATGGGAGGAGCTGGTAAATGGAGCGTCTGACAGGCGGACAGTGCGACAGGCGGAACGTATGACTGTTGGTGAGTCTTGTATATGGAATGTACAATATATACATCAACCCATCTATACATGCCACTGCTTTGAGAAAGACCCTCTCCCACCCTGGTTGTACTTTCTTCCACATTCTTCTGTCAGGCAGAAGATATAAAAGTTTGAAAACATGTACCAATACACTTAAGAACAGCTTCTTCCCTACTGTTACCAGACTCTTGAACAGACCTCTGAAATGTTAAGCCTGAATCTCTCTGTCTCTGCAATTGTAACCCTGCATTTTGCACTCTGTTCTGCTACACAGATCCACCTTGTTTGGTACAATCTGCAGAGCACACAAAACACCATTTTTCACTGTATCGCAGTACATGCAACAACAATTAATCAATCAATCAATAATGTGTGCATTGTGCGTGTAATATATACTCCCTACTGATGGAACTGAATGTTGTGGGGGCAGTATATTGTCAAACAATGAGATAGACTATCTCTTTTGTGTTTCTGCTTTGGCTAACTTTCTTCTGACATAGACTTGCTTTTCAGTTTGGAATATTGGGCAAGGAATGAGTTATAGTTGTTTTAGACAGGAACATTTCCCACTGCTCAACTGCCCACCCTCACATCCCAGTAAAATGCTTCCTGTTGACACACACCTTATTTCCTGACTGGAAGATGTTAGAGACGGACAGTTTGTTAAGAAAGGCTGAGAGATGTCCTGCTGTCTACATCAATGCACATCCATCAGCTATTCCACACTGGTCTCCGTCAGTGATGGATACCTGTAGTTGCAGCCTTATTACTCTCTCACTGCTGCTTGTCAGATAAGAGAAAAGCAATCTCCATACCAGTTTAAACCCAACATGTTTTACATTAGCTATCTAAATGACATCTCTGTTATGTGTCGCATACACATGGTGATGTGTTCCTAAATTGCACATAAAACAGCAATAGAGTATGCATGAATTAAAATCAGGAATAAAGGCTGGTGGGTCCTTCTATTAATTAAACTGTAGTGTCGCAGTGATTGGTAATAAGAGTGTCTTTCCCTTCTGACATTAGCACTAGGCTTTAGGCAATTGTTATGATATTGAATAATACAGCTGCTATTTGCCTGAGAGAAATTGTGAGCAGGTTAATGTGGTTCACCTCTTACTTTCATCATCATTCTGCAAGTTAACGGCTTATTCAGGTTTCTGTGACTCTAGTAAATAGGCAGCTACAAGTCTTGGTGTGTGAATGTACTCGCTGCTTTGATTCAAAGCCAATAAAGGTCTCCCGTCCAGCCTGCTGGGTTTAGTTTGCCTGTGAAAACTGCCTGCAACACATTGTATATTCATGAACGCTGAAGTCAAAATGGCCTTTCACCAGATTTTCTGTGACACAGCCCACACCAAAGTACAAACAACCCAATTTTTAAAATATCATTCAATGTGGACATTGCTGGCTAGACTAACATTTATTGCCCGTCCCTAATTGCCCAGAGGGTAGTTAAGAGCCAACCACAATGCCATAGGTTAGGAGTCATATGTAGTCCAGACTAGATAAGGATGGAAGATTTCTTTCCCTGAAGGACATTAGTGAAGCAGATGGGTTTTTCCAACAATCAATTCATTATTAGATTCTTAATTCCCGATTTTTATTGAATTCAAATTCCACCATGGCAGGATTCACACGCAGGCAGGTCCATCAGAACATCCGCCTCTGACATTCAGCTCTTTTGTCCATGTTTGGACCGAGGCTGCAGATGACACAAAGGTGAGTGGAGTGACAGGTAGTGTTGAGGAGGCAGGAAGGCTGCAGAAGGACTTGGAAAGGACTAGGAGAGTGGAAAAGAAGTGACAGGTGGAATCCAGTGTGGGAAAGCGTGAGGCTCTTCTTTTTAGATGGAAGGATAGAAGCACAGACTATTTTTTTAATGGGGAAAGGCTTTGGAAATCTGAAGCACAGAGGGATTTAGGAGTTCTAACTGAGGATTCGCCGAAGGTTAATATGCAGGTTCAGTTGGCGGTTAGGAAGACAAATGTAATGTCAACATTCATTTCAAGAGGGCTAGAATACAATAGCAGGGATTTACTGCTGAGGTTCTGTAAGGCTCTAGTCAGACTGCTTTTGGAATATTGTGAGTGGTTTTGCCTCTGTATCTAAGGAAGGATGTGCGGGCATTGGAAGGGGTCCAGAGAAGGTTCGCGAGAATGATCCTGGAGATGAAGCGTTTGTTTTATGAGGAGAGGTTGAGAACTCTGGGTCTGTACTTGGTGAAAGTAAAGATGAGTGGGAATCAAATTGAAACTAAGAGAATACTGAGAGGCCCCTGGAGAGAGTTGACATGGAGAAGATGTTTTCAGGAGTAGGAGTTTCAGTCCCACACTCATCTGTCCAAATATCAAGCTAACAAATTCAATAGAGGCTAAATGAATTAATCTGCTTTTATGTCCACAATCTCTCTGCCTGACAGCAGATGATGTCAGTCATAATGTGCAGATTAAACTGAATGACTAACATGGTCACTTCACTCAACATGACATTCATTGAAAGTGTGGGTGCTGGGAAAAAACCCAGCAGGTCAGGCAGCATCTGAGGAGCAGGAGGGTCGACGTTTCGGGCAAAAGCCCTTCATCGGGAATCAGACTCACTCCAAAACATCAACTCTCCTGCTCCTCGGATGCTGCTTGAGCTGCTGTGCTTTTCCAGCACCACACTCTCGACTCTAATCTCCAGCATCTGTAGTCCTTACCTTCACCTATTCCATTTGTCTGTACCAACCTTGAACATATTCAGTGAAATTCCCTAATACTTTGGGGTAGAACCTACCAAAGATTCGCAATACGTTGAGTGAAAGAATTTTCCTATTTGGAAACTACAATTGAATTTGCCTCCACCACACTATCAGGAAATGCATTTTCCAGATCCCAAACACTCATTGTTCCAAAAGGATTTTCTAAATCTCACCTCTGGTCCTTTTGCCAAACACCTAAATTCAACATCCTCTGGTTTGAACCTTATGTCAAAGGGCACATATCTCCTCTCAACCTTCCGGTCTCCGATCATAACAGTTTCAGTTTGCAGTCTGTTCTCGTAACTGGAGCCCCTCATCCCTAGAGCCACGCTAGTGATTCTTTCCCGAAGCCTCTCCAAAGCCTTCATACCCTTCACAAAGTGTAATGGCCAGAGTTGAACGCAATCCTGCAGCTGAGGCTGGGTCACTGTTTGACAAAATGTTAATCATAACCACCTTACTTTTAAGCTCTCTCTCTCTGCTTATAAAGCCCGTGATGCTGTCTGTCTGTCTTTTGATCCACTTTCTCGAACTTTCTCTCCATCTGCACATTTTTGATACTGCTTTTGTGCAGAGTTTTTTTGCGAAATTTCACGACATCAAAGCGCATCGCAATCTCAGCAGGGCCACCACTGCCTGCGCAGATTGCCAAGAGGAGTAACTTAGTAATCATGCTACACTTGAGAAACCCAGTACAACAGATCATAGGTCCTTTTTAAATCTTCCCCCATTCACCTAGGGGCAGCTTTTTCACCTAGAAGATAGTGTGTGCATGGAATGAGCTGCCAGAGGAGGTGGTGGACCCTAGTACAATTACTGGATTAGTGGTGCTGGAAGAGCACAGCAGTTCAGGCAGCATCCAAGTAGCTTCGAAATCGATGTTTCGGGCAAAAGCCCTTCACATTCAAAAGGATGGGTATATGAACAGGAAGGGTTTGGAGGGATATGGGTCAAGATTAGAGTGGTGCTGGAAACGCACAGCAGGTCAGGCAGCATCCGAGGAGCAGGAAAATCGACATTTCGGACAAAAGCCCCTCATCAGGAATGAGGTTGGGAACCTCGGGGATGAAGCGATAAATGGGAGGGGATGGGGCTGGGGGGGAAGGTAGCTGAGAATGCAATAGGTGGATGGAGGTGGGGGTGAAGGTGATAGGTTGGAGTGGAGGGTGGAGCAGATAGGTGGGAGGGAAGGCAGACAGGTAAGACCGGTCATGAGGACGGTGCTGAGCCGGAAGTTTGGAACTGGGATAAGGTGGGGGGTTAGGGAAATGAGGAAACTGGTGAAGTCCAAATTGATGCCATGGGGTTGGAGGGTCCCGAGGCGAAGATGAGGAATTCCTCCTCCAGGCGTTGGGTGGTGAGGGAGTGGGGATGGAGGTCAAATGCTGGCAAATGGGACTAGCTTAGGATATCTGATCGGCATAGATGAGTTGGACCGAAGGACCTGCTTCTATTCTGCACATCTCTATGACTCTACTTCTTAGAGAATGAGGATAAGGAGAGCAATCTGGCTGCTGTAGTATTGTTCTCACGATATGCATGTTGTAGTGAGAATGGGCATGATAGTCAGATGGTGATGCCGATGCAATAATGTGAGTGATATTAGCCATTCTGTACAAGAAACTGAAGGAAGAAATGTTTTCTTGTGAGTTAGGGAGCTGATGGCCTCGCTCTATTATTGCTAGATCTTATTAATCCAGAGATTCAAGTTACATTCTGGGGACCCGGTTTCAAACCCTGACATGCAGATATTGGAATTTGAATCCAGTAAAAATCTGGAATTATGAGTCTAACAGAGAATGTGAAATTGATTTTCAGGAACAATCCCACCTGGTTCACTAATGTCATTAAGGGAAGGAAATCTGCCATCCTTACTTGGTCTGGTCTGGTCTGGTCTGGCCTATATGTAACTCCAGACCCACAGCAATGTGGTTGTCTGTTAACTGCCCTCTGGGTGATAAGGGATGGGCAATAAATGTTTGTCAACGACATCATATCATGAGAATGAGGTAAAAAAGAAGTGCAGAGAGCACTTGCAGAGAGCAGTGCGATGTACGATACGGTGTAGATCAAGAGTCAGACAGTGTCTCATTCAGAGATGACGGTTTTATAAGGAAAGATTGAGCAGTTTAGTGCTAAAGTCTCTCGGGTTCAGAAGGATGGTCAGAGGTCCAGCTGAGAAGCTAAAAGGCTTTGGAATGTAAACATAGAGAGGATGTTTCCTCATGTTGGGTAATTAGAACAAGAGATCACAGGTTTAGAATAAGGGGTGGCAAGTTGAAAACTGGGATGAGCAGGGTCATGGATCTGGAATTCAATCCCTCAGAGTGTGGGGGATGCTGGGACACTGAATAAAATTAAGGCAGAGACGGACAGGTTTTTAATTAGTAATAGGCGATGGAGAGGGGGGACAGGAGAGTGGAGCTGAGGTCAAGGGGAGATCAGCCATGATTGTATCAAATGTTGGAGCAGGCTGAAGGGCCTGGAGGGATTACTCCTGCTCCTAGTTCTGACGTTGTTTCTCAAAGGGAAAGCGAAACCATTCCTGTCAACAAACGACTAGAAGAACCGTGGACAATAATTTCTTCAATTTGCGGAAACAAATCCTGACCTGCCAGTTTCCTGGCAACACAAACCTTAAGTTTCTGAGGTTATAATTGGATGCATCTATTGTTTGTGAAATTATGGAAAATTTAAAATGAAATTCTACAATATAATACACCCAGTGCTGCCCAACTCGGGGCACCTTGTTATGAAAGAAGATATTAAAACTATAAAGTGTTCAGTGTAAATGAACCAGAATGATACCAGCAATGTGAAGCCAACAGGAAATTTAATTGAATGCTTCATGGTGTGAACTGTTTTTGATAAAATGAACAGGGCAAGAATATTTCCTGTAATTGGGAAATTAGTGATGTGGAACCAGCATTTTAAAATTGTCACCATGAGAGGGAGGACAGTGGTAGGAAGATGTTTCTTTGAGTAGTGTGGTATTCGAACCATGAAGTGCTTTGACATTGGGAATAGTGGAGGAGGACAAGATTAGATAAGTAGTCGGAGTACAGTGAGACACTGAACTTTGGAAACCGTGTTGGTTTTTGATTGTGCTAACCATGAGCCAGCAGAGAAAGTTTGGGTTGAACAGCCTCATTCTGTGCTGTAACAGTCTATGGCTCTATTCTCACTGGACAACGCTTCCCGAGTAACTGCTAACTTGGTATAATATACAGGTTTGTCAGGCAGTCATGCAGAATAATTAAACTGATGGCTTTCTAACATTGCTGAGCTGTAAGCACATAAGACCTTTTGGGACAAAGAATGTAAATATACAACAAAAACAGAAACTCAGCAGGTCTGCCAGCATCTATAGAGAGAAAGCAGAGTTAACATTTTAGATCCCGTTCCTATTCTTCAGATTCATCTTCAGAAGAAAAATCCCCAGACTCAAAACATTAACTTACTCTCTCTCCACAAATGCTGCCAGACCTACTGAGTTTCTCCAGCAATTTCTGCTTTCGTTTCTGGTTTCCAGCATTTGTAACTCTTTGGGTTTTGTTTTGTTTAACATAAATCTGCAAGTACTGGATTAGTGGTGCTGGAAGAGCACAGCAGTTCAGGCAGCATCCAACGAGCAGCGAAATTCGCTGCTCGTTGGATGCTGCCTGAACTGCTGTGCTCTTCCAGCACCACTAATCCAGTATTTGGTTTTCAGCATCTGCAGTCATTGTTTTTACCTTATAAATCTGCAAGTGCCTCTTACAGATTTCAAACCCATCCACCTCCTTTTGTCATTCTACCAGTGAAATCTTCATAAGGTCAGCACGTTCAATGCCCTCTGCTCCCGATCCCTCAAATATCAGGTGACCAGCACTTGCTCGGGAGATTTGGTGTTTGTAGGAACTGTATCTTTTTACGTAGCCACATGATCTGATTTTGTGTGGTTCTGACATCCCTGTATAAGTCATAGGTCTAAAGGGAAGGGGTGACTTTCAAAACCCAGTTATGGCAATACTTTGTTCTACATAATTTGTTCTCAAGTTACAGTGGTCACTGGCAAAGCTCCACTTACCACCAATCCCTATTTGCACTGAGAAGGTAGTGGTCAATTTTCAACCTTATCTGGTTCTTCTGCTGTTTGGAATTCTGCAATGGCAGGATTCCAGCCTGATCTATCAATTGAATCATAGAATCCTACAGCATAGAGGGGGCCCTTCAACCCACCCAGTCCATACTGCCAAAAATATATTACAGGTACAAAATCCTTTAGGTGAAACACTTGGGAGCAGCTGGTTTTTGGAATTTGGAATTTTTCAAATTTCAGAATAAGAGAAAGTTTGATGGTGAAATTTTAACAATTCTTACTAAACAGCAGACACTGTGAGCACAACAGTCCCCGAGACTGAATTGAGGCCTGCCAGTGCTGGGACACGTCCCTACGTCATATCTGAGTGACATGCATCGAGTGGGTGTGGAGTTGGGTTAACTGTTTGCATGCCAAACAAGCTTGTTAGTGAGAAAAGAAATCTCATGGATTACAGGGATACAGAACTGGCTCAAAGGTAGAAGACAGAGGGTGGTGGTGGAGGGTTGTTTTTCAGACTGGAGGCCTGTGACCAGTGGAGTGCCACAAGGATCGGTGCTGGGTCCTCTACTTTTTGTCATTTACATAAATGATTTGGATGCGAGCATAAGAGGTACAGTTAGTAATGCAGATGACACCTAAATTGGAGGTGTAGTGGGCAGCGACAAAGGTTACCTCAGATTACAACAGGATCTTGACCAGATTGGCCAATGGGCTGAGAATTGGCAGATGGAGTTTAATTCAGATAAATGCAAGGTGCTTCATTTTGGGAAAGCAAATCTTAGCAGGACTTATACACTTTAGTGGTAAGGCCCTAGGGAGTGTTGCTGAAAAAAGAGACCTTGGAGTGCAGGTTCATAGCTCCTTGAAAGTGGAGTCGCAGGTAGATAGGATGGTGAAGAAGGCATTTGGTATGCTTTCCTTTATTGGTCAGAGTATTGAGTACAGGAGTTGGGAGATCATGTTGTGGCTGTACAGGACATTGGTTAGGCCACTGTTGGAATATTGTGCGCAATTCTGGTCTCCTTCCTATCGGGAAGATGTTGTGAAACTTGAAAGGGCTCAGAAAAGTTTTACAAGGATGTTGCCAGGGTTGGAGGATTTGAGCTGTAGGGAGAGGCTGAACAGGTTGGGGCTGTTTTCCCTGGACCGTCGGAGGCTGAGGGGTGACCTTATAGAGGTTTACAAAATTATGAGGGGCATGAATAGGATAAATAGACAAAGTCTTTTCCCTGGGGTGGGGGAGTCCAGAACTAGAGGGCATAGGTTTAGGGTGACGCGGGAAAGACATAAAAGAGACCTAAGGGGCAACTTTTTCATGCAGAGGGTGGTTCGTGGATGGAATGTGCTGCCAGAGGATGTGGTGGAGGCTGGTACAATTGCAACATTTAAGAGGCATCTGAATGGGTGTATGAAAAGGAAGGGTTTGGAGGGATATGGGCTGGGTGCTGGCAGGTTGGGACAAGATTGGGTTGGGATATCTGGTCGGCATAGACGGGTTGGACTGAAGGGTCTGTTTCCATGCTGTACATCTCTATGTCTCTATGACTCTAAAACCTTTGGTTTTCAGATTTTGGGATTTTGGATAAAGGGTTGACTATCTGCACTACCGACACTGGTCTCACTTTCCCATACTAGGCCCACAGCCTTGAAAATTATGAAACTGCAGGTGCTCATCCAAGTATTTTTTAAAGTTGGTGAGGTTTCCCACCATTCAACATCCTTCCAGACAGTGCATTCCAAACTCCACCCACCTTCTGGGCAAAAAAAACGTTTTCCTCCAAATGTCCTGCCTTTCACTTCAAAGTTATGTCCCCTTATTATTGACAATAATTTCACTGGGGCCATCACCTCTTCACGTAAACACAACAGTACCCCGCATGGGGTTTGAACCCACAATTCCTGAGAGTAAGAAGGTCATGCTCTGCCAACAAAGCTAGTAAGGCCTGTATTGGCAAGGGGAAAGCAGTACATAAGAAAATAAAGAATACTACTGGAGTATACAATTTCGTCCCTCAATCTTGCTCCTCCCTTCAACATGATCTGAGTTGATCACCTTCTAGCATGGTCGCCAAATCCCTTAGCTTTATTTCTAGCTGCAAATCTATTGACTTCAGCCTTGAATATTCTCAATGAATGAGCATCCCTAATCTCAAGAGACAGACAATTCCATACATTTATGACCTTTGGGTGAAGGAATTGGAAGTGAGGATCACTGAGTAGGACAACATGGATTACCCATCTCTAATTGTCCACAATTAAGAGTCAATCACATGACTGTGAATCTAGAGTCTCATGTAGGCTAGACCAAGTAAGGATGGCAGATTGTCTTTCCTTAAAGGCCTTTGGTGAACCTGATGGGTTTTCACAACAATCAGCAGTGGCTGAATGGTCACCATTATATCAGCTTCATTAATGCACTCTTTAAGAACACACAGCATGAGAGCCACAGTGTTGGAATGAATATCACTAGCCAGTGTTGACTCCAACGAGACTGAAGATGGAGGATCTTTGGGACAATTATTATTGAGGATTACATGGGACATGACAGGGTATTCTTTTCTTGTTTGAGATGAATAATTACCCGCTGCTTCTCTTGAGCAAATGATACTTTCTCACTTGTCTGCCCAATTTTCTAGATAGATAGTCAGGGACTGCTGAGACATGCCCAGAGCTGCTTAATTTGTGGATGAAATATGAATTGAACATTGTCATCTGAACAGTGCAGATGGCTGGGACAAGGATTATTCCCTGAAAATTCTCATTGTACTAGGAGAGACAATGGTGTAATGGTAGCATCGCTAAGCTCATAATTCCGAGTCCCAGACTAAGGTTCAGAATTGAATCACATGATGAAATTTGAATTCAATAAAATCTGGAATGAAAAACTGCTGTACTGATGACAATGTAACCATTGCTGATTGTTCCAAATACCCACCTGGGTGGCCAATGCCCTTGAAGGAAGGAAACCTATTATCCTTACCCAGTGTCTGTGACATGTGACTCCAGACTCACAGCAGTGTCTCTTAAATGACTCTTAACTGGCCTCTGAAATGGCCTGGAAACTGTGCAGTTCAAGGGCAATTAGGGATAGGCAATAAATGCTGGCCCAACCAGTGAGGCATGCATCAGTTGGACAACTATCCCAAAAAAAAAGAACTCCGGGCTAAAATAGTTGCTAGTTGATGACCACATTTTCCTCAGTGCCAGGTGTGACTCCAGCCACCACAGGATGTAGCTTCGAGACCTACTGACATCGGGCTTTGCTAAAATAGAACGAATTGGAATTTATCTTGACATCCAGCTCTCCCAGGTCACTAGTACTGCCCATAGTTTTCAGTGTAGTCATTGCTGTTAACAAACGCCAAAACCAATTTGTGCACAGTTAGATCCCACAATTATAGCAAGCGGCCAGTTGATCTGTTTCTTATTTATTCACAGGATGTGAGTGTCACTGGCTAGGCCAGTATTTATTACCCAGAGGGCACTTGAGAGTCAACTACATTTAGGTCACACCAGATACCAACAACAATTTCCCTCTTGGAGGACATTAATGAACTAAATGATACTTCTGTTCCATCACAAACAGTGGTTTCAAGGCTATCAATACATGGTTCACTCCAGACTTTTACTGAATTCAAATTCCACCATCCATTACAATTTGAACTCAGGACCCCAGATCATTACCTGGGTCTCTGGATCAATAGCGCAGTGATAACGCCACTAGACCATTAGCTCCCTGTGACTTGAAGTGAAAGATAAATGATAGTTCAGGAGTCAGGAGTAAATAAATCCTCTCGTCTCCTTCAAAACATTGAAGGCTGACCTGAGGGGGCGGATGGGGTATTGGTGTAATAGCCCATCTAACAGGTGGCCCCTGGGAAGGTGCTGGCCTGGTGGTATCATTGTTGGACTGTCAATCAAAGAGTCGAGAGTGTGGTGCTGGAAAAGCACAGCCAGTCAGGCAGCATCCGAGGACCAGGAGAAGTAACATTTTGGGCATAAGCCCTTCATCAGGACTGAGTATTGTGGGCCCAGGCGGGGTCAGTGATAAGTGGGAGAGGGTAGAGTTTGAGGAAAGGTAGCTGAGAATACGATAAGTAGATGAAGGTGGGGGAGAAGGTGATAGGTCAGAGAGGAGGGTAGAATGGATAGGTGGGAAGGAAGATGGACAGGTAGGACAGGTCAAGAGGGAGGTGCCGAGTTGGAAGATTGGAACTGGGATAAGGTGGGGGGGAACGGGAAATGAGGAAACTGGTGAAATCCACATTGATACGGTGTGGTTGGAGGGTCACAAGGCGGGAGGTGGGGCCTTCTTCCTCCAGGCATCGGCTGGTAAGGGTTTGGCAATGGAGGAGGCCCAGGACCGGTGTGTCCTTGGCAGAGTGGGAGGTGGAGTTAAAGCGCTCAGCCAAGGGGCGTTGGGGTTGCTTCGTTATATGTGTCCCGGAGATGTTTTCTGAAGCATTCTGCAAATAGGCGTCCAGTCTCCCCACTGTAGAGGAGACTGCAACAAACAGTGACATTCACAGCTGATCTTGGAGGAATCTGTGTGGGTGAGCTCACATCACAGGAATAGATAAGTGCATAGTTTTAGGTGTTGGAAGCAACGGATGCAGTGAATATCATGGATGGAAGTGTAGGTAAATCTCTGATGGATGTGGAAGGCTCCTATGGGGCCTTGGGCGGGGGTGAGGAGGGAAGTGTGGGCACACATTTCGCAGTTCTTGCGATGGCAGGGGAAGGTGCTGGGAGGGGAGGTTGCGTTGGTGGGGGTGGGGGATGGTGGACCTAACAACAGAGTCATGGAGGGAATGGTCTTTACAGAATGCAGATTGGGGTTGGGAGGGAAATATGTCACTGGTGGTGGGGGTCTGTTTTTAGGTGGCAGAAATGGCAGAGGATTATGTGATGTACTTGGAGGTTGGTGGGGTGGTAGGTAAGGACTTGGGGGGTTAGTGGGGTGGGGGGTGTGGTTCTGTGGACCTGCGTTCAAATCCTACCATAGTAGATGGTGGAAATTTAATTCATTCTTTAAAAGTTGCATTAAACATCTAATGATGACCACAAATCCATTGGGAAAACACTTTTTGGGTTCAATGATGTCCTTTAGGGAAGGAAGCTGCTATCTTTTCCTGGTCTGGTCTACACATGACTCCAGACCCCAGCAATGGGATTGACTATCAGCTGCCCTTCAGGTAATTAGGGTTGGGCAATAAATGCTGCCTAGCCATGATGGCTCTCATTCTGTGAATGAATACAGAAAAATATATTCAATTGTCCCTCGAAAATATACTTGGAGCAGCAGTCTGCCTAGCTGCACAAGTCAGTACATAATTACCATTGGCTGTTTACCTGCTGCTGTCAATCTCATAAGCTAATCAGATGGGTTTGGGTAAAGGTCAGTGGTTCTTATCATTGTATTTCAAAATCTTTGCAGGTAAATAATCTGTCACAATTTTTTAGCTTTATGTTGCGTTGTATTCTGCTGTGTACAATAAATCTGAGTTTAACGTCAAGATGCCCATCATAAATGACATTTCCCATCCCTTCAAAGTGATGAGGTTTTAAACAATATTTAAAGGTTATGCAATCACTTTATCTCTCAAACTGCCAATGTACTAAATACCAAGTCTGAGTGCACATTTAACCAGGGAGTTGTAGCAAATATCAATGGCATTTACCAAATAATGAACAGGTCAATGCCATTGTGTAAAAGGAACTTGATGAGCCATTTTAACTAAATAGTGTGTCAAAGTTTTGATAATTTCTCGATCACACACTCAACAATCAATAATACGTACAGACTTGCAAACAATCAAATCCACATTCAATGGGTTTTGGGTAATTCAAGATGGAGGAGGGGAAAAATTGTGGCTGTAAGATCCGCTCCTTTTTTGAGATGTTTTCGGTGTTGGAGGTGATTTCCTTGAATTCCAGGAGCAGCGATCACTGTTTTATAAGCTGTTGTGATGTTTTGCAACTTTGGAGAAAAACAAGTCAAAACAATGGCACTTTTAAAAGGGAGAAAGACAGACAAAACGCAGTCACCACATGGTCAGTGAGGGAGAGATAGAAAGAAACCTACACTGATAACTGACACCACAGTGAATCTGCACAGTTACTGCCTTTACTGTTTGAGTTCACGTATCTCTGGACGTCAGAGTGCGTCCAGAAAAAAATGAACAAACAGCAAAATTCACAGCTGACCTTGGAGGAACGTGTGTGGGACAGCTCACAGCACAGGAATAGATATGTGCATAGTTTTTACCATGTAACCTTGCTGTAAGAATACAGTAGAGAGTAAAGTGGGTTCTTCCTTGATTATGTGTTTTATTGAGATCTATCTCTTGATTAAATTTTAAAAGTATAAACCATAAGTACGAAGTTAGCCTGGAGTTATTGGGTGTGATAGACAGCAGTTACAGGAAGGGAGAAAAGCTGCAGATACAGTCAGGTAGATGGGTTATCTCCAGGAAAAGTAAGAGAGGTAGGCGGGGTAGTGCAGGAGTCTTCTGTAGCTATCCCTATTTCAAACAAGTATGCCGTTTGGGAAAATTTAGAGGATGATGGACTCTCAGGGGGAGAAGTAGCACAAACAGCCAAGTTTCTGATATCGAGACAGGCTTTAATGTAATGAGGGGTACATTGGGATTCAAGTGATCGATTGTGATAGGGGACTCTCTAGTCAGAGGCACAGACAGGCATTTCTGTGGCCAGCAGCGAAAAATCCCTCCCTGGTATCAGGATCAAGGATGTCTCAGAATGTTCTCAAAGGGGAGAGGGACCAGCAGGAGGTCACTGTATACATTGGAACTAACAACAAGGAAGGGAAAAGGATGAGATTCTGAAGGGAGATTACAGAGAGTTAGGCAGGAATTTAAAAAGGAGGTCCTCGGGGGTAGTAATATCTGGATTACTCTCGGTGCTACGAACAAGTGAGGGTAGGAATAGGAGGATAGAGCAGATGTATGCATGGCTGAGGAGCTGGTGTATGGGAGAAGGATTCACATTTTTGGATCATTGGAATATCTTCTGGGGTAGAAGTGACCTGTACAGTAAGGACGGATTGCACCTGAATTGGAAGGGGATGAATATATGGCAGGGAGATTTGCTTGAGCTGCTCAGGAGGATTTAAACTAGTGTGGTGGGGGGATGGTGGGGGGATGGTGGGGGTGTGTGGGACCCAGGGAGATAGTGAGGAAAGAGATCAACCTGAGATTGGTACAGTTGAGAAAAAAAGCGAGTCAAACAGTCAGGGCAGGCAGGGACAAAGCAGAGAACAAGGTAGGACGAATGAATTAAACCGCATTTATTTCAATGCAGGGGGCCTAACAGGAAAGGCAGATGAACTCAGGGCATGGTTAGGAACTTGGGACTGGGATATCATAGCAATTACACAAACATGGCTCAGGGATGGGCAGGACTGGCAGCTTAATGTTCCAGGATACAAATGCAACAGGAAGGATAGAAAGGGAGGCAAGAGAGGAGGGGGAGTGGTGTTTTTGATAAGGGATAGCATTACAGCTGTGCTGAGGGAGGATATTCCTGGAAATACATCCAGGGAAGTTATTTGGGTGGAACTGAGAAATAAGAAAGGGATGATCACATAATTGGGATTGTATTATAGACCGGATTAGTGGTGCTGGAAGAGCACAGCAGTTCAGGCAGCATCCAACGAGCAGCAAAATCAATGTTTCGGGCAAAAGCCCTTCATCAGGAATAAAGGCAGTGAGCCTGAAGCATGGAGAGATAAGCTAGAGGAGGGTGGGGGTGGGGAGAGAGTAGCATAGAGTACAATGGGTGAGTGGGGGAGGAGATGAAGGTGATAGGTCAAGGAGGAGAGGGTGGAGTGGATAGGTGGAAAAGAAGATAGGCAGGTTGGACAAGTCAAGGAGACAGTAACTGAGCTGGAAGTTTGAAACTAGGATGAGGTGGGGGAAGGGGAAATGAGGAAGCTGTTGAAGTCCACATTGATGCCCTGGGGTTGAAGTGTTCCGAGGCGGAAGATGAGGCGTTCTTCCTCCAGGCGTCTAGTGGTGAGGGAGCGGCAGTGAAGGAGGCCCAGGACCTCCATGTCCTCGGCAGAGTGGGAGGGGGAGTTGAAATGTTGGGCCACGGGGCGGTTTGGTTGATTGGTGCGGGTGTCTCGGAGATGTTCCCTAAAGCGCTCTGCTAGGAGGCGCCCAGTCACCCCAATGTAGGGGAGACCACATCGGGAGCAACGGACACAATAAATGATATTAGTGGATGTGCAGGTGAAACTTTGATGGATGTGGAAGGCTCCTTTAGGGCCTTGGATAGAGGTGAGGGAGGAGGTGTGGGCACAGGTTTTACAGTTCCTGCGGTGGCAGGGGAAAGTGCCAGAATGGGAGGGTGGGTCGTAGGGGGGTGTGGACCTGACCAGGTAGTCACGGAGGGAACGGTCTTTGTGGAAGGCGGAAAGGGGTGGGGAGGGAAATATATCCCTGGTGGTGGGGTCTTTTTGGAGGTGGCGGAAATGTCGGTGGATGATTTGGTTGATGCGAAGGTTTGTAGGGTGGAAGGTGAGCACCAGGGGCGTTCTGTCCTTGTTACGGTTGGAGGGGTGGGGTCTGAGGGCGGAGGTGCGGGATGTGGACGAGATGCGTTGGAAGGCATCTTTAACCACGTGGGAAGGGAAATTGCGGTCTCTAAAGAAGGAGGCCATCTGGTGTGTCCCGTGACACCCCCCCCTACGACACTACCTGGTCAGGTCCACACCCCCCTACGACCCACCCTCCCATTCTGGCACTTTCCCCTGCCACCGCAGGAACTGTAAAACCTATGCCCACACCTCCTCCCTCACCTCTATCCAAGGCCCTAAAGGAGCCTTCCACATCCATCAAAGTTTTACTTGCACATCCATCCATATCATTTATTGTATCCGTTGCTCCCGATGTGGTCTCCTCTACATTGGGGAGACTGGGCGCCTCCTAGCAGAGCGCTTTAGGGAACATCTCCGAGACACCCGCACCAATCAACCAAACCGTCCCGTGGCCCAACATTTCAACTCCCCCTCCCACTCTGCCGAGGACATGGAGGTCCTGGGCCTCCTTCACCGCCGCTCCCTCACCACTAGACGCCTGGAGGAAGAACGCCTCATCTTCCGCCTCGGAACACTTCAACCCCAGGGCATCAATGTGGACTTCAACAGCTTCCTCATTTCCCCTTCCCCCACCTCATCCTAGTTTCAAACTTCCAGCTCAGTTACTGTCTCCTTGACTTGTCCGACCTGCCTATCTTCTTTTCCACCTATCCACTCCACCCTCTCCTCCTTGACCTATCACCTTCATCTCCTCCCCCACTCACCCATTGTACTCTATGCTACTCTCTCCCCACCCCCACCCTCCTCTAGCTTATCTCTCCATGCTTCAGGCTCACTGCCTTTATTCCTGATGAAGGGCTTTTGCCTGAAACGTTGATTTTGCTGCTCGTTGGATGCTGCCTGAACTGCTGTGCTCTTCCAGCACCACTAATCCAGTATTTGATTTTCAGCATCTGCAGTCATTGTTTTTACCTCGTTGTTTTTACCTTGTATTATAGACCCCCTAATAGTCAGAGGGAAATTAAGAAATAAACTTGTCAGGAGATTTCAGTTATCTGTAAGAATAATAGGGTAGTTATGGTTGGGGATTTTAACTTTCCAACCATAGACAGGGACTGCCACAGTGTTAAAGGTTTAGATGGAGAGGAATTTGTTAAGTCTATACAAGAACATTTTCTGATTCAGTATGTGGGTGAACCTACTAGAGAAGGTGCAAAACCTGACCTACTCTTGGGAAATAAGGCAGGGCAGGTGACTGAGGTGTCAGTGGGGGAGCACTTTGGGGCCAGTGACCATAATTCTATTAGATTTAAAATAGTGATGGAAAAGGATAGACTAGATCTAAAAGTTGAAGTTCTGAACTGGATTGTGATAGTATTAGGCAAATTGTGATAGTATTAGGCAAAGAACTTTCAAAAACTGATTGGGTGCAGATGTTCACAGGTAAAGGGATGGCTGGAACATGGGAAGCCTTCAAAAATGATATAACGAGAATCCAGAGAAAGTATATTCCTGTTCGGGTGAAAGGAAAGGCTGGTATGTATAGGGAATGCTGGATGACTAAAGAAATTGAGGGTTTGGTTAAGAAAAAGAAGGAAGCATATGTCAGGTATAGACAGGATAGATCGAGTGAATCCTTAAAAGAGTATAAAGGCAGTAGGAGTATACTTAAGAGGGAAATCAGGAGGGCTAAAGGGGGACATGAGATAGCTTTGGCAAATAGAGTTAAGGAGAATCTAAAGAGAATCTATAAATACATTAATTGGGTAACTAGGTGGAGAATAGGGCCCCTTAAAGATCAGGGAGAAAGTGAGGACTGCAGATGCTGGAGATCAGAGCTGAAAATGTGTTGCTGGAAAAACGCAGCAGGTCAGGCAGCATCCAAGGAGCAGGAGAATCGACGTTTCGGGCATGAGCCTGAAAGAAGGGCTTCCTGAAGAAGGGCTCAAAGATCAGAAAGGCAGCCTGTGTGTGGAGCCACTGGAGATGGGGGTGATACTAAACGAGTATTTTGCATCAGTGTTTTCTGTGGAGAAGGACATGGAGGATATAGAATGTAGGGAAATAGATGGTGACATCTTGAAAAATGCCCATATTACAGAGAAGGAAGTGTTGGATGTCATAGAATACATAAAAGTGGATAAGTCCCCAGGACCTGATCAGGTGTACCCTAGAACTCTGTGGGAAGCTAGGGAAGTGATTACTGGGCCTCTTGCTGCGATATTTGTATCATCGATAGTCACAGGTGAAGTGCCGGAAGACTGGAGGTTGGCAAACGTGGTGCCACTGTTTAAGAAGGGCGGTAAGGACAAGCCAGGGAACTATAGACCAGTGAGCCTGACGTCAGTGGTGGGCAAGTTGTTGGAGGGAATTCTGAGGGACAGGATGTACATGTATTTCGAAAGGCAAGAACTGATAAGGGATATTCTGGATTAGTGGTGCTGGAAGAGCACAGCAGTTCAGGCAGCATCCAAGTAGCTTCGAAATCGACATTTCGGGCAAAAGCCCTTCAACATGGCTTTGTGTGTGGGAAATCATGTCTCACTAACTTGATTGAGTTTTTTGAAAAAGTAACAAAGAGGATTGATGAGGACAGAGCGGTGGACATGATCTATATGGACTTCAGTAAGACGTTCGACAAGGTTCATCATGGGAGACTGGTTAACAAGTTTCGGTCTCATGGAATACAGGGAGAACTAGCCGTTTGGATACAGAACTGGCTCAAAGGTAGAAGACAGAGGGTGGTGGTGGTGGAGGGTAGCTTTTCAGACTGGAGGCCTGTGTCCAGTGGAGTACCACAAGGATCGGTGCTGGGCCATCTACTTTTCATCATTTATATAAATGATTTGAATGTGAACATAGCATTGGTTTGGCCACTTTTGGAATATCATGTCCAGTTTTGGTCTCCTTCCTAGCGGAAGGATGTTGGGAACTTGAAAGGTTTCAGAAAAGACTTACAAGGATGTTGCCAGGGTTGGATGATTTGAGCTATAGGGAGAGGCTGAATAGGCTAGGGCTGTTTTCTCGGGAGTGTCAGAGGCTGAGGGGTGACCTTATTCAGAGGAACTTCAATTATCCGAAGAACATGAGCAGCGAATATTTCATTCCGTTAATCGAATTCCGGAAAATCAATTGCCGGATAACATAGTTTAGCTGAACATCGGGACCATGTGACCTTGCTGGGAAATTCAATATTGGGATAATTGAATGCTGGATAATCAAGGTTCCTCTGTAGAAGTTTATAAAATCATGAGGGGCATGGATAGGATAAATAGATAGTCTTTTCTCTGGGGTGGGGAGCTTAGAACGAGAGGGCATAGGTTTAAGGTGAGAGGGGAAAGATTTAAAAGGGGCCTAAGGGGCAACTTATTAACACAGAGGGTGGTACGTGTATGGAATGAGCTGCCAGAGGAAGTGGTGGGGGCTGGTACAATTGCAAGATTTAAAAGATATCTGGATGGGTATATGAATAGGAAGGGTTTGGAGGGATATGGGCCAAGTGCTGGCAAATGGGACGAGATTGGGTTGGGATATCTGGTCGGCATGGACGGGTTGGACCGAAGGGTCTGTTTCCATGCTGCACATCTCTGACTCTATAACATAATCAGAAGTCATATGACACCAGCTTATAGTTCAAGAGGTTTATTTGAAATCACAAGCTTTCGGGAGACTTCACCTGATGAAGGAGCAGCACTCCGAAAGTTTGTGATTTCAAATAAGCCTGTTGAACTATAACCTGGAGTCGTGTGACTTCTGACTATGTTGACCCCGGTCCAGCATCGGTACCTCCATGGCATGACATATAACATACAACAGGCACACGTGTACACACGTATACAAACATGGATACATTCATACATGCATACAAACATACATACACAAACACCTCATACCTATATAAACATATATTCACATACTCAGGCACAGACAGATATACATATATACACATCCACACTCACACAAACACAAACATACACCTAGATGCAGATACACACATCTAAACATACACATGCCACACACAAATAGATTACAAAATGAGAGGATAGGTTATATGATTTCAATTCCAGTAAGCGTACAGCTCTTCAAAGGCTGGTTTTCAGCTGGATTTGGTGGGGCTGTTGATTTAGTCATCAAGTTGATTTAAGATATAGACATTCGATTTATCTACTTTTCTGGAGACGGCAGCATTGTGCTGAGTTCTTTCAAACATTTCTGGCTGCTTTGTCGTCTGTATAATTCTACCTGTGTCATCAAAATCGACGGTCATGATTCCAACCATTCCAAGTTGGGTGACAAAAGAAAGGGAAAAAGGAATCCAATCCAGAGCTTGTTCATTCAGCACCTTATCTCTCCAGTTGCTCAGGGCTCCAAATATGGTAACAAATAGTTTATTCCAATTCGATTAGATTATAGCTGGGAATGTTGCTCTCAGCTAGGGTCCCATTGTGCAAATGATTTTGCCGAACGATTTGTTGGCAGCCAGTTCAGTACCCAGGTGATTGGCTGGATACTGTGCTGATTGGGTCGGAGATGGTTCACCATTCATACCCCTTAAAGCCATTGTTTCTGCGTCAGGGTTAGGGTCAGCTTTGTGATTTTTCAGATTATCTTCATTTCAAACTTTTAGAAGGTGGAAAATATATGTAAATGTGTAGTGATGCAAATGTTTAACTGTGGGTCCAAGACACACAAAAATGGCAGTAAAAAAATCAATTAAGGGTTTCCAGGTTGTCATTTTTAAAAAAAAAACATCATTTCAGAACACCACAATATAAATGTTAAGTCTTCCTTCCCCTTTACATTGTCAGAGGAGTGGAAGTCACATCCTTTAATTGCTTTTCCTTATTTGAAAAGTCATCAATTCAGCCTCAATTTTAAATTTGATACAAGCACTTGTTTGAGTTTTCAAAATGTTCAGTAAATGCTCTCACAAATTCATTACAAAGGTTTATCAAATTTAACTTGGAAAGGAAGCCTTCTGTATGTAAATAGGACAAAATCATATCTCTCATGAAAGTGAGTAACTCTAAAATATGGATGTTGTGGCTAATTACTTGGTAGTTGAAAATGCATAGATAACAACATTTCTATGGCAAGTTCCCAGGAGATATGGAAGATTTAGGTATCTATAGGTATGTCAGGAATAAAAGGATGACTAGGGTAGGTATCGGTCCAGTCAAGGATAGTAGTGGGAAGTTGTGCGTGGAGGCAGAGGAGATCGGTGAGACACTAAATCAATACTTTTCGTCAGTATTCACTCAGGAACAGGACATTGTTGCTGATGTGAATATTGAGTCACAAGTGATTAGAATGGATGGCTTTGAGGTATGTAGGGAAGAGGTCCGGGGAATATTGGAAAGGGTGAAAATAGATAAGTCCCCTGGGCCTGATGGCATTTATCCTAGGATCCTCTGGGAAGCTAGGGAGGAGATAGCGGAGCCATTGGCCTTGATTTTTATGTCATTGTTGTCTACAGGAATAGTGCCAGAAGACTGGAGGATAGCGAATGTGGTCCCCTTGTTCAAGAAGGGGAGTAGGGACAGTCCTAGTAACTATAGGCCAGTGAGTCTCACTTCTGTTGTGGGCAAAGTCTTAGAGAGAATTGTAAGGGATAAGATTTATGAACCTCTGGATAGGAATAATGTGATCAAGGATAGTCAGCATGGTTTTGTGAAGGGCAGGTCGTGCCTCACAAACCTTATTGAGTTCTTCGAGAAGGTGACCAAGGAAGTGGACGAGGGTAAAGCAGTAGATGTGGTGTATATGGATTTGAGCAAGGCATTCGATAAGGTACCCCATGGTAGGCTACAGCAAAAATTACGGAGGTATGGCATTGAGGGTGCATTAGAGGTTTGGATTAGGAATTGGCTGGCTGGAAGGAGACAGAGGGTAGTAGTTGATGGTAAAGGTTCATCTTGGAGTGCAGTTACTAGCGGTGTTCCACAAGGATCTGTTTTGGGACCATTGCTGTTGGTCATTTTTATAAATGACCTGGAGGAGGGGCTTGACGGCTGGGTGAGCAAGTTTGCGGATGATACGAAAGTCGGGGGAGTGGTGAACAGCGAAGAAGGATGTGGCAGGTTACAGCGGGATATAGATAATTTGCAGAGCTGGGCAGAAAGGTGGCAAATAGAGTTCAATGTAGCTAAGTGTGAAGTCATTCACTTTGGTAGGAGTAATAAGAAGATGGATTACTGGGCTAATGGTAGGCTACTTGGTAGTGTGGATGAGCAGAGGGATCTTGGTGTCCATGTACACAGATCTCTGAAAGTTGCCACCCAGGTAAATAGTGCTGTGAAGAAGGCATATGGCGTACTGGGCTTTATTGATAGAGGAATTGAGTTCCGGAGTCCTGAGGTCATGTTGCAGTTGTATAAGACTCTGGTGCGGCCTTATCTGGAATATTGTGTGCAGTTTTGGTCACCATACTACAGGAAGGATGTGGAGGCACTGGAACAGGTGCAGAGGAGGTTTACCAGGATGTTGCCTGGCATGGTAGGAAGATCATATGAGGAAAGGCTGAGGCACTTGGGGCTGTTCTCATTGGAGAAAAGAAGGTTTAGGGGAGATTTGATAGAGGTGTACAAGATGATTAGGGGTTTAGATAGGGTTGACAGTGAGAACCTTTTTCCATGTATGGAGTCAGCTGTTACTAGGGGACACAGCTTTAAATTAAGGGGAGGTTGGTATAGGACAGATGTTAGGGGTAGATTCTTTACTTAGCGGGTTGTGAGTTCATGGAATGCCCTGCCAGTATCAGTGGTGGACTCTCCCTCTTTATGGTCATTCAAGCGGGCATTGGATAAGCATATGGAGGTTATTGGGCTAGTGTAGGTTAGGTAGGCTTCAGTCGGCGCAACATCGAGGGCCGAAGGGCCTGTACTGCGCTGTATTTTTCTATGTTCTATGTTCTATTTGACACCAGGGAGAACAAATGATATTGGGAAGGAAGACAAAACAGTTGGCTGAAGAGATTGTCCGAAGAAACATCTTCATGAAGGAAAACATGGTCATTAGATTAGATTAGATTAGATTCCCTACAGTATGGAAACAGGCCCTTTGACCCAACAAGTCCACACCGACTCTCCGAAGAGTAACCCACCCAGACCCGTTCCCCATATTCACCTCTGACTACGGGCAATTTAGCATGACCAATTCACCTAACCTGCACATCTTTTGGACTGTGGGAGGAAACCGGAGCACCCGGAGGAAACCCACACAGACACGGGGAGAATGTACAAACTCCACACAGACTGTCACCAGAGGCTGGGATCCTGGTACTCTGAGGCAGCAGTGCTAACTACTGTACTACCATGCTGCCCTTGGTAGCACGGTGGTATGGAATGGGAGAGGTTTAGTGGAGGCTTTCCACAGCTTACGGTTTGGATGGTTTAAGATATGCCCAATAGCAGTGAGGTGAAACATGTACAAGAGTTCAGAGGTGGAGGAAGACAGAGCTGTTAGCTTGTGGTAAGGCAGGAAGAGTTTACAAAAATGTATTGTGAAGGAATTTGAACACAATAGTGGAAACGTTCAATCTGTATTGTCAGGCAAATGGGACTTCGTTCAGAATAAGGTATAGGATAAACTGAGGTTTAGAAGTTTGGAAATTGGGAACCAGAAGCAACTTGGAATAGACAAGTTAGCGAAATCCAGGTTGGTATTTTCATCAGCAGATGGACTGAAGCCAGGACAGAGGAAGGTCATTTTACAAAACTGGAAGATGGCCTTTGTGATGGATGTTCAGAATCTCAGGATCGCACAGGATACAGGTAGATCTTTTATATAAATTTTAATCACTTTGTTATCAATTCCAGCAGTGCAATAAGATCTCTATTCCTGATCTTAGAAACAGATATCCTAATTCAGAATGTGGGTTGGGCAGCATAACTCATGGCTGCCAGATTCCAGTTACTTCAATTGTCCTACCAGGTATAGAATAGGAGATGCCAAGGACTGTTGAATGCATATTTAGCCCTCACTTTTTGCCCTGCCAATGGCACTAAATGCCATCAATGGTACATGAGGTTTTTTTATGAGTGAATTAAATATTTTACTTAGAGTTTCTTGGCCAAATTCTTCCTCACATCTTACATTTCAATCACTAAAATTGCATCATAAAGTGAAGGTGTGTATTGCACCTTTAAGAGAGAGTGAAAGCTGTTTGCATTGAGAGTTTGCAGGTGCCTGTCATGTGACTGACTCGCAGTCTCAGGGTGTACTGGAAAATTGGAAATATGTAACATTTGGCTGTGAAATAAATACCTGAGTTTTGGTTGTTATGTTGAAAACTATTTGAATTTAACCATTCAGTTTAAATTATGCCCCAGGATACTAAAACCCAATCAAAGTTTAGTTTAATATCTTGAATAACATCAAACCAATGAGACGATCCGATATTTGGGGTATAAAGGAGCCAGCATTTTGAGAATTAGCCAGAGGGAGACCAACTTCCATCACTAGAGTAACTGCCAGCAACACACTCTCTATCAAAGGTATCTTTCTCATATGAAACATCTTTGCAGCAATAGACCAAAAATGACTCAGGGAGATCCACAGCTAAAAGAAGAAAGACACCGACGACCATAGCTGCTGGGTAGTTTTGAAAGTTAAGTTGATGTAATTTTAATCAGGGCTTTTGCTGAATCAGTATATTGTTATAGAGTTGGAGGTAGATAACAAACCTCTAAGAGAAAGAAGGCCTGGAGTTGTGAATAGTTGTTGTTTAATGTTCAATTTTACAGTTAAAGAATAAAATTGATTTTTTTCTTTAGATAGTGGAATTTGGGGAGTTTGCTGTCTCTCATATTTTAACAGATTACGAGGCAAGGTGAGCTTTCCTGTGTGTTCGGTTTAATTAGCAGAAAGGTTAACCACCATGTTGCAACATTTGATAATATTGAGGTATCAAAAGGAGAGCTTTGTATCGTGCTATTATTATTAAGACTTATTTTGCATGGTGTGTAAAATCATGAGACGTTTTGTTCCGTTGACAACTTGGTTTTGTTGGATAATTCAACATTTTTGCTGTTTTTAACTCCTGTCCATTATTTTATTTCATAAATCTTAGTTTGATGACTTAGATTGATGCAGAATTGAGATTAATTGGCAGCTTGGTTGCTGCTTACATTGAATCAGGTGGTGTTTTTAATAATGGATTATAAAGAATGATTGCCAGGTGTACGTACAATGGTCTGAAATCAGGACCTTTTGTGAATGCTGAGGTTGCTCGTGTCAAGCGATCTGCATGCAGCTTTATCTGCCACAGGATGCTACTTTGCTGCCTCTGTGTTTGCTGCCAACTTAAAAATGACAAGAAAGTTTGTCCTTTTTTTCTCCCTCCCTTCCTTCTTCCCTCCTCTCCAACCTGCTTCCCTTTCCACCCTCCTTCCTTCTCTCTCTCTTTCTTCTTGCCCGCCCTCTTTTCTTTCATCCTGTCTTTCTTCCTTCCATCTATCATGCCTTGCCTCTCCCTTCTCTCTCTCTGTTCATTCCTTGTCCGTCTTCCTTCTATCCTTCTGGCTGTCTCCATCCCCACCCCTCTGCCCCATTCCTTTCCTTATCCTCCATCCCTCACTCTCACTGCCACACATTCCCTCTATCCTACCTGCCTTCCACACTTTGTCTTTTCCACCCTTCCAAAAGTTGCAGAGTGAAAACCCACTGAGAGAAAATAAAATTGTCTTCACCGCTATTTAATTTGGAGTTCCCTTATTGTTGAACCATAGCCCCTACTTCTAATCTTTCCCACCAGGGATAATATCCTTTCAGCATCCACCCTGTCAAGTCCCCTCAAGATGTTATATATTTTAATAAAATCATTTCATATTCTTCTACTGTCTAATTAATACAAGCCTATCCTGCCCTACCTTCCCTGGAAACATAACGCATACATCCCCAGTACTCTCCTTCTCTGGACTAATGTTAACCCATTTACATCCTTTCTTAAATGAAGGAAGCATAATTGATGCACTGCTCCAGATGCGGTCTCACCAATGCCCTGTTTAATTGCAGCAAAACAGCTCCACTTTTATAGCTCATTTCCCCTGTAATTATCAGGGTTGTTAACACATTGCTGATTGTGGGAACTTGCTGTGTGCAAATTGGATGCTGTGTTTCCTACATTCAAACAGTGACTACGATTCAAGAGTGCTTCACTGTGACGACTTTGAGGGGTCTTAAGGTTCTGATTGGTGTTAAGTAAAAGTTTAGCTTATTTTCACTTTCTGAGAATAAATTGGAACGATATGGCTAATTAGTTGATGATCAAACTAAGAAACGTCATTGCAGAATAACAGTTTAAATGACGGTACATCAGTGTATCTCAAGGATATGATTTCAATTAAATATGCCCAATTCGAGACAGCTTTTACAATTAATGTGTACATTATTGATATTTCTATTTTATAATAACAGGTACGGGAAGCTACAGTCATAATTATACCTCTGGGAGGCACTTTAATTAGATTTCCTTGATAATGTCTTGGTTCAATTTTAAAGAGGAAGTGTATTTAATTGAACTGAGATGCCAATTTGGAAGCATTATTTTCAGAAATATTAGAAAGATTTTGTTTTAGGAATGTAGAAACTGAAGGTGATGATTATGCTATCCATATTCCTCACATAACTGTCTGATGAAACATCTGTCAATCTCAGACTTACAATTAACAATTGATCCAGCATTGATTAACTTTGGTGGAGTTGAGTGCTTGGCAGTCGAATTGAATGCCAATCAGCTAGCCTTCCTCTGAAAGTCAAGGTTGATGGCTTCCTCTACCCAGCAATCGCAATCAATCGGTGAAGACTGGACAGTGTCCCACAGGCTGCTGTTATAGGACAGCCTGCCTCAGAGTGATAGTTAGCCATCTCAGGAATGGCAGTCATCTGACCAATGACAGGCCAAGCTGGTCACCTGGTTTAGTCTGTTCCTCAGACAGGTCCATGTAAACTGCGTCACATATGATCGTAAGCATTGTATGGGTGCACTTTTGATGCATTACAATAATTGCAGTATTTTGTAATATGCTTCACTTCTGTAAAGAACAATCAGGTATATCCTGTTCTTGGGATTGACTTGGATCAATGAGATCCAACTCAAAAGGCAAGAGCAACAGCTACATAGGAACACCACCCTGTGCAAGTTCCTCTCCAGGCCACACATCATCCTGACTTGGAAATGTATCGCCGTTTCTTCTCTGTTGCTGGGTCAAAATCTGGAATTCCATCTCTAATGACATTGTGGGTGTCTCCACGATCCTATTGAATGGCAGAGCAGGCTTGAGGGGCCGAATGGCCTACTCCTGTTCCTATTCTGTATGATCTGATACACTACAATGGATAAAAATGTCAGCTCACCACTATCTCCTCCTGTAGGGCAATTACGGATGTGCAATAAATGCTGACTCATTCAACGATTCCTACATCCTATGATTTAATAAAAAGAACTATGGCTGTATCTCTCGTCTAAACCTGTCTTATGATAAAGGTCATATTCATATGTGTTGTTACTGAAGTAAGGAGACCATTTAATTTGGTGAGATGCTGGAACACTCCTGATTCTGGCTCAGAACAGTGTTAGCCTCAGTGCAGACTTGATCCCAGAGTCTGGACTGAAAGTACAGTGTGAAGGTATAACCCTTCTTTAGGTGAGGTGTCAACAATGGAATTTTGATGTACATTGCAAAGAAAATTAAAGTTAAAAGTAGACATGATTTACTCCAGTTGTGTGGGGCATTGGCAAAACCACAGCTGCCGTGCTGTGGACTATTTTGTTCATGTTATTTTTAGAAAGGACATAACTTCAAGGCTATACGTGCTATCGTAAGGACAGACTGACTGGCAGAGGGGGTGGGGTGGCCCTGTTGGTAAGGAATGATATTCAATCCCCTGCGCGGGGAGACCTCGAATCAGGGGATGTAGAGTCAGTATAGATAGAACTGAGAAATGCTAAGGGTAGAAAGACCCAAATGGGAATTATCTACAGACCCCCAAACAGTAGCCTGGATGTAGTGTGTAAGTTGAATAAGGAGTTGAAATTGGCCTGTCGCAAAGATATTACTACAGTTGTTATGGGGGATTTCAACATGCAGGTAGACTGGGAGAATCAGGATTGTACTAGACCCTAAGAAAGGGAGTTTGTGGAGTGCCTCCGAGATCGATTCTTAGAACAGCTGGTGCTGAAGCCTACCAGGGAGAAAGCAATTCTGGACCTAGTGTTGTGTAACAAACCGGATTTGATCTGGGAACTTGAAGTGAAGGAGCCATTAGGAGATAGTGACCACAATACAATGATCTCCAGTTTGAAAGGGATAGGGTAGAATCAGAAGTGACAATATTTCAGTTGAATAAGGAGAACTATGGAGCTACGAGGGTGGAGCTGGCCAAAGTTCAATGGTGCAATACCCTAGCAGGGATGGCAGTGGAACAATGGCAGGTATTTCTGGGTATAATGCAGAAGATGCAGGATCAGTTCATTCCAAAAAGGATGAAAGATCCTAAGGGGAGGCAGGGGTGGCCGTGGCTGACGAGGGAAGTTAAGGACCATATAAAGACTAAAGGGAAAAAAGTATAACATAGCAAAGATGAGTGGGAAATCAGAGGACTGGGAAGCTTTTAAAGAACAACAGAGGAAATACGCAAAGGGTCTGGGTGGGATGGTCTTCGGAGGGTCGGTGTGGACTTGTTGGGCCAAAGGGCCTGTTTCCACACTGTATGTAATCTAATCAAACTTCCAGATGTAATAGTGACTGAAGGGAATTTATATTTGCCAGGTGTTGGAAAGACTGTTAGATCTGAAGGCTGATAAGTCCCTGGGACCTGATGGTCTGCATCCCAGGGTTCTGAAGGAGGTGGCTCTAGAAATCATGGATGCATTGGTGATCATTTTTCAATGTTCTATTGATTCAGGATCAATTCCTGCAGATTGGAGGGTAGCTAATGTTGTCCCACTTTTTAAGAAAGGAGGG
This sequence comes from Chiloscyllium punctatum, assembly GCF_047496795.1. Classification (NCBI taxonomy): domain Eukaryota; kingdom Metazoa; phylum Chordata; class Chondrichthyes; order Orectolobiformes; family Hemiscylliidae; genus Chiloscyllium; species Chiloscyllium punctatum. The sequence continues at coordinate 13,920,302 of NC_092749.1, read as the reverse complement.
AGAGAGAAAACAGAATTATAGACGGGTTAGTCTGACCTCAGTGGTGGGAAAAATGCTGGAGTCTATTATAAAGGACGAAATTACGACACATCTGGATAGTAGTAACAGGATAGGTCAGTCAGCATGGATTTATGAAGGGAAAATCATGCTTGACTAATCTTCTGGAATTTTTTGAGGATGTAACTCTGAAGATGGACAAGTGAGATCCAGTGGATGCAGTGTACCTGGACTTTCAGAAAGTTTTTGATAAAGTCCCACATAGGAGGTTAGTGAGCAAAATTAGGGCACATGGTATTAGGGTCAAAATACTGATGTGGATTGAAAATTGATTGGCTGACAGGAAACAAAGAGTAGTGACAAACGGCTCCCTTTCGGAATGGTAGGCGGTGACCAGTGGTGTGCCGCAGGGATCAGTGCTGGGACCGCAGCTTTTTACAATGCACATTAATGATATAGATGACGGTATTAAAAGTAATATTAGCAAATTTACTGATGACACAAAGCTAGGTGGCAGGGTGAAATGTGAGGAGGATGTTAGGAGATTACAGGGTGACCTGGACAGGCTAGGTGCGTGGACAGATGCATGGCAGATGCAGTTTAATGTGGATAAATGTGTGGTTATCCACTTTGGTGGCAAGAACAGGAAGGCAGATTACTACCGAAATGGAGTCAAGTTAGGTAAAGGGGCAGTACAACGAGATCTAGGTGTTCTTGTACATCAGTCAATAAAAGCAAACATGCAGGTACAGTAGGCAGTGAAGAAAGCTAATAACATGCTGGCCTTCATAACAAGAGGAATTGAGTATAGAAGCAAAGAGGTCCTTCTGCAGCTGTACTGAGCCCTGGTGAGACCACACCTGGAATATTGTGCACATTTATGGTCTCCAAATTTGAGGAAAGACATTCTGGCTATTGAGGGAGTGCAGCATAGGTTCACGAGATCAATTCCCAGAATGGCTGGAATATCTTACGCTGAAAGATTAGAGTGACTGGGCTTGTATACGCTTGAGTTTACAGGGGATCTGATTGAGATGTATAAGATTATTAAAGGATTGGACATTCTGGCGGCAGGAAGCATGTTTCCACTGATGGGTGAGTCCTGAACCAGAGGACACAGTTTAAAAATAAGGGGTAGGCCACTTATAACAGAGTTGAGGAGAAACTTCTTCACCCAGAGAGTGGTGAGTGTATGGAATGCTCTGCCCCAGAAGGCTGTAGAGGCCTAATCTCTGGATACTTTCAAGAAAGAGTTGGATAGAGCTCTTAAAGATAGTGGAATTGAGGGTTATGGGGATGAGGCAGGAACAGGATACTGATTGAGGATGATCAGCCATGATCATAATGAATGGTGGTGCTGGCTCGAAGGGCAGAATGGCCTACTCCTGCACCTATTGTCTATTGTATATTGTATTCAAAGCAAGTCAGAGATGTTTTATTCAAATGGATCCCGGGAAGAGATATTTATCTTACAGGGATAGGTTGGACCTCTATCTATTGGAATTTAGTAGAATCTTATTGAATCGTATTAGATCCTGAGGCAAATAACAGGATTGATGCTGAAAGGATGTTTCCCTTGAGGGAGAGATTAGACCCAAATGACCCCATATGGAAATGTGAGGCTTGGATGCTCTTTTGAGGGTTAGTGTTGATGGCCTCCATCTGCACTGTAAGGACTTTATGGTGAATAGATATTTCAGTCTTTGGAAAGCAGTTTGCAATATCCTGAGTTTGTGTAATTGCTATATATCTTCTGGAGGACTTGAGATGTGTTCTCCTGGTTCTATGTTCTTTTGTTCTAAGATAGTCCCTAGGAATAAGAGCACTGCTCCACAATAAGAGGCTGAGGAAATGGGATTCATGTTCTCTGGAGTTTTGAAAAATGAGAGGTGATGTCAATGGATTATGCAGAGCCCTGGGGTGCTTGATAATGTAGTGGCTGAGTGATTGTCTCCAATGATTGCGAAATCTAAAATACGGGGACTCAGCCTCTGGATAAGGGGATGATTGGCATTGAGATGAGACATTTCTTCACGGAGCACAAGGTGAATTATTGGAAATATCTACCCTGGAGGGTTGTGAAAATTCCATCATTGAATCTAAGGCTTCAGATAATCAAGGGATGTAGAGAGTTGGCTTGAGAGGGTAAGTACTGGAAGCCTCATTGCCTTATGAGGAGACATTGAGTAGACTGGGACTATACTCATTGGAATTTAGAAGAATGAGGGGGAATCTTGTGGAAATATAAAAACGTATGAAGGGAATAGATAAGGTAGAAGCTGAGAGGTTGTTCCCATTGGTGGGTGAACTAAAGGGGAAGAACATCAAAATAAGGGGAAGGAGATTTAGGACAGAGTTGAGGAGGAAGTTCCTCTTCCAAAAGGTTGTGAATCTGTGGAATTCCCTGCCCAGTGAAGCAGTTGAGGCTAGCTCATTGAATGTTTTTAAGGCAAAGATAAATGTTTGAACAGTAAATGAGTTAAGGGTTATGGTGAGCAGGTGGGGAAGTGGAGCTGAGCCCACAAAACCCTGAGTCCACAAAAGCCTTCCTGGTGAAGGGCTTTAGCCAGAAAGGTCAATTTGTCCAGCCCCTCGGATGCAGCCTGACTTGTTGTGCTTTTCCAGCACCACACTCTCGACTTTAGATTAGATTACTTACAGTGTGGAAACAGGCCCTTCGGCCCAACAAGTCCACACCGCCCCGCTGAAACGCAACCCACCCATACCCCTACATTTACTCCTTACCTAACACTACGGGCAATTTAGCATGGCCAATTCACCTGACCTGCATATCTTTGTGACTGTGGGAGGAAACCGGAGCACCCGGAGGAAACCCACACAGACACGGGGAGGACGTGCAAACTCCACACAGACAGTCACCTGAGGTGGGAATTGAACCCGGGTCTCTGATGCTGTGAGGCAGCAGTGCTAACCACTGTGCCACCATGCCACCCACTAATCTCCAGCATCTGCAGTCCTCCCTTTCACCTGAGTCCACAAAAAGATCAGCCATGATCTTATTGAATGGCGGAGCAGGCCAGATTACTGCTTATTTCTAATGTTGTTAAGTTCTTGTGATCATATTGCCTTCAGCAGCAAGCTCAATAGACTATTCCTGGTCTTGTTTCTTGAGTTCTGTATTTCTCTTCTGTTCCTGTGTTCGTTCCAGTGGATACACTGAGCAATAGCAAACTGGCCCTACTGTGTTTACAGGCACCTTGGAACTTGTGTGAATCTCCAATCCATGCTGACTCTGAATGTGACTCCCCACTGAGAGCGTGGGATCAGTGAATTCATCCACTAATTTTGTTCGGTTGCCATCTGTTGTTTCCTTTTTTCAATTCTGGGGCAGAGCCAGAGGACTTTGCTAATTTTAGTGAGAGTGTCGGCAATTCTAATCATTTACAGTGGAACATGACAGGATAGTCAGATACCAGTACTTTGGTGCCAACAAGCTATGGAATATTAATTATCATCAGCTCAATTTGGTCTCTCAGTCTATCAGCTGCTGTCACTAATACATTAACCCATTGGCAAACAGGAATTGGAAGGGGTGAAGTTTAAGTTAACCAGAATGATCTGTGGACTAGAAGAGTTAAATCATAAGGCCTACTGTAATGGGGCTTTCCCTGAGCGCGGACATTTGAGGTATGATCTAACTGAGATGTCTTAAGGGTGACTTGGTGTGATAATGTTACTTGCCTGGTAATCTAGAGACCCAGGCAAATGTCCAGGCAACACTAGGGTAGCATAGAGGCTCAGTGGTTAGCACTGCTGCCTCACAGCGCCAGGGACTCTGGTTCAATTCCCACCTCGGGCGACTGTCTCTGTGTAGAGCTTGCACGTTCTCCCCGTGTCTGCGTGGGTTTCCTCCCATAATCTAAAGATGTGCAGACCAGGCGAATTGGCCATGCTAAATTGCCCATAATGTGAGGTGCATTAGTCAGGGGGGAATGGGTCTGGTGGATTACTCTTCGAAGGGCCAGTGTGGACTTGTTGGCCCAAAGGGCCTGATTCCACACTGTAAGAAATCTAATCACTGGGTGGGGGCTACTGTGGTAGTGTCCCTATCTCTGAGCCAAGAGATCCAGGCTCAATTTCCACCTGTGCTAGAGATGTACAATGGACTCTCTGATTAGAGAGCCTGGATCAAACTGGAACAAGGCAGCTGGTAGAATTCAAAATAATCTGGAATTTAAAGCTGATTTCAGGAATGGCTGTTTGACATCCATTTGGTTCACCTCAGAAGGAAACCTCCCATCCCTACCCAACATGGCCTATGTGTGACTCCAGGCCCACAGTAATGGCTGTTAACTGCCCATTGAAAAGGTCATAGCAAAGCACTCAGTTTATGGGTAATTAGAGATGGACAACAAATGCTGGCCTTACCAGTGATACCCATATTCCATGTAAAATTCAAATTTAATAATTAAGGAATCAAAGAAGCGCTATAGCACTCCAAGGAGGTCATTTGGTATGATGGCTCAGTGGTTAGCACTGCTGCTTCACAGCACCAGGGTCCCAGGTTCAATTCCAGCCTCGGGTGACTGTCTATGTGGAGTTTGTACATTCTCCCTCTCTCTACGTGGGTTTCCTCTGGGTGCTCCGGTTTCCTCCCACAGTCCAAAGACGTGCAGGTCAGGTGAATTGACTATGCTAAATTGTCCAAAGCTGTTAGCTGCATTAGTCAGAGGGGGGTGGGTTAGTCTTCAGCAGGTCGGTGTGGACTTGTTGGGCCAAAGGGCCTGTTTCCACCCTGTAGGGAATCTCATCTAAAACCCTGCCACCACCTCCATTATGAATGAGGATCAACAGTTGCAAGGGTGGAAATGCACCAGAGTCCCACCATTTGAGCTGTAGGGAGAGGCTGAATAGGCTGGGGCTATTCCCTGGAGTGCCAGAGGTGAGCGGTGACCTTATAGAAGTTTTCAAATCATAGATATGATGAATAGCCAAAGGTTTTTTTCCCAGTAGAGGGGAGTCCAAAACTTGAGGGCATAGGTTTAAAGTGATCGTGGAAATATACGAAAGAGACCATTTTCACACAGAGGGTGGTGTGTGTATGGAATGTGCTGCCAGAGGAAGTGATGGAGGCGGTACAGTTGCAACATTTAAAAGGCATCTGGATAGGTACATGAATGGAAAGGATTTCGAGGGATATGGGCCAAATGCTGGCAAATGGGACTAGGTTAATTTAGGATATCTGGTTGGCATGGACAGGTTGGACTGAAGAGTCTGTTTCTGTGCTGTACATCTCTATGATTAGATGATTCTCTTGTAACCCATGTTGTTGCTTTCTGCAGCTGAGTGTGTCAACTGGCTTCTTCAATCAAATACCTCTACTGTGGGCCTGTGGGAGATTTTATAATTTAATTTTGGTTTTTCTGTATTAGGGAGTCAGAAACGGAGATTTTTTTAAAAAGGCAACCTCAATTGGCATCCTCTGACCTTGGCACCATGGTGTTGTACAAGGAGCTTGGATCTGATAGGTTAAAAGCTAATGAATGCATTAAGTTCCAACTATTATGACAAGGTCATAAGAATTTGCCTCAGGAAAACAGCTCTGATGTCGAAGGAGATAGACCAATGACCTTGACTGGGGCAACCAGCAGGGCTTTCAAGTCAAGACAGGGATCGAGGCATGCATTATCTAGTGAACCCTTAACACTGCTCACCATGTTGTATAGGCTGGTTGATTAATTGATTACCAGAAGTCGACAGCATCTTGCTGGAAAAGCACAGCAGGTCAGGCAGCATTTGAGGAGTAGGAGAATCAATGTTTCGGGCATAAGGCCTTCATCACGAATGAGGCCTCTATTCCTGATGAAGGGCTCCTGCCTGAAACGTTGATTCTCCTGCTCCTCTGATGCTGCCTGACCTGCTGGGCTTTTCCAGCACCACGCTCGCAACTCTGATCTCCAGCATCTGCAGTCCACACTTTCTCCTAACTGATTACCAGAAAGCTGGTTGATTGTCACCAACCTCCCTTTTGAGGTTGGGATCTACAGGACCTGCTTGGTCCAGTGTGTTAGAAGAAAGCCTCCATCCTTTCGCTAACCTCCGAGCATTTTTCCCAGCATGGTAACAGTACAGGGCTGAAATAAAGGTGGAAATAATCAAGAATGTACCGTTGGCAATTCTGAATTCAGCATCACACCCAACACTGGTGCTCAGACTACAGGACAACAGGAGGCAAACATAAGAAGATCAAAAGAAAGAGGCAACTAAGCTAGATCTTCAGACAACACCTTCCAAACCCATGGCCACTACCATCTAGAAGAACAAGGTCAGCAGATATGTGGGGACACCCCCAACTGCAAGTTCCTCTCCAACACACTCACCATCCTGACTGGGAAATAATTCGCTGTTCTTTCATTGTCACTGGGTGAAAACCCTGGAATTCACTCCCTATTGGCGTGGTGGAATATACCTACAGTAGATGGACTAAAGTGTTTCAAGAAGGCAGTTCACCACCACTTTCTCTAGGGTAAGTAGGGATGGGGAAGAAATGCTGTCCCAGGCACTGCCATCCATGCCCCATGAGTAAATAAAAACTACCCCTTTGTGGAGCACTGGATTCATACCCTGGTTTGCTATACATTGGCTGCTGTACCTGATGCTCGTGTTGTGATGCCAATTCTATTAGCTCATGATTGGTGTGTATGCTGGCACCAGTCTCTTTCTCTAAGTGGGCCGAAGGGCCTATTTGGATGATGATGGTAAAAGAAAATCACTCGAGAGTCTTAATGGGAAATGCCTTGTATTTTAAATGAGCAGGTATTTGTTGCACAACAGTGCAAGGGAGGTTCATGAGAATGATCCCAAGAATGAAAGGCTTAACACCTGAGGAATATTTGAGGAATCTGGGACTATACACGATGGAACTTAGAAGGATGAGGGGGGATCTAATTGATACTAACTGAATAGGCAGAAGTGGGTACTGCAGATGCTGGAGATTAGAGTCTAGATTAGAGTGGTGCTGGAAAAGCACAGCAGGTCAGGCAGCATCCGAGGAGCAGGAAATTCGATGTTTTGGGCAAAAGCTCTTTATCAGGAATTCAGCTGTTCCTAATGAAGGGCTTTTGCCTGAAACATCGATTTTTTTCCTGCTCCTCGGATACTGCCTGATCTGCTGTGCTTTTCCAGCACCACTCTAATCTTGACTGAATACTGAACAGCCTGGAGAGTGTGGAGGTTGGGGAGATGTTTCCATTGGCAGGAGAGACTAGGACCTGAGGGCACAGTAATAGAATAAAGGGAAGATCCTATGGAACGGAGATAAGGCAAAACCTCTTCAGCCAGAGAGGGGTGAATCTGTGGAATTCACTGCCACAGAAGGCCATGGAGGCCAAGTCACTCAGGATGTTTAAAACAGAGATAGGTTCTCGGTTGTCAAGGGGATCAAAGGTTACGGGGAGAAAGTGGAAGACTAGTATTCAGCCGTGATTGATTCCACTCCACCATTCAATGGGCTGAATGGCCTAATTCCTATGTTTTATGGTCTTATGGTACAAGCTAAATGATAAGGTCTGTTTTGGCACAATGGTAGTGTCTCTACTTCTTGGCCAGGAGGCACAGGTTCTGAGCAGCTCCAAAGGTGTGGCATATCATTCCTGAACAGATTGTGACAAATATCGTGGTTAAGGCTATGAGGTGGCCAAGATCATTGGTCTATCTCCTTTGGCTGTTTTCCTGAGGCAAATTCTTATGACCTTGTCATAATAGTTGGAACTTAATGCATTCATTAGCTTTTAACCTATCAGATCCAAGCTCCTTGTACAACACCATGGTGCCAAGGTCAGAGGATGCCAATTGAGGTTGCCTTTTTAAAAAATTCTCCGTTTCTGACTCCCTAATGCAGGAACAGAAGGGGTTTGAGTGTTCCACCAAGTTCCCACCTTACTCCTGCTCACATATTGCCACCACACCCACACTCCCCCTTCACCAATCACTATAGAAACTTCCACCTCATTCTTCGCTCGAGATCCTACCCGTCCCCAGACCTTTCCAATAGGAAACTGACTGGCCAAAGACCATTCAGCCCATCATGCCAGTTCTAGTGCCATTCTACCCAATTGTAGAAGAAGAGCAGTTTGTATGACAGTGCCGTGCATTTCCTGGAGAACAGGAGGCTGAGGGGTGAGTGAATCCAGGTTTTTAAAATGTTTGAAGAATGTGATCGAGAGAGGGGGTGACTCTGTCCTTTTGAAGGTCTGAGTGAAGAACAAGACTCAAGATGAAACCCTGACTTACTAGTCACACTGAATAAGCCCTCCCTACTCATGCCGCAGTTTATAAAGCGTGTTACGAAGCTGTTAGTGTTTTCAATGATCTGTTGAAATCTCGTGGGCACAGAATGTACATCGTAACCAGGGAAGTGTATTGACTTTTGAGGAGAAAGCTGTAGCCAGATCAGCAGGAGTTGCTGCTCATTTCTGTGTTCAGTTATATGCTGTGGCATCATTTCTCTGGCAGTGATTGATGTTGTACTGTGCTTGAAGCCCACTGCTTCTTGGCAAACAACCACAGTAAATTGGATAGAAGTTTGTACCATCAAGTGACAGATGTCATTTAATGAAGATAAATGTTATTTGAGTGGGAACATAAGAGAGGGTTTTGGAACCAGTTGTGGAGTGTATACTGACTCAATCAATACAATCAACACCTCCAGTACAATAGAGCTAACAATGACACCATTACTGATCCACACTGAGTTGGTCACTGGGCAGCTACTAAAGTAAGTACTAGATTTATATACCACTTTTTACATCCCTCGGACTTCCCAAAACACTTGACAATTCGATACGTTGGAAGCGTGCTTGGTGACATGGGAAACGTGGCTGCCAGTTTCCACGCAGCAAGATGCCACATTGTTAACCAGTACAACAGGGCAAATTCACCAGCATCTCTGACAGTGCAGCAATCCCTCACCATTGCTCTGCAGTGTCAGCCTGGAGCAAATGTCCATGTTTTATGGAGGAGAATTTAAAAACACAACCTCTGACTCCTATGTGTGCCCCTTGAACACAGCCATCTCCACTGAATACCACCTCTCAGTGGACTCAGAGATTTGTCGACCAGTTTTATCAGGCGCTCACAGAAGTGCTGCACCTGAGTGGGAACACTATGTGTGTATATCTGTATGTGTGGGAATGTCTGTGTGTGAATGTCTGTGAATGTGTGTGTGTGTGTGTGTGTGCGCGCGCGGCTCGTCTGTATATGTGTGAATGTGTGTGCACGCATGCCTGTATGTGTGTGCACATGTACCTGTATGTGTGAATGTGTGTGCGCCTGTATGTATGTGCGTGCATGCACCTATATGTGTGTGAGAGTATGTAGGTGTGTCTATGAGTATTTTTATGTGTGTGTGTATGTATATGTGGGTGCATCTGTATGTTTTCTGTGTCCATGTGCATCTATGTCTGGGTGTGTTTATGTATGTGTCTGTGTGTGTTTGTGCATGTGTGCTTGTGCATATGCATGTGTATCAGTGTGTGTGTGTGTGTGTATGTATGTGTTGGTGCATCTATGTGTGTGTTTCTGTGTCTGTGTGTGTGTGTCTTGGTGCGTGTGTGTGGCTGTGTCTGTGTGTATTTCTCTGTGTGTGTCTGTGTATGTATGTGTGCATCTGAGGGTGGGTGTGGCTCTGCGTGTGTCTGTGTGTGTGTGTGTGTGTGTGTGTGTGTGTGTGTGTATTTGGATGTGTGTCGTTGGGTGTGTGTGTTAGTTAGGGTTTAGATCAGAATGGCGCTGGAAAAGCACAGCAGGCCAGGCAGCATCCGAGGAGCAGGAAAATCAACGTTTCGGGCAAAAGCCCTTCATCAGGAATAGAGGCAGGAAGCCTCCAGGGTGGAGAGATAAATGGGGTGGGATAAGGCTGGGGAGAAGGTAGCAAAGAGTACAATAGGTGAATGGGGGTGAGGATGGAGGTGATAGGTCAGAGAGGAGAGGGGGCTGGATAGAAGGGAAGGAAGATTGGCAGATAAGAGCTTCAGGGCAGAGGAGATGACCTGGAGGTTGCAGTGAGAGAGAGAGACTCACTGAGATTCTTGTAGAGAGAGGAGTAGAAGTTCCTCAAGGCAGGCATCCTTGCAAGAGGGTTCGCAGTAAGGTTAAAATCAATGAGGTAAAAACAACGACTGCAGATAGTGTGTTTATGGGTGTGTATGAGTGTTGATGGGTGCATATGTACGTGCCTGGAGATACACATCACCAAAAGCCTTTAACAGCCATGACAGGGTAAACCTTAAGCGTTAAAAGTAGTCTGCACAAAGGAACACGCATAACAGGATGAAATATGCTAGAGTCAGGCGAGAAGTGAGAAAGAAAAATTTTTATAATTGCACCTATTAAATTTCTAGACACATTTGACACTCTTTGGGTTTTAATTATTTGAATTTTCCTGAAAAGACTCAACTGAAGTATGGTAACTTCACACTCTTAAAGAAAGTGTGATTAAAGTGCCACTTCTGTGCCTGATAACACCTGGCTGTTTGTAATTGAGGTTTCCTATGAAAGGAATCAAAAAATTCAGCTAATTTGTAAACACAATGCAGCAGATACTGACAACCCAGAATGGAAACAGAAAATGGTGGAATAGCTGTTTATGGACCAGGCCAGACCCCCTCAAAATATTTTAAGAAGGTAGCCCTGACCCTAACTTTTTCTTAATTTAAAGGCAGATGTGAAGTGGGTGTTCCAGGTGTGATGCGCTGGTCAAACCACTCGGCTTTAACAGTTTTTATTTAAACACTTCAGTTGAAACATGACCAAAAGAATTTAGAATAACTTAACTATTGGAAAACCTAACTGACCCAACACAGCAACTTAACTAAGGAGTTGTTCCCATTATATCCTATAAACACATGTCCTGGCAAAAGGTAAATCCAAACACAGGTTCTTATAGGCAGGAGAGATTTCAGAGAGAAAAGTCAGTCAGGAATCATCTGCTGAAGCTTGGAAACTTTCTCTACATTGCAGCAGCTTCTCTGCTACAGCAAAACCAGCAGCTCCTCACTGTTACAACTCAACCAAATCGAGAAAGAAACCTGAACTGGGAGAATTGATCATTCTCTTGCCATTGTTAAAAGTAAACATTTCAGGGCCTCTGGCTTTAGGACCACTTTTGGAAAAAAAAAGGACAAACTAACCTTTTTTAAGTGACAGCATCATCACAAAGCTCATAATCAGTGGGAAAATACACAAGTTCACTTTTCAGACCAGAAACAGATTGCTGACTTTGACCACTTAATTTCTGCATGATTTCACATTTCCCCCAGCCATTTTCTGATGGTGCATCTTGCCTGAAGTGTTCCATTTTTTTTCATTGTCGTTCTTCAAATGTATTGTTGAAAGCTGAAAAATCTTTACATTTCAGTATTTCATGTTAGCTGTGACAGTTATGAATCAACATTGGAACCTCTGAGCCATTTTTCCTTGTGATGAACTGTTGGAAAAGATGGCACATCTTGGTGGTGGTGTCTCAAACATGGCATTGGCACTCACGGGCTGTGCCAGATTTGTGCCAAATGTCGCGATGGACGTGGAAAGTCAGACATCATCTCATCAAACGACAGCAGAGCGGCCTAGAGCTGTTTGTACTATTTCCCAGGATTTGTGAAAGTCCTGGGAGCTGTTTCCACTCTGACATCCTTAATTCAGAGCTACAAAACTCATCCTAGAAGCAAAAAATATAAACTAAAAGAAAGAGTACATAGAACATAGAACATTACAGCGCAGTACAGGCCCTTCGGCCCTCGATGTTGCGCCTCCCTGTCGTACTAATCAGAAGCCCATCCCACCTACACTATTCCATGTACATCCATATGCCTGTCCAATGACAACTTAAATGCACTTAAACTTTGCGAATCTACTATCGTGGCAGGCAAAGCATTCCATACCCTTACTACTCTCTGAGTAAAGAAACTACCTCTGACATCTGTCTTATACCTATCTCCCCTCACTTTAAAGTTGTGTCCCCTTGTGTTTGCCTTCCCATACTTGGAAAAAGGCTCTCCCGGTCCACCCTATCTAACCCTCTGATTAGGCCCTTTGAACCTGCCCAATATGATCATGGCTGACCCTATGTCTCAGTGTCACATTTCTGGCCTCTTCTCATAATCCTTGATGTCTTGAACATCTAAACATTTATCAATCATTCTTTTTAACACTAATAACTGCACAGATGCCAGCATCCTGTCACCAAGTCACCCTTTATTTCCATGTGCCCAATACATGGGGGCTCTGACTAGCCAGCTCATAGCCAGTCCCTAGAATGAGGAGACAGGCGAAGAAGGCCATCACTTTGACTGGGACACCACACACATCCTGGGGTTGGCAAAACAAAGACACACACGAGAATTCTTCGAGGCACGGCATTCTAACCAGGACTCTATCAGTAAACACATCGATTTAGATCCCATCTAGCTTCCCTTGAAAAAAAGAACTCAATGGCATCACCCACCATAAGAAACTAAATAGAAAGGTGAGACATACCACCAGCACTTCACCAGAGATTCTCACTGATGATGTTACCTAGCATGGTGACGAAACATCTGAAAATAAACCTTCAAGCTCAGCGAGCTAACTTACAGACTTAGCATCAGCCTGGGCTACAAATCTTCTTAAATATCCTTACTTATATCTGTCAGCCAGGGCTCCCTGATTGGCCCAGGTTAACAACCCTAATCAGGGATCTCATAGTCAATGAGATCCACCCAACCCTTGTTCCAATACGCTCAGTAACCCATTCTCTACAGCCTTCTGTGGCAGGGACTTCCAGCGGCTTTCAACCTTTGAGTGAAGACATTTCTCCTTATCTCAGTGCTAAGTGACCTACTCAATATCCTGACGTTGTTTCCCCTGGTTTGAGACTCCCTGCCCAGGAAAAGTAAATATCCTCTCTGCATCTACTCTGTCCAGTCCTATTAGAATTTTATGCTTTTTAATCAGATTACCTCTCGACCTTGTGAGACAGGCCCAGTCAATCAATCTCTCATCATATGACAGTCCTAACATCCCAGGTGTCAGCCTGGTGACTCCCTGCTACACTCTCTCTTTAGGGTAAGTATGTAATCTCTTCAGGAGAAAGTGAGGAATCCAGATGCTGGAGACCAGAGTTGAAAAATGTGGTGCTGGAAAAACACAGCAGGCCAGGCAGCATCCGAGGAACAGGAGAATCAATGTTTCAGGCATAAACCCTTCTACCTGAAGAAGGGCTTATGCCTGAAACGTTGATTCTCCTGCTCCTCGGATGCTGCCTGGCCTGCTGTGTTTTTCCAGCACTACATTTTTCAAAACATGTCATCTCTTCAGTTGGGAGATCAAAACTGCACACAATATTCAAATGCTGCTGGTTATCCCTACTTCTGAACTCAGATCCTCTTGCATTGGAGACCAACATATCACTTATCTTGGCCACACGCACCAACCAACTTACCCCACCGCCCTGTGGCCAACCACTTCAGCTTTTTCTCCCACTTCCCCAAGGACACGCAAGTCCTGGGCCACCACCAAATCAAAACCACCTGTCAACAGGAAGAACAACATCTCATCTTCTATTTTTGGGTCCCTCCAACCACATGGCAGCATCAACTTCACCAGTTTCCAATACTCCCCACCTCCCGCCTCATCCCAGGTCCAACCCTCCAACTCGACACTCCTCTCTTGACCTGTAATACCTGTCCACCTTCCTTCCACCCTCTCCACTGACCTATCGCCATCACCACACATCTGCATCCACCTATCACCTTCCCAGCTGCCTCTCCCCCAGTCCCGCCCCCATCCTCGTATTTATCTCTCAACCCCCTTCCCCATCCACACCCCTGATGAAGGGCTTATGCCCGAAATATTGACTCTCCTGCTCCGCAGATGCTGCCTGACCTGCTGTGCTTTTCCAGCACCACACTTTTTGGTCTCTGACTCTCCAGCATCTGCAGTCCTCACTTTCTCCGAATTGCTTTCTGCACCAGCCTGTTAAGCTAGGGTACAAAGAACCAAGATCCCTTTGCGTATGTACATTTCCGAATATGTATAAAATGCTGCCATTCAAGTATATACATTCACATTTATTGAGCTTTGAGAAGATTTGTAGCTCAGGTTGAGATTCTGGATGTTGGTTTGCTCACTGAGCTGAAGGTTCATTTTCAGATGATTCGTGACCATATTAGTAACATCTTCGGTGAGCCTCTGGACGAAGCACTGCTGATGATTCCTGCTTTCTATTTAATGATTAAGTTTCTTTGGGTTGGTGATGTCATTTCCTGTGGTGATGTCATTCAGGGGGTGGTAAATGGGACCCAAATCAATGTGTTTGTTGATAGAGTTCTGATTGGAATGCCATGCTTCTAGGAATTCTCATTCGTGTCTCTGTTTGGCTTGTTTTAGGTTGGATGCGTGGTCCCAGTCAAAGTGGTGTCCTTCCTCATCTGTATGTAAGGATACTAGTGAGAGAGGGTCATGTCGTTTTGTGGCTAGTTGATGTTCATGTATCCTGGTGGCTAGTTTTCTGCCTGTTTGTCCAATGTTACCTAGTATGGTGACAAAACGAATGAAAATGAACCTTCTAGCTCAGTGAGCAAACCTACGTCCAGATTCACATTTATCCATGTTATGCTGCATCTCTGGGAATTGGTTTAGTTCAGCTGGTTTAGATTGTTGGTTTACAGAGCAGTATGATGCCAACAACCTGGGTTCAATTCCCATCACTGGTTTGAGATTGCCAATGAAGGGCTTTCCTTAACAACCTCTTCCCTTGCCTGCCGTCTGGTGGCCCTCAGGTTAAATCACCACCAGTCACTTCTCTGTAATGAGAGGAGCCCATCTGGTCTGGGAAGAGTATGGCAACACAACAACTGATCTCTGTGTGTTTTCCCCTTCACTCGATTTGTCTATACCACTCTGAAGCCTCCTTGTATCCTCCTCACAATCCCACCTAATTTTATGTCATCAGCAGACTTGGAAATATTGGTTCCTCCGGCCAAGTCATTTACATATGTCGTGAATAGTTGGGGCCCAAGCACTGATCCCTGCAATGCACCACTGCCTATTGCCTTTCATTCAGAAAAAGACCTGTGTATTAGTGTTCTCTATTTCTCTCTGTCAACCAATTCTTGGTCAATGACAATGTATTACCCCAATCCTACGTGCTTCACTTTTGCCCATGAGACTCATATGAGGGACAGTATGAAAAGCCTTCTTCAAATCCAAAATATACCACATCCACTGGTTCTCCCTTATCTATTCTATTCATTACATCTTCAAAAACTTCCACTCAAGCATGATTTCCCTTTCGTAAACCCATACTGACCTTGTCCAATCCCCTGAATGCTTTCCTGGTGTTCCATTATCACATTTTATAATGTACTCCACCATTTTACTCACTGCTGCTGTTAGGCTAAAGGCCTGCAATTCTCTGTTTTTCTCTCTTTCCTTTTAAATAATTGAGTTACCTTTGCTACCTTATAATCTGTAGGAACTGCTCCAAAGACCATAGAATTTTGGAAGATGACCAATGAATGAATCCAAAATGTCCAAGGTTATTACCCTTTTTGTACTCTGGAATGTATATTGTAAGGCCATGGTTGATTTGTTAACCTTTAACCCTGTTCATTTCTTCTGCTCCATTTTCTTACTAATACAGATTGCTTAAATTTCTCCCTCTCACCAGATGCTTAGTTGTCTGAAATTTCTTTGAAATTAATGTGTCTTCCATTGTGATGATAAAATAAATGCTCAAATCTTCTGCCATTTCTTTGTTCCCAATAAAATTTCCCCCTTTTCTGACTATAAGAGTTTTACATGTGTCTTCACTAATATCCCTGTCTCCATATTTTTATAGAAGCTTTTACAGTTCATTTTCATGTTCCCTACTGATTTGCACTCATACTCTATTTCTCCCTCTGATCAATTATTTTGTTCTCTTTAGCTGAATTCTAAACTTCTCCCAACCCCCAGGTTTGCAGGGCATCAATGTGGACTTCACCAGTTTTCTCATTTCCCCTTCCCCCATCTTACCCCAGTTCCAACCTTCCAGCTCAACACCATCCTCATGACCTGTCCTGCCTGCCAATCTTCCTTCCCAACTATCCACTCCAGCCTCCTCTCCGACCTATCACCTTCATCCCCACCTCCATCCACCTATTGCACACTCAGCTACCTTCTCCCCAGCCCCACCCCCTTCCATTTGTCTCTCCACTCTGGAGGCTCCCTGCCTCATTCCTGATAAAGGGCTTTTGACCGAAATGTCGATTTTCCTGCTGCTTGGATGCTGCCAGACCTGCTGTGCTTTTCCAGCACCACTCTAATCTTGTTACTTTCTCTGTAAATTTTATATGTTATCTCTTTGAATCTAGCATTTGCCGAATGTCATGCATTAAACAGGAATGCCAGATTTTAAATGTCCAATCAGATCACGGGCAGAGTCTGAAAGGTTAAAGAACCTCCAAGATGTGGCACTCCCTCAGTAACACACAGAGCATTCAATGTGTAATGAAAGCCTGATATGAGGTGCAGGATAACTGAGATGGATAACATTCACCCCATTTCAAATCAGCCTTCCAAAGAGATCATCACACCATACCTCCATTTGTAGGTTTCGTAACGGATTCTTTGATGTTGCATCCACTGTTAGTGTTAAAGTTAGAGCCAGGGCTGAAAACATCTCCAATCTGAATCCACTGATCAAATAGCAACAGGCGCAAAATCTGCAGGAGGACACATTGCAAAGCTGTAACAGAATCATAGTGAGGATCTGAAATCTGAATACAGGCTGAAGTAACTGGTTGTAGTCAGGAACAATCGTTTAATACATACGCTAACTAACAATAGACAGCAATAAAATGGCTTTTTAATGCAAATAATATGACAAAATGGCTTCTCGACTACAAATTGGCAATTCTGCTTAAAACTGCATAAAATAGCTTTTAACTCTGCTAAAAGCTGAACTAACCACAGTCTGTCCCAACAAAGATTAGCAGGCAATGCTTCCTTTACAGCATAGAAATCACTAGACATTACTAGATAAGACATTACTAGCCAGCCTAACTGACCTTGCAAGTGCAGGTGTAGAGACTAGGTTCGCGAGATAGGTGTACTTGGATGTTGGAAAACCAGGTTGGTTCCCAGGAAATATCATTGCTCAGTTGCTGTCAATAAAGTCATTTCATTAAAATTGATTGGTAATTTGAATATGCTCTATAATGCTGGTCTTTACTTCTCTCAAAAAAAAGGTATAAAAATGTCTTTGTCTTCAGCCATGTGTGCAGTTTCTCCATTACTGGGCAACCGGTGAGATTGGTTGAGATTGAACAAAGTGTGAACTCTTACAGAACCAGGCCGAATTGCTAGTGTTTATTGACCAATCACGGAACAGAGAGACCCCCACCTTTCCCCAACCCCCGGTACACATCTTCAATAGAACACAGGACATGAAACATTACAGCACAGTATAGCAACGTTCTGTCGATCTGTGGAACCAATTTGAAGCCCATCTATCCTACCCTTTTCCATTCTCGTCCACATGTCTATCCAATGACCATTTTAAATGCCCTTAAAGTTGGCGAGTCTACTACCGTTGCAGGCAGGGCACTCCACCATCCTATTACTCTCTGAGTAAAGAAACTACCTCTGACATCTGACCCAAATCAATTCAGACTCAATCGGGAAGATGCATAATATTGGGACATAAGCAATGAGCCAGCACAGTGATAGGCAGCGTGAAATAAACAGCTGGTCCAAGTGCATTAATAACTCGAAGTGATGATCAATTTATTTTCAGTAAGAAGTAGGATAAGAAGTGTTGACAGCAGCAAAAGAGATTAAACACCTCTTAGCATTAATTTTCCTGATGCCTTTAACACTAATTCACCAGAAAAAAACCTCCTTCATCGTCGGTTCTCACATTCCACAGGGAGAGCAGCAATTTTCTGGTAACTTATTAAAACAACTATTTATCATGACTGAGCTACACGGGCAGTCAGACCTGATCAACCTAGAGGGTTTCTCCCTTTACTTGTACATTGCCTTCTGCACTGTTTGATGTCAGTCTCAGAATCCTGACCCATTCTGCCTCTAACTGACACTGACCTAAGGAACCTTTCCCAGCACCCTCAGTGTCGAGCATTTTAGCTATGTGCATACTCACATTTATCAGAATAAGTGCAAGAGTGACAAATTTCAATCAATGACAGCAATGTTTACATTAAGAGCAAGGTATGCTGCTTGGTTAAAAGGTTGACTCTGATTGGCTAAGGCCAATGGAGAAAGCAACAAGGAACGATTGGCTTCCCAAGCTCTTGGGTAATTCAAAAAAAGACACAAGGCTTGAACATATTCCTCTGTTTGCAGAGAGCCAATCCCTACAAGTAAATGTGTTGTTTACTGCAGGCTTACACGTATATTATTATAAGCTCAACTAACTCTTAAGTTGGTTTTAAGTGTGGCTATTGGCACACTCAGGAATGTTCTACAAGTGTTGGCATTGACAAAGACTCCATTGACTATACATCATGTTGGGGCATCCATGGCTGTGAAAGGTGGTATATATGTTCAAGTCTTTCATCTTTGTTTTTCTCCCCATTAGTTAACTATCTCATAAAAGCTTTCACAAGGTGAATTGGCAATGCTAAATTGCCCGTTGTGTTAGGTGCTGTGGAATGGGTCTGGGTGGGTTGCTCCTTTTGAAGGGTCGGTGTGGACTTGTTGGGCCAAAGGGCCTGTTTCCACACTGTAGGGAATCTAATCTAATCTAAATCTTGGTGGGTTAAGAGGTCTAGGAGACTTTCCATTCATATCCATCACTCTCTTTGAAGATTTGATGGAGTCTGTGCCTTATCTGACCATCGACGGGGCATCAGCACAAAATGTTAGTCTGTTCTTCAACGTGGATTGTCATCAGGGTTCCTAGATAGTCATGTGGAACTGGGAGCCTTACCTAACACACGGCAAGTAGTCCTAATGGAACATAGGCTGCCTCTCCCATGAGAGAAAGGCAACTGGTGATTTGACCTGAGTGCGACCATACCTTAGACAGTGTTGTGGAAGTGGGACCTTCATGATAACATCAGTCAGAATGAGAATTGAACCTAAATGAAAACCAAAAGAACTGTGGATACTGTAAATCAGAAACAAACAGAGGTTGCTGGAAAGGCCCAATAGGTCTGGCAGCATCTGTGAAGAGGAATCCAACTTAACATTTCAGATTTTGGTGACCCTTCCACAGAGTTCCATTGAGCTTAATCTGTTAGCTTCATGCTGTATTGCAAACCAGCCATTCAGCCAACTGAGCTAACCAACCCCCACCAGGGCAACAGCAAGGGTGATTATAAAATTGCACTACTGCCTTTCTGATTAGATCAGCAATTAACACATCCAACTATCCAGTCCACATAGCTAAGCCACTGACTTAGTGTAAGCAAAGAAGATGATCTCCCCTCAGATGGGGAGAACAGGATTTCCATTACTAACTGTAAAGTTGCTGGGGGGATCAGACTCCTCACCACACTGAATTTGCAGTTACATCTGTTGTGACTTCAGTATTTCTGATCTGTTCACTATCTGTAATGATCATGAATTATTCTATTTCTCATGATCTGCTGATCTCTGTTGAATTGTAGGGAAGGAATTGTCACATTTC
This sequence comes from Chiloscyllium punctatum, assembly GCF_047496795.1. Classification (NCBI taxonomy): domain Eukaryota; kingdom Metazoa; phylum Chordata; class Chondrichthyes; order Orectolobiformes; family Hemiscylliidae; genus Chiloscyllium; species Chiloscyllium punctatum. The sequence goes on along the minus strand of NC_092749.1, from coordinate 13,900,672 downwards.
TGCACCACACAGGAAAAGGCCTTGTTAATGGTGTGACCTTTGATGCTGATATTGTTTTGTGCTTCAGTGAACAAGTACCCATGAAACACTTTAGTGCTTGGGAGCCTCCTGTGAAGCGCTTCTGTGCTGTTTCCTCCGGCATTTATAGTGGCCTGTCTCTGCTGCTTCTGGTTGTCAGTTCCAGCTGTCCGCTACAGTGGTCGGTATATTGGGTCCAGGTCGATGTGCTTATTGATAGAATCTGTGGATGAGTGCCATGCCTCTAGAAATTCCCTGGCTGTTCTCTGTTTGGCTTGTCCTATAATAGTAGTGTTGTCCCAGTCGAATTCACGTTGCTTATCATCTGCATGTGTGGCTACTAAGGCTAGCTGGTCGTGTCGTTTCGTGGCTAGTTGGTGTTCATGGATGCGGATCGTTAGCTGTCTTCCTGTTTGTCCTATGTAGTGTTTTGTGCAGTCCTTGCGTGGGATTTTGTACACTACATTGGTTTTGCTCATGCTGGATATTGGGTCCTTCGTTCTGGTGAGTTGTTGTCTGAGAGTGGCTGTTGGTTTGTGTGCTGTTATGAGTCCTAGTGGTCACAGTAGTCTGGCTGTCAGTTTGGAAATGCTCTTGATGTATGGTAGTGTGGCTAGTCCTTTGGGTTGCGGCATGTCCTCATTCCGTTGTCTAGACTCACCAGAACGAAGGACCCAATACCGAGCATGAGCAAAACCAATGTAGTGTACAAAATCCCACGCAAGGACTGCACAAAACACCACATAGGACAAACAGGAATTAGATTACTTACAGTGTGGAAACAGGCCCTTCGGCCCAACAAGTCCACACCGCCCCGCCGAAGCGTAACCCACCCATACCCCTACATCTACATCTACATCTACCCCTTACCTAACTCTACGGGCAATTTAGCATGGCCAATTCACCTGGCCAGCACATCTTTGGACTGTGGGAGGAAACCGGAGCACCCGGAGGAAACCCATGCAGACACGGGGAGGACGTGCAAACTCCACACAGTCAGTCGCCTAAGGCGGGAATTGAACCCGGATCTCCGGCGCTGTGAGGCAGCAGTGCTAACCACTGTGCCACCGTGCCGTTAGGAAGACAGCTAACGATCCACATCCATGAACACCAACTAGCTATGAAACGACACGACCAGCTATCCTTCGTCGCCACACATGCAGATGACAAGCAACATGAATTCGACTGGGACAACACTCCTATTATAGGACAAGCCAAACAGAGAACAGCCAGGGAATTCCTAGAGGCATGGCACTCATCCACAGATTCAATCAATAAGCACATCGACCTGGACCCACTGCAACGGACAGCTCGAACTGACAACCGGAAGCGGCAGAGACAGGCCACTATAAATGCCGGAGGAAACATCACAGAAGCGCTTCACAGGAGGCTCCCAAGCACTGAGGATGTCACCTAGACAGGGGACGAAATGTCTGCAACACAAATTCCCAGCTTGGCGAACAGAACCACAACAACGAGCACCCGAGCTTCAAATCTTCTCACAAACTTTAAACACTTTAACTGTGGGTGGAACTGTTTTGTTTACAGAACCATGATGGTGAGGGACTACAAGGATGTTCTGAGTCATTCCTTTCTAAATCCATGAGATAGATAGTTCAAAGTCAATGAACTTTCATCTATTGCATGTTTTATTCCATTATATTCCAGCTGAACCTATGTAATAGTCACTCACATTTATGGGGCCTCACACAAGATTCAAAGCTTTAGTTGATTCCATGAGATTTCATTGAATGTAACCTGCTTCCATGTTTCAAAATAAAATTCCGAATAATGTTTGCTTTGATTCAGCCTCGGGCTCTGGCAAAACCAGCATTTATTTCTCTTTCTGAATTACATGGGAACGTATAGGAACATGCCATTCAGCCCCCCTTGAGGCTGTACTGCCATTCAGTGAGATCATGACTAATCTGCAAGTTAACTCCATGTACCAGCCTTTGGCCCATTTCCCTTAAAACCTTTTCTTAACAAAAATGTATCTACTTAACAACTGATCCAGCACCCATTGCCATTTGAGAAAGAAAGGATAATTCATCCTCACTGACACTCAACACTGCAGCTCCCTAGGGGTGTGTACTCAGCCCCCTACTGTACTCCCTGTATACCCATGACTGTGTCGCCAAATACCAGACTAATGCCATTTACAAGTTCGCTGATGACACCACCATAGTCGGTGAATCTCAGATGGTGACGAAACAGACTGCAGACGGGAGGTGGAAGACCTGGAAAAATGGTGCACTGAGAACAATCTAGTTCTCGATGCTGGCAAAACCAACAAATTCATTATTGGCTTTCAGCGGGATATTACTCATGTCCCCCTACACATTAATAGCACAGAGGTGGAACGAGTGGAGAGTGTCAAGCCCCTGGGAGTGGTCATCCACAACAAGCTTTCTTGGACACTTCATGTGGACGCACTGGTTACAAAGGCCCAACAATGTCTCTACTTCCTCAGGCAGCTGAGGAAATTTTGGCATGATGGCGAATACCCTTGCCAACGTTTATAGGTGCGCTGTCGAGAGCATTCTGTCTGAATGTATCATTACCTGGTATGGCAACTGTACCATTCAAGATCGGAGATGGTTACAGAGAGTGGTGAATTTGGCCCGGACAATCACAAAGGCCAACCTCCCATTTATAGAATCCATCTACCGGGCCCGCTGTCAAGGAAAGGCCGCCAGCATTCTCAAAGATCCATCCCACCCTGGAAATGCTTTTCTACAACCTCTACCATCAGGGAGAAGGTACAGAATGCTGGTTACACGCACCAACCAGTTTTGCAACAGTTTCTACCCTACTGTTGTTAGAATACTGAATGGACTCACAAACTCTTAACATTCGCCCGTACCTGTGTTTTTGTTTTTGCCGCTGTTTACCTATTATTTACTATCTATGCTACTTAACTCTGTGATCTGCCTGTATTTTCACTGTTCCTCGGTACACGTGACAATGACTTCAATTCAGAGTTCTAAACATCTACTCTTGAAGGTGGTGGTGAGCTGTTTATTGAACCACTGTAGTTTTCACATGTTGTATGGATGCCCAGATAGGTGAAGGGGTAAGTTAGGTGAAGGGGTAAATGTATGGGTGGGTTGCGCTTTGGCGGGTCGGTGTGGACTTGTTGGGCCGAAGGGCCTGTTTCCACACTGTAAGTAATCTAATCTAATCTAATCTAATCTAATTGGCAACATATGAAGGCAATGGCTTTGTGGTACTATCACTGGGCTATTAATCCAAGCCTAGGTTAAAATCCTGCGCCATGACGATGAATGCAATGGAAGTCTGGAATTACGAGTCTAATGATAGTCTTGAAGCCATGAAAAGGGGGAGGGGGTTGGGAATAAATATCTGGCTCATTGTTTTCTTCATGAAGGAAGTCTGACCTCCATGTAACTCCTGACCTGCAACAATGTGGTTGAATCTCAACTGCCCTCCGGGTAATAAATGATGGCCATATCCTGTTAATGAATAAGAAACAACAGATCATCTGGCCACTTTCTGTATTTGTGAGATCTTACCAAGCATAAATTAGCTTTTGTGTTTGCTCCATTACAGCAGTGACTACACTACAAACTGTGGGCAGTACAAATGACCTGGTAGAGCTTGAGGTTAAGGAAAGCACAAGATAAAAGAACAAAGAAAATTTACAGCCCAGGAACAGGCCCTTTGGCCCTCCACACCTGAGCTGATCCAAATCCTGTCTAAACCTGTCACCCAATTCCTAAGCATCTGTATCCCTCTGCTCCCCACCTACTCATGCATCTATCCAGATGCATCTTAAATGAATCTACTGTGCCTGCCTCTACCACCTCTGCTGGCAACGCGTTCCAGACACCCACCGCCCTCTGTGTGAAATACCTGCCGTATGTATCCCCCTTAAACTTTTCACCTCTCACCTTGAAAGCATGAACTTTTGTAATTTAATCCTTCACCATGGGAAAAAGCTTATGTCTATCCACCCTGTCTATACCCTTCATGATTTTGTAAGCCTCAATCAGTTCCCCCTCAATGTGCTTTTTTCTAATGAAAACAATCCTAACCTACTCAACCTCTCTTCATAGCTAGAACTTTCCATACCAGGCGGCATCCTCGTAAACCTTCTCTGCACCCTCTCCAAAGCGTCCACATCCTTTTGGTAACGTGGCGACCAGAACTGTACACAGTATTCTAAATGTGGCCGAACCAATGTCTTGTAAATTTTAACATGACCTGCCAGCTCTTATACTCAATACCCCGTCTGATGAAGGCAAGCATACTTTATGCCTTCTTGCCCACTCTATCCACCTGAGCAGCAACCTTCAGGGTACAATGGACCTGAACTCTCAGATCTCTCTGCTCATCAACTTTTCCCAAGGCTCTTCCGTTTACTGTATAATTCGCTCTAGAATTAGACTTCCCAAAAAGCATCACCTCACATTTGCAGTTGATGAATTAATCAATTTGAATTCTTCCTATTTTAGCAAAACTGATGTCAATAGTCCTGGGCTCTTTTTTTTAAACTAGTTGTTCAAATGATGTGGGCATCACTGATTGGGCCAGTATTTATTGCGTGTCCCTCATTGTCTTTGAACCAAGTGTCTTGCTGGGCCATTTCAGAAGGAAGTTAAAAATCAATCACATTGTTGTGAGTGCAGAGTCACATGTAGGTCAGGCCAGGTAAGGATAGCAGTTTTGTTCCCTAAAGGATGTTAGTGAACCAATCTCCTCAGCAAATGTTATCTGTCACATGTCTGCCCAGTCTTATAAATGAAAGACAGGGACAATGCCCAGAGCTGCTTTATTTGTGGATGAAGTGTGAATGAGCTCAATGTTATGTCATTGTCTCCTAGACATTGGTGCAGAGGTTGAAGATGATTGGGTCAAGAACAATTCCCTGAGAACTCTCACTGTTCTCGGGGAGGCAGTGGTGTAATAGCAATGTCTGACATTACCAAGTCTACGATGTAATGAATCTAGTGAGTAGATTCTTCTGAGTGGCTCTACTGCTGCCTCTGCCATGATTTTGTATGGATGGGTGACTTCAATTCACCTTGAGTATCGCTCTCTGATGACACTGAAGTACTTGCCTTTGAACTTGGATAAATCCGTTTGCAAGCACTCCATGGTTTTGATGAAAAGGTGATGGCAGCAGCAGCTCTTTCATCTCTTGGTTGTTTACTGCATATAAGATGTGTTGAATAATCTGCCCACAATGCTGATTGTTGTGCTCTCACACAACACTTCGCGATGTCAAAGTAATCCTGATGAATTCTCTGAAGAATCTCAAGCCAAAAGCCTTTGATCTTCCTTTTATTTAATTGAAGATTGCACAATAATATCGAAGATAGGAGGAGGCCATTTGACTCCTCACGCCTGCTCCACCATTCAATATGATCATGGCTAATCATCGAGCTCACTACCCTAATTGCACCCTCTTCCATATCTCTTCATCCCTTTAACCATTGGAGCTATATCTACCTCCTTCTTGAACACAGATAATGTTTTGACCTCAACTACTTTCTGTGGCAGAGAATTCCACAGGCTCACCACTATCTGGGTGAAGAAATATCGCTTATCTCCGTGTTAAAAGTTTTATACCTTATCTTTAAATTATGCTTCTCCCTAGTTCTCAAGTCCCCCATCTTTGGGACCATGCTTCCTGCATCTGACCTGTCCAGTCCTGTTCGAATTTGACAGGTTTTTATGATATCCATCCTCATTCTCCTGAACATCAGTGTACATAATGGAAACCAACTCGATCTCTCCTCATCAGCCAGTCCTGCCATCCCAGTCAGGAGAAAGTGAGGACTGCAGATGATGGTGATCGGAGTCGAAGAGTGTGGTGCTGGGAAAGCACAGCAGGTCAGGCAGCATCCGAGGAGCAGGAGAACAGATGTTTTGAGCATTCGTGATGAGGCGCTTATGCTCAAACGTCAACTCTCCTGCTCCTTGGATGCCACCTGACCTGCTGTGCTTTTCTAGCATCACACACAACCCAGGAATCAGTCTGAGAAACCTTTTTGCGGTATTCCATCTATAACAAGAACACCTTTTCTTCAGATAAGGAGTCCAAAACTGCATGCAATATTCCAGGTGTGGCCACACCAATACCCTGTATAACTGCAGCAAGGTGCCCTTGTTTCTGCACCCACATCCTCTTGCGACGAAGGCCAGTATACTGCTTACCTTCTTTACTGCCTATCGCTGGATGAGGGCACCCACATCTCATTGAACAGTTCCCTCTTTCTTATCTGCAACCTTCCTATTGTTGCTACCGAAGTGGATACTCTCACATTTACCCACGTTATGCTGCATCACCATGCATTTGCCCACTCCCTCAGCCTGCCCGAATCACAGTGCAACCTCTCTGCATCCTCCCATCCAGCTTTGTGTCATCTGTAAATTTGGGGATATGATATTTAGTTCCCTCCCCTAACTCATGAACATATGTTATCATTAGCTGGATACCTGGTACTGCTCCCTGTGGTATCCCAATACTCACTGCCTACAAAGAGGTCCATTATTTTCCAGCTTTCCTTTTCTGTCTGCTCATCAATTTTTCTATCCATTCCAACACACTATCCCATTCCCATGCACTTTAGTCCAAAACCATGGCCCCCTGCCCCCCTCCTCCCCACCCCCCCACCACCCCCCACCACCGCCCCCCCACCCCCCCCCCCCCCCCACCGCCTGGTCTAGAATTGAAGAAACCTCTGATTCCCAGATGGTGTAGTTGATGTCACAGCCTTGATACTATTACCACTTGAAGAAGATGAGGAATTTCTTCAGAGATTCCCTGGATGCAAGAGATGGACTACAGTCCGGTATCCACTCCACGAGCCTAAGGAATAGGACCGAGTGCGTAAGCCTCTGGTCTCCCTGCTTTGGAAAGATATTGTTGCATTTGCAAGAGTGCAGAAGATTTATGATGGTCTTGCTGGGGTTGGAAGGTTTGAGCTTTAGGGAGCGGCTAACTAGGCTAGGGCTATTTCCCCTGGAACATTGGAGGCTGAGGGGTGACCTTAAAAAGGTTGATAAAATCATGAGGGGCATGGATAGAGTGAATATTTTTCCCCAGGGTGGGGGAGTCTAAAACGAGAGGATGTAGGTTTACGGTGAGAGAGGAAAGGTTTAAAAGGGACCTCAGGGACAACTTTTTCACGCAGAGGGTGGTGCGTGTATGGAATGAGCTGCCAGAGGAAGTAGTGGAGGCTGGTACAATTACAACATTTAAAAGGCATCTGGATAGATATATGAATAGGAAGGGTTTAGAGGGATATAAGTCAAATGCTGGCAGATGGGACTAGATTAATTTAGCATGTTTGGTCAGCATGGGCAAGTTGAACTGAAGGATTTGTTTCCATGCTGTATAACTCTATGACATTAATCTCTAATGTGGGACTTTGTTGTAAACCTTCCGAAAGTCCAGATAAACCATATCCACTGTCTCTTCTTGATCAACTCTACCAGTTACATCTTCAAAGAATTCCAGTTGATTTGTCAAGCCTGACTTCCCTTTTGTGTGGATGGCAGTGAGATATCTGCCCTGTTCCACATAATGGTGTGGTATGGGACTGTTTAAAACATAGTCCAGTCAGCTTTACAAACAATAATATTTCTTGATTTGACACATTCTTCTCCCTATACCTCTCGTCTTGAATGTCTTGCATTTTCCTTTCTGTCACTGGTAAGAATTTATTGGCTTCTGATTTTCAGGCATCAATTCCTGCACTGAGCTCGAAATCTACATATTATGTTCCATTGGATGGATTTGTTATCACTTAGTGTGTCCTTGCATATGCTGAGTAGTTGAGAACTGCTGCATTAGTCTGATTGTGATTGCATTCTGGGAAGCATCTTGGCTACTTCCTTGGTATTCAGAAATTATTTTTGGAATTATTGTTGATTTCCACCTCAAAATGTAACTCATTCAAGCATGCCCATGTGACTGCTAATGCTTCTTTGCCGATTGTGTCCTAATGTTGTTGCATTTCTAAGTGATACAGAAGGATAGCAGACTGAGCTACACTATCTTTCTGTGCCAGAATCTGCAACTGTACCTGCACCTTTGGTTTCATAAATATAGATGGTCTGACTACAGTTGTAGTAAGTATGGGGTGATTCACTTTGGACTGAAAAAGGATAGATCGAGGTACTTTCTAGATGGTATGAAGTTAACTACAGTGAGTATCCAAAGAGGCTTGAGTTTCAGGTGCATAGATCTTTAAACTGCTACAGTAGGGACAGGGTAACCCAGTGATCAGCACTGCTGCCTCACAATGTCATGGACTCAGTTCCAACTCGCCCCCATGTGTGACTGTCTGTGTGGAGTTTGTGGAGTCTCCCCGTGTCGGTGGGGGCTTTCTCTGGGTGCCCCCAGTTTCCTCCCGGGGATCAGCCCTGGGTCAATGGTGACTGCAGAAGGGCATCTCAGGAGCACCACCGGGCAGACCTGAAAATGGGGTCTCAACCTGGGCAAGCGACACCACAAGTCTCCTTACATGCCAGACAGCATAAGCAGCATGTGATAGACCAGGCTAAGTGATCTGTATCTGGTACACTGGCTCTATTGTGTGTCAGTGACAGAAGAATTGACTTTCTAAGGTGGTTGATGTGATTTCGATCAGGTCGACTGCTTTCTCCTGGAAGAGCTTCTTGAGTGTATTTGCACCACACTCATCCAGGCAAGTGAAGAATAATTATTAACAGGCCTGATATGTGCTTGTAGTTGGTGGACAGGGTTTGGGGAATCAGTACTCAACCACTTGCAGCAGAATATCAACCCTTTGATCTAGCTTCTGTTGCCACAGTATTTAAATGGTTCATCACATTCAGCCTCTAGCCAATGGTAACTCCCATTTTGTTGAAGGTCAGGCAGAGGTATTTACATTTTTTTCATGATGAAGATGATCATTGGGTACTTGCATGATATGGTCATTTCATAGAATCCTGATGGTGTGGAAACAGGCCATTTGGCCAACCAATCCACACCAACCCTCCAAAGAATATCCCACCCAGACACATTCCCCCTGTCTCTATTACTCTACATTACCCCTGACTAATGCGCCGAGGAGAAAGTGAGGACTGCAGATGCTGGAGATCAGAGCTGAAAAATGTGTTGCTGGAAAAGCGCAGCAGGTCAGGCAGCATCCAAGGAGCAGGAGAATCGACATTTTGGGCATAAGCCCTTCCTGAAGAAGGGCTTATGCCCGAAACATCGATTCTCCTGCTCCTTAGATGCTGCCTGACCTGCTGCGCTTTTCCAGCAACATATTTTTCAGCTAATGCACCTAGCCTACATATCTCTGAACACTATGGGCAATTTAGCATGGCCAAGTCACCTAACCTGCACATCTTTGGACTGTGGGAGGAAACCAGAACACCTGTTGGGGTCTCATTCAGAAACTGGGAGAATGTGCAAACTCCACACAGATAGTCGCCTGAGGCTGGAATCGAACCTGGGTCCATGGCAATGTGAGGCAGTAGTGCTAACCACAGAGTTACCATGCCGCCCTGTGTCAGAACAAAACTGAATATTGTGCAGATCTTATTTACACGTGGATAAGGATTGTTTCAGCATCTGAAAATTTGGGCATACCCATATTTCTGACCTTAAAATGAATTGATGGTCTTCAAAGAAACAACTAATGATGGTTGGGCTGAGGACAGCATCCTCAGGAACTGCACAAAGCCCTGAGGCTGAGATGACTACTAAAAACCAATACCACTTTCTTTTCTACTGGGTATGAGTCCAGGCTAGAGACGACTTTGTCTATGATTTCTATTGAGCTCTCAATTTCACGAGGACTTAATGTCAAGATAGGAAATTTCATTTTACCTTAGGAATTCATCTCATTTGTCCACATTTGACCCACGGTTGTAACAGTGTCTGGGCAAATCAGACCAGGGCATCATTTAACAGTTTATTGATGAGGAAATACCACTTGGTGGCACCGTCACTGATACATTCTATCCCGTGTCAACAGCCAAGAGTATACTGATGTTGTGCTAATTTTTAATATTGCATTTACTGTGCTTTTTGCAGATGTAACATACATTAGATGCCAGTGCTATGACTGTACTGACACGATTTGGATGGAGATATGGCTCATTCTTCAGCATAAACTTTCAGTGAAATAGCTGCTGTGTTATTGAGACCCGTAGTCCTTGCTATATTAACTATGCAGCCATGATAACACACAGAGTGAATCAAATTGTCTGAAAACTGGCATTTGGGATGAGGTAGACCACAACAGGAGGCTGAGATTGATCATCCACTTGACATTTCCAGCCCATGGTGATTGTGATTGCTTCAGGCTTGGCTTTTCTACTTGTGTGCTGATCCCATTTTTGGACATACAGAAACCCATCAAATTAACCGATGACCCACTGAACAAATTACAAACACCGCCTGCCGGAGGAAGTGTACCATGACCAAAAATCATAAAGGGGGGTGGTAGAGGAACTAAGTGAAAATGATGTTGGTGGGGGTGGGAGATAATGGTGCCCACCTAACCCGAAATGCTTCAAGCCTACTGGCGATCACTGCCCATTCCCTTTCATGATGGAAATCTCTGCCATCATTAAGCATGAAGAAGTGAATGGAGCCCTTGTCCTTCTTTTCTTAATTGTTTAATTACCTGCTCCCTTTCCATCTTATCCAGTTCATTCTCCTCTCTCTGTTTCTGTATTTGCTCTTGAAACATAAAATGAGCTTTTTCATTTTCTCCTCATTTTCTAACAATTGGAAAAAGAATTGCTCCAAAAAATTGGATTGCATTTGCAATCTTATTCTGGGAAGGAACCAGATGTTATTTCGAGGGTGATCAAGTGTCATGTGGTTGGCACAGGGCATTGCAATGTTTTTCTGGATCTAGTTATGTTAAGTACAATCTGAAACTATTGATGCTTGCCCTGTGTGAACGTTAACAGCTCGCATCTTGTTCAACACAAAGTTTTGTCTGTTCAAACATTTTGGGCTGTATAGTTTAAAGAGATATGAAGGTCTCAAGGAACTTAACAGGTCAATAACTCCTTCTCCTGGACTCTTCCTGCAATTTATGCTACCATCAAAGCTTTGCTTGATTGAAATTCTGCCCAGTAACTCTGTGTCAGCCAATCTAGTGTTCACTAGAGGTTATCCAGAGAAGAATGAAAGAATGAATTTTATTGGGACTTTATTGATTTCGGAGCAAAGTTGGGCTGTGACTGATGTCAGTCCTCCCTGTCATGTTGCAGTTGCATTTCTGGCCAAAGCCAGTGGGAATAGTGGGATTGGGTGTGAGGTGGGCGGGAGCTTTGTAGGAGGGGTTGATAAAGCTGAGGGGGTGGAGCCAATAAGCATGGAAGTTGGGGACCAGGAAGGGAGGCAACCACAGTTGGTGGAAATGAGAATCATTCGTCTAAATCATGTGATTCGGAAAGACAGTGGAAAGATTTTTGGTTGTGATGTGATGTACCTTTAAGCGGGCATATCATAAACTATTGTCAATCATAACTCCTCCAGAAACAAGGTGCGATATTGTAGTCCATGACTCTGAACTCAGTCTTACAGCAGCAGCAGTTAAGGCCAGACGTGTGCCAACCGTCTCAAAGTTAATAGTGTCCATAAATCTCCACGTAAAGAGCACACATTACTGGTGCGATGACATTGAATAGAAGAATGTAACAGGTTTCTTGTAGTGTTCAGAGCATTTGAGAATGAGCAAAGCTGTTGCAGTTTGAAGATAGCTAAAACATTAGTTTATTTCACATTTTTAAAAAAATGTAGGATGTGTAGAATCCTAAAACAGGTAGCTCCAGAGATACTGGATGCATTCACTATAATTTTCCAAAAATTGCTGGATTCTGGAGAAGATTTTTACACAGAGGGTGATTCGCATGTGGAATGAACTTCCTGAGAAAATGATGGATGTTGGTACAATTACAATATTTAAAAGATGTTTGGAAAAGTAAATGAGAAGGAAATGTTTAGAGGGATATGGGCCAGGAGCAGGCAGGTGGGACCGTTTAGTTTGGGATTTTGTTCAGCATGGACTGATTGGACCGAAGGGCCTGTTTCCATGCTGTAAGACTCTCGGTCTAAGGATCAGATGATTAGAAAACCGCTAATGCGACGCTCTCTAATTCAAAAAGGGAAGAAGGCAGAAGTGGGTAACTATAGACTGATTATCCTAACATCTATTGTTTAAAAAGTATTGGAATCAATTATCAAGGAAGCATCACTTTTGGAAAAACACAATCAAATCAAACAGAGTCATCATGGCTTCACGAAAGGGAAATCATGTCTGACTAATGTATTAGAGTTTCTTGAGGAAGTCTCAACCAGAATAGATAGAGGGGAACTTGTAGATGTGGTGTACAGCGGAACCTCGATTATCTGAAGAACTCGGGTGTGGAGTATTTCATTCGGTTAATCGAATGCTGGATGATCGAATGCTGGATAACATAGAGGAGAAAGTGAGGACTGCAGATGCTGGAGATCAGAGCTGAAAATGTGTTGCTGGAAAAGCGCAGCAGGTCAGGCAGCATCCAAGGAGCAGGAGAATCGACGTTTCGGGCATGAGCCCTTCTTCAGGAGGGCTCTTTGGATGCTGCCTGACCTACTGCGCTTTTCCAGCAACACATTTTCAGCTGCCGGATAATGTAGCCAAGCATCAGAACCTTGCAATCTTGTTTGGATTATCCGAAATTTGGTTAATTGAATGCCGGATAATTGAGGTTCCTTTGTATTTGGACTTCCAGAAGGCATTCAACAAGGTACCTCACAGAAGATTAAGTCATAAGATAAGAGCGCATGGTGTTGGAGGGAATATATTGTCAAGGATAGATAACTGGCTAATGATCAGGAAACAGTGATTGTGAATTAGGGGCTCTTTTTCAATTTGGGGTTTCAGAGGGATCAGTGCTAGAACCACGACTGTTTCCAACATATATTAATGACTTGGAGGAAGGAAGTGAGTGGACTGTCACCAGATTTGCAGACAACACAAAAATAGGTGGAAAGGCTGGTTGTGAGAGGGATACAAACAGTTTCTAAACAGATATTGATAAGCAAAGGTTAGGTATGCACAAAGTTGGCAAATGGATCATGATGTGGGAAAATGCAAAATTGTTTATTTTGGAAGGGGGATCAAAATAAAAGAATATTATTTAAATGAGGAAAAGCTGCAAGATATAGGGACTGGGGGTGGGGAGTGCTTGTGCATGAAACACAGAAAAGCTAACGCACAGGGGCCAGCAGATAATCAGAAAGGCTAATGGAATGTTAGCTTTTAAGAGGGCTAGAGTGTAAGAGTAAGGAAGTCTGACTGGTGCCCTCCAAAACTGTGGGCTCTTAAGTGCTGGTGAGACCAGATCTAGAGTAATGTGAGCAGTTTTGGTTCTCTTCTTTAAGGGAAAGTACTTCCTTTTTGGCAGTTCAGAGGAGGTTTACTAGGATGATGCCTGTTGTGGAGGGATTGTCTTATAAAGCAAAGGCCAAACAAATTGGGACTCTACTCACTGGAGTTTAGAGGAATGAGACTAATCTAGATTAGATTAGATTACTTACAGTGTGGAAACAGGCCCTTCAGCCCAACAAGTCCACACCGCCCCGCCAAAGCGCAACACACCCTTACATCTACCCCTTACCTAACAGTGACGCCCTCCTCCCGTGAGTGAATAAAAAGAAGCCCCTTCATAACCCAGTATGTGACCCAAGCTTTCATTTGCATCAAGCTGGTGAGGTGAGGAGCATTGAGGCAATCAGCAGCTGGGTGAGGACAGAATGGGTGTGCAGGGAGGGGTGATCAGATAAGAGAATAAGGAAGAGCAGAAGCTGATAGGGATGAAAATCAGGTCAACATCCAAGCTCCAGGACCTCGTCAAACTCTGTGCACCCATCCTTCAGTCTTCCAAACCCCCTGCTCTCTCCACACTTTCCAATCTTCTCTCCATTCTGCATCCTTTCACCCACTTGATGATGGTCATGTTGGCTGCCATCGCACTCCCTAATTCCCTTTTCTCTTTCCAACTACATCCTCCTTGAAGACTCTCCTTCAAATCCGCCAAGGGTTTGATCTCCATCTGTCACATTTCCTTTGTCTGGTCAGCCTTGTAAGTGTTAGGACATCATTTGCCTTTAAAAGCACCATATAAAAGCCAAATGTTGTTCTTAGTTCAGTTGTAATGTTTTCAAGGGTAGAATATGGCTGACATGCATCCCTCAGTTAACTTGTTAAACTGATAAATATGCAGCTTGTTTCTTGTGGAAATGAGCCCGTCCACCTGCTGGTGCTATGTATCCATGCTCTTTACAGGATTATACGCTCTGCAATCAGCGCTCATTGTAATTTGCTTTGAGATGGAAACACATCAGGTAGAAACCTGATTTTGTGAGATTCAACCTAATTAGATAAAGTCGCTTCTAGAATTGAAGATGAGCTTTGCTTAACTTAATATTCAGGTGAAAATGATAAGAATTAAACTTTTTTTGATTCCTCAGGGTGTCTGTGATGGTAATCAGTAATTACCATCGTTGATGATGTCTTGAAATCATTCAGCAGCTGGATGGTCGTCGGTTTTCAGCTTAATAAGTATTTATTCATTCTTTGTTGGTTTGAGTAGTTCAATTCCAGGGGTGAAAACCTCGTCCTTTCAAGGTAGGCACCGTCAGCACCAGGTCAGGGGGACCGGTAAATCCATTGTGGGTCAGGAATGCAGCTGGAGAGGTGGAGAGGTGGTTCCAAGATGGCGGTGCAGTAGCAGGGCTGCATGTGAACTCTTGCCCTGGGCTCATCCGCTCCCATCTGCCTTTTTTCTTTTGCTTCTTTGGCGCGTTAGAGGGTGACAATGGCACAGCCATGAGAGAAGGCCGGGTGCAGATGGGCGGCGATTGGAGGTGGTGAAGGTACCAAGGACACCCCCGTTCGAGACTGCTGGCGACAGTCTCTTCAAGATGGTGGCATCATCAAGGGGACATCTTGGAGCGGGGCTTGTGGTAGGGCATCGGTCTGGCCTAGCACCAGAGACCAGGTTCAAGAGAGTGTTGCTGAACAAAGAGACCTTGGAGTATAGGTTCACTATTCCTTGAAAGTGAAGTCGCAGGTAGACAGGATAGTGAAGAAGGCGTTTGATACACTTGCATTTATTGGACAGAACACTGAGTATAGGAGTTGGAAGGTCATGTTGTGGCTGGACAAAACATTGGTTAGGCCACTTTTAAAATACTGTGTGCAATTCTGGTCTCCTTCCTATCGGGAAGATGTTGTGAAACTTGAATGGGTTCAGAAAAGATTTGCAAGGATGTTGCCAGGGTTGGAGGATTTGAGCTATAGGGAGAGGCTAAATAGGCTGGGACTGTTTTCCCTGGAGCGTCAGAGGCTGAGGGCTGACCTTATAGAGGTTTACAAAATTAAGAGGGGCATGGATAGGATAAATAGACAAGGTCTTTTCCCAGGGTGGGGGAGTCGAGAACTAGAGGGCATAGATTTAGGGTGAGAGGGGTAAGATATAAAAGGGACCTAAGTGACAATTTTGTCACACACAGGGTGGTACGTGTATGGCATGAGGTACCAGAGGACGTGGTGGAGGCTGGTACAATTACAACATTTAAATGGAATCTGGATATGAATAGGAAAGGTTTAGAGGGATATGGGCCAAGTGCTGGCAGGTGGGACTAGATTAATTTAGGATATCTGGTCAGCATGGACGAGTTGGACTGAAGGGTCTGTTTCCGTGCTGTACAGCTCTATGACTCCAGGTTGCAGCAGATCCAGACCAGAGACTCCTGGTTGTGGTCACGGCAGGCCCAGAGCAGTGACTCCTGGTTGTGGTCACGGTAGGCCCAGAGCAGTGACTCCTGGTTGTGGTCACGGTAGGCCCAGAGCAGGGACTCCTGGTTTGGGTCACGTTAGGCCTAGAGCAGGGACTTCTGGTTTGGGTCACGTTAGGCCCAGAGCAGGGACTCCTGGTTTGGGTCACGTTAGGCCCAGAGCAGGGACTCCTGATTGTGGCCATGGTAGGCCAAGAGCAGTGACTCCTGGTTTGGGTCATGGTAGGCCCAGAGCAGTGACTCCTGGTTGTGGTCACGGTAGGCCCAGAGCAGGGACTCCTGGTTTGGGTCACGTTAGGCCTAGAGCAGGGACTTCTGGTTTGGGTCACGTTAGGCCCAGAGCAGGGACTCCTGATTGTGGCCATGGTAGGCCAAGAGCAGTGACTCCTGGTTTGGGTCATGGTAGGCCCAGAGCAGTGACTCCTGGTTGTGGTCACGTTAGGCCCAGACCAGAATCTACTGGTTTGGATCATGTTAGGCTCAGACCAGAGACTCCTGGTTTAGGTCACGGTAGGCCGAGAGCAGTGACTCCTGGTTGTGGTCATGTTAGGCCCAGAGCAGTGACTCCTGGTTTGGGTCACATTAGGCCCAGAGCAGTGATTCCTGGTTGTGGTCACGTTAGGCCCAGAGCAGGGACTCCTGGTTTGGGATACGTTAGGCCTGGGACAGGGACTCCTGGTTGTGGTCACGGTAGGCCCAGAGCAGGGACTCCTGGTTTGGGTCATGTTAGGCCCAGAGCAGTGACTCCTGGTTGTGGTCATGTTAGGCCCAGAGCAGTGACTCCTGGTTTTGGTCACGTTAGGCCCAGAGCAGGGCCTCCTTTTTTTGGGTTACTTTAGGTCTGGGACAGGGACTCCTGGTTGTGGTCACGTTAGGCCCAGAGCAATAACTCCTGGTTTGTATCTCGTTAGGCCCAGAGCAGAGACTCCTGATTTTGGTTACGTTAGGCCTGGGATAGGGACTCCTGGCTTGGGTCACGTTAGGCCCAGAGCAGTGACTCCTGGTTTGGATCATGGTAGGCCCAGAGCAGGGACTCCTGGTTTGGGTCACGTTAGGCTCAGAGCAGTGACTTCTGGTTGTGGTCACATTAGGCCCAGAGCAGTGACTCCTGGTTGTGGTCACATTAGGCCCAGAGCAGTGACTCCTGGTTGTGGTCACATTAGGCCCAGAGCAGTGACTCCTGGTTGTGGTCACATTAGGCCCAGAGCAGTGACTCCTGGTTGTGGTCACATTAGGCCCAGAGCAGGGATTTCTGGTTGTGGTCATGGTAGGCCTGGAGCAGGAACTCCTGGTTGTGGTCATGGTAGGCCTGGAGCAGGGACTCCTGCTTATTGGCGAGGCAGAGGCAGCAGCAGAACCATAGACTCCGATTTGCACTGCAAGGTTTAGGTTCAACAAAGTTTAGGTCCACGTCAGTATGAGTGAGGTGGACCCAGCAGTGAAGCGATGGTGATGACTCCAACACTGGTGGTTTTGGAGCAGATGGTAGCGAGGGGGTGGAGGAGGGCTGGTGTAAGTGCAGGTGTCATTGATGAGCTGGCTCAGGGTTCAGAACTCAGGTGGAGGCAGTGGTAGGAAGATGGACTTCCTTTTAGCTTTATCTTTTTATTCTTAAACTATTCAAACTGGTGCAAGATTGCAATGACAGTTGAAGCTTTTCACTATATTATTCACTGCAAAATACAAATGACAACACATCATTCAAATTTAAGGCTACCCTGGTCCTGCCTGATGCAGTGTCAAATGATATATCAGAGCGCGAAAGTAAATAATGTATCAGCCTTTTTTGTAATATTTCCCAAAGTTCAGAGTTTTTTTTGCATTTGGCAGGTCATAATTCTTTGAAGCATGAGTTGAGTTCAGTGAATTGCGGTAAGTATTATTGTTCTCACTCCTGTATGGTGGAAAGATGGCAATTACTTGGCCAATTTGTGCTCCTGTGTTGTATCAGGAAGTATATCTAAGCCTGCTTGGCACACCCTCCTCATTCCTGAAGAAGGGCTTATGCCCGAAACGTCGATTCTCCTTCTCCTTGGATGCTGCCTGACCTGCTGCGCTTTTCCAGTAACACCTTTTTAAGCTCTGATCTCCAGCATCTGCAGTCCTCACTTTCTCCTCAGGAAGTATATTCAAGGCTGAAGTAGACAGATTTTTTTTAAATTCAGGAAGGGAATCGAGGGTTATGGGGAAAAGACCGAAGAGTGGAGATGACAATTACCGGATCAGCCATGATTTCATTGAGTGGTGGCACTGGCTCGATGGGCTGAATGGCCTCTTTCTGATCCTATGAGATCCTATAGGATCCATCTTATAAGATCCTAAGACATTGATACGGGAGTAGGTCATTTGGCTGGAGGGGTCAATTTGTTTGCAGCAACGTCTCCACGTCGGCCCCTCAAAACCCTTTCATTCCCGTTCTCATCAAGTAACCATTCACTTCTGCATCTAACAAATATTTAATGATACAGCCACCATTGTTGGCTGGATAAGAGAGTTTCAGACATCCATTGCTTTATTGAACTAGCTAAAAACACAATAAAATGATTAGAGTGTCTCACTTAATTGCAAGTCTTTGTCGGATCCATTTCACTCAGTTTTTGATTTTCGACTTTCAGCAATAATTGGCAAAGAGAGGGTTAAATTCTGGGGATGTGAAAATGAATCTAAAATCTGGTGCTTGCAACAGAACAGAATGTCAAGTATCTGAATGCTATTCATTTAATCCATCTCATTCATCATCCTGCATGAGCTGTTCAAATTCTGAATCCATAGACATGACAAATTAATTCATCCAGAACTTTCTGAAGAGGACGAACACCTGCTGATTCAGGTAAATTGTTCAGAGAAATCCCAGTCGAGGTAAATTAAAATCACAAATCCAGAATAAGGCAGCCATGTGGAACGTAAAGTTTAATAGAGACGATGTTTGTGTTTGTCAGGTTTGGATGATGTCAAATTCCAGAATTTGACTGGAATATTTCGTCAAAGACGTATCCTTGGAGTTAGATGAACCCAGCAGGAAGTGCCTGCAAGTCACTAGAGGCTCATCTACAGTGCATTTGAAATGTTATTGTCTTCTGGATATTCTCCTCTGTGTGCCACAGGGAGGTCCAATGCCAACCATGCTGCAGTTTTGCCAGCTCTGACAAGGTGTGTTCCTGAATGGTACCTCACAGCGCCAGAGCCCTGGGTTCAACTCCTGCCTCAGTCAACGTCTATGTGGAGTTTGCACGTTCTCCCCGTGTCTGTGTGGGTTTCCTCCCACAGTCCAAAAATGTGCAGGTTAGGTGAATTGGCCATGCTAAATTGCCTGTAGTGTTAGCTGAAGGGGTAAATGTAGGGGAATGGGCCTGGATGGGTCGGTGTGGACTTGTTGGGCTGAAGGGCCTGTTTCCACACTGTAAGTAATCTAATCTAATCTGGAGCTTTTTGGGAGGTCATGTTGTGGCTGTACAGGACACTGGTTGGGCCATTTTTGGAATACTGCATTTAATTCTGGTTTCCCTGCAATCGGAAAGATGTTAAACTTGAAAGGGTTCAGAAAAGATTTACAAGGATGTTGCCAAAGTTGCAGGGTTTGGGATATTGCGGGAGGCTGAATAGGCTGGAGCTATTTTCCCTGGAGTGTCAGAGACTGAGGGCTGACCTTCTGGAGGTTTATAAAATCATGAGGGGCATGGATAGGGTAAGGACAAGGTTTCTTCCCCAGGGTAGGGGAATCCAAAACAAGACTCAAGGTGAGAGGGGTAAGATTTAAAAGGAACCTAAGGGGCAACTGTTTCATGTAAAGGGTAGTGTGTGTATGGAATGAGTTGCCAGAGGAAGTGGCGGAGGCTGCTACAATTACAGCATTTAAAAAGCATCAGGATGGGCACATGAGTAGAAAGGGTTTAGAGGGATATGGGCCATATGCTGGCAAATGGGACTAGCTAATTTTAGGATGTCTGATCGGCATGGATGAGTTGGACCAAAGGTCTGTTTCCATGTTGTACGTCTGTATGAGTTTAATTTCCTGCCAATTGTTCTTCCCACATACCTTTCCCATTGCTCACTCACAATGTGTAACCAATGTACCCCACCTTCCCACAGCTAATAAACCAGAAAGACTTGGCATTGCCCAATTACATGATTATTGACCACCACCCAAATAGACTTGATTTCCTATCCTCATCTTTTTTAACACTAATACAAATAGCTGTTCAAAAAAACACATAGAACTTTATTTTTTAATGATGCATCAGACTTTTCTCCTGGTTTGCTCACAGACTTGGACATTGGTCATTTTATTGGAGACTCCAGGTCATACCTGAAGCTCTATCCCCTGCCATGGTTGTTGTTAGCAGGAAGGATGTTCCCAATGATCAGGGAGTGCAGAACCAGGGGTCACAGTCAAAGGGCACAGGGTGGGCCAGTTAGGACTGAGCTGAGGAAAAAATATCTTCAACCAGAGACTGGTGAGCCTGTGAGATTCTCTGTCATAGAAAGCAGTTGAGGCCAAAACATTGAATGCTTTCAAGATGGAGTTATAGAGTCATAGAGTCATAGAGATGTACAACACAGAAACAGACCCTTCGGTCCAACCCATCCATGCCGACCAGATATCCCAACCCAATCTAGTACCACCTGCCAGCACCTGGCCCTTATCCCTCCAAACTCTTCCTATTCATACACCCATCTAGATGCCTCTTAAATGTTGCAATTGTACTAACCTCCACCACTTCCTCTGGCAGCTCATTCCATACACTCACCACCCTCTGTGTGAAAAAGTTGCCCCTTAGGTCTCTTTTATATCTTTCCCCTCTCACCCTAAACCTATGCCCTCTAGTTCTGGACTCACCCACCCCCGGGACAAGACTTTGTCTATTTACCCTATCCATGCCCCTCATGATTTTATAAACCTCTATAAGGTCACCCCTCAGCCTGCAACGCTCCAGGTAAAACAGCCCTAGCCTATTCAACCTCTCCCTATAGCTCAAATCATCCCATCCTGACAACATCCTTGTAGATCTTTTCTGAACCCTTTCAAGTTTCACAACATATTTCCGATAGGAAGGAGACAAGAATTGCACACATTATTCCAATATTAGAAGGAGTGAAACTGCCTTCCTTACCTGGTTTTAGCCTACATGTGACTCCAGACCCACAGCAATGTGACTGACACTTAACTGCCCTCTGGGCAATTAGGGAGGGGTATTAAATGCTGGCTTAGTCAATGACACCCTCAACCAGTGAATGTCTTTCACAATCTACCTTCATAGAAAAGGCCCATTACGTTATTCTTTTATCTCTCTCTCTCTCTCTCTCTCTCTCTCTCTCTCTTTGATTTAGGATTTTCCTGTGGTCTTCTGGTGGCATTCAAGATGGCTTTGGATAGACATAAAGTGCAAGGATATGGGGGTAAAAGCTGGCAAACTGGCACAAGGCGATGGCGAGTCAGTGTATGCATGATGAGGCAAATGGCCTCCTTCTATACTGCAATACTTCAGTCTTTGTGTTATTTGATTGGATAATGAGCTTTCACTGAAGCCATGGATTGTTCACTCTGAAGAATATTCCAGTGAGTGACTATTTCCCATATAGAGAGGCATTCATGCCCCGAGTTCAGACTGACAATGGGGTTTGAAAGACCACAGGAGAAACCTCCAACCATAGTGAGAGGTATGAGAGGGATACAATGGTTTTTTTTCTAAGAAGAGACAGATATGGAAAACAAGAGCAAGAGAAACAAAGATATAGAAAGTGAGAGAGAAAGAGAGACATGTGGGAGTGAGGATTGTGAAGCTGTGCCTTACTATACCCTGCTGGCTGACCTAGCATTTGTTGTTAATGTCCTGGAGAGGGCGGTAGTGAGCTGCCTTCTTGTTTGAGGTATGGGACCCTCCAAATGCTTGAAGAGTGGGAGTTCCAGGATTTTGACCCAGCGACAATGAAGGAAGGCTGATATATTTCCAAGTCAGGATGGTGAGTGATTTGGAGGGGAACTTGCAGGTGATGTTCCCATGTATCTGCAGCCCTTGTCTAAGTGGAAGTGGTCATGGGTTTAGAAGTTGCTTTCTAAGGATTTCATTTCATTCCCTACGGTGTGGAAACAGGCCCTTCGGCCCAACAAGTCCACACTGACCCTCCAAAGAATAACCCACGCAGAGCCATTCCCCCTAACTAATGCACCTAACTCTATGGGAAATTTAGCATGGCCAATTTACCTAACCTGCACATCTTTAGACTATGGGAGGAAACCGGAGCACCCGGGGGAAACCCACACAGACACGTGGAGAATGTGCAAACTCCACACAAGCAGTCGCCCAAGACTGGAATCGAACTCGGGTCCCTGGCACTGTCATGCAGCAGTGCTAACACTGAGCCACTGTGCCTCTTTGGTGGATTTCTGCAGTGCGTCTTGTAGTGTCATAGAGCTGTAAGGCATGGAAACAGATTCTTCAATCTGACTTGCCCACACCAACCAGACATCCTAAACTGATCTAGTCCCATTTGCCAGCATTTGGCCCATATCCCTTTAAAGGATGGTACACTATGCTGTTACTGAGTGTTGTTGGTGGAGGGAGTGGATGTTTGTGGATGTGATTAGATTAGATTACTTACAGTGTGGAAACAGGCCCTTCGGCCCAACAAGTCCACACCGCACCCGCCGAAGCGCAACCCACCCATACCCATACATCCACACCTTACCCAACACTACGGGCAATCTAGCATAGCCAATTCACCTGACCTGCACATCTTTGGAGTGTGGGAGGAAACCGGAGCACCCGGAGGAAACCCACGCAGACACGGGGAGAACGTGCAAACTCCACACAGAGAATCTGCCTAGAGGTGGGAATTGAACCCGGATCTCTGGCGCTGTGAGGCAGCAGTGCTAACCACTGTGCCACCGTGCCGCCCACACGGGTTCCAATCAAATGGGCTGCTTTGTCCTGGATGGTGTTGAGCTTCTTGAGTGTTGTTGGAGCTGCCCCTATCCAAGTAACTGGGGAATATTCCATCACAGTCCTGACTTGTGCCTTGTAGATGGTGGACAGACTTTGAAGGGAGAAGAAGTGAAGTTAAAGCACCACGTACTGAAACATTCATTGCCTCTTTCAAAACAAAGAGCGTTCTAGCTGCTGTGGCAACACTCAGTGCTCCAGTCTGGAGTAATCTGGATCTATGGATGGTAATGTTTTTGGCCGCAATCAGATCACGTATCGTCTTACTAAATATTGGGACAGGCCCAAATCCTGCTCCTTGTATTTTGGTGTATCCTCAATTGGTTTAATTGGCCACATGCTTATTTAAGATATAACCGCAGAATTTCCCAAATTATTTCTGGGAAAATGTTACAGGAGTGGATGGAGCTGAGGAAGTGGTTCCACAGCCCAACAGTGCTCGTTTCAGCACCACCTTCCTCCACTCTAACATGGCACAGTCAAAAAATTGAGCCTAAAGTCCCTCTCTGCCTTCCTCCTCTTCACACAGCCATTCCCATCACCACCTTCCAGCTATCTCTTTCTCTGTCTCTTTTCTTTCTCCCTAAAGTGATTACATGAATGGAAATTCACTGTGGTGTTTCACTGATTTGTTAATATAGCTATCCACGTACTGAATATTAATATGCTTCCAGGCCTGGGTCTGATCCCATCTGGCTATCAGTCTGAGACATTGTCTACACCTACCCAAGAGAGTGAGGAGTGAATCATCATTGACAGATGAGAAAATAATTAGATTTTACCGGATAATATTTCCCTGATTAGCAGGCAACCACACTGGACTATGTTACTGTGTGTGTGTCTGTATCTGCGTGTATATGTGTGTGTGTGTGTGTGTGTGTGTATATATGTCTATATCTCCACAGGTGTGTGACTGTGTATCTGTGTGTGTGTCTCTATATCCGCGTGGATATGTGAATGTGTCTGTATCTTCGCCGGTGTGTGTGTATCAGTATCTGCCTGTATATGCATTTGAGTGTTTGTGTGTGAGAGAGATAATGAGAGAATAAAGACTGCTGAGATAATATTAAAGTAGCAGCAATATCTCTCAGCAACGTGGATCTCAGAACACCCCAATTGGTGTGGCGGAAGTGGGGGAATACTGAGAAAAGAATCATCTTTCTTCATTAGTAACTCAGTGTAACAAAGCACTGACTCATTGTACCACTGGCAGCATCTACAGACACAATTAAACAAACAAACACGATCTGACCTCAGGCACAAGAAGAATTGGCGTAAGTCAATGACTACCACCTGATGAAGGAGGGTCACTCCGAAAGCTAGTGTGCTTCCAATTAAACCTGTTGGGCTCTAACCTGGTGTTGTGTGATTTTTAACTTTGTACACCCCAGTCCAACACCGGCATCTCCAAATCATGGCATAGGTCAGGCTGCTTAGTTAGGCTGTGCACCTGAATGAGTGGAGGGTGGGAGGGGATGAATTGAATTGAATTGAATTTATTGTCACATGTACTCAGGCACAGTGAAAGGCTTTGTCTTGTGAGCAATGCAGGCAGATCACAGAGTTAAGTAGCATAGATAGTATGTAATAGATAAACAGTGGCAAAAACTAAACCCAGGTACAGGCGAATCTTAAGAGTTTGTGAGTCCATTCAGTATTCTAACAACAGTAGGGTAGAAACTGTTTCGAAACCGGCTGGTGCATGTGTTCAGGCTTCTGTACCTTCTCCCTGATGGTAGAGGTTGTAGAAAAACATTGCCAGGGTGGGATGGATCTTTGAGAATGCTGGCGGCCTTTCCTTGACAGCGGGCCTGGTAGATGGATTCTATAGATGGGAGGCTGGTCTTTGTGAGTGTCTGGGCCAAGTTCACCACTCTCTGTAACCATCTCCGATCTTGAATGGTGCAATTGCCATCCCAGGTCATGATACCTCCAGACAGAATGCTCTCAATGGCGCACCTATAAAAATTGGCAAGAGTATTCACCGTCATACCAAATTTCCTCAGCACCCTGAGGAAGAAGAGACGTTGTTGGACCTTTGTAACCAGTGCGTCCACATGAAGAGTCCAAGAAAGCTTGTTGTGGATGACCACTCCCAGGAGCTTGATAATCTCCACCTGTTCCACCTCTGTGCTGTTAAAGTGTAGGGGGGCATGAGTAACATCCAAAAGTCAAGAATGAGCTCCTTGGTTTTGCCAGCATTGAGAGCTCGGTTGTTCTCAGTGCACCATTTTTCCAGGTCTTCCACCTCCCATCTGTAATCTGTTTCGTCGCCATCTGAGATTCTGCATGAGATTCTGGGATTTGCGTGGTCAGACATTGGGAGCTGTATGTCACCAAACGAAAGGGAATACAGATTGAAATGAGATAATGTATACTCTAATTGAGAAAGGACACCTTCACATGAATTGTCAAATTACAGAGGGATATTTTAACTTAAATTGCTGAACCAGGAATGGGTGCCATTCAAATTTTACACTCTGAACTTATTTCCCTCACATCGAATGCAGTTTTCCATCAGGCTGCTGCCTGGAAAATGATACAGTTTTTCAGGTGGTGTGTAAAAGGGCACACAGGCAAGTCTGAGTTACTGTGTCACCAGGCACCTTCCCTGCACAATGCTGCCTGGAGATATGGATTAAGCCTCCAATTTCTTCCCATCCATGTGCTGGCCAGGAATCTCTCCCAACCCCTACCACCGGCCCTTAGCAGAACACACAGATTCACTAGTTGATCCTCAACCTCTTTGGTCACCCCATGACTGCAACTTCCTGGACAATCACATCCTGGAAGTGGACTGGAGCTCAGAGCTTCTGGCTCAGAGGCAGGAACACTACCCACAGATTCTACAGGGCAGAAGGTTTCACATTGTCCCTTTTGGAAAGAATGATCCACTGAATCCCATTGACCGTCCAAATTTCAGACCATTTCTCCAGATCGGTGTCTGGTCTCCATCGGATATCAGGGCTGTGAAAGGTGAATATGATCATTGGTCGCCAAATCTGATTTCAAGCTCATTCTCAACTCCAGTGCGGAACCCACAGCATGACACAAAGCACAAACAACAAGCTCAAAAGCTAGAGGTGGTCATTCAGAAACCTCGCTCTTAAATATGTCAAGGAGTCTTTGAACTTACTTCGCTTGGGTTTGCCCAATTACGACAGCTTGTGGAATGTGTTAACCTCCCATGGGATACAGATGGATTCGAATGAAAAAAATTCTGAAACCTCACACAAAAAGCTCAATGTTGTCAAGAAGAGGTTAGATATAATTCTTAGGACGAAAGGAATCAAAGGGTATGGGGGGGGGGGGGGGGGGGGGGGGGAGTGGGAACTGGAATCTGAGTTGGATGATCAACCACGATCATATTGAATGGCAGAGCAGGCTCAAAGGGCCGAATGGCCTACTGCTGCTCCTATTTTCTATGTTAAGCATGATTTACCATTCAATGAGAAGATGCTGCGTCCTTTAGCTGACAGCGAGCCCATTCTCCATCCCTATAAAGCAAAAGTCACCACATTTTCAGAGGACTATAAGCTCATTCACAAGAAAGAGAGAGAACTGGTGAATAGGTTTGACCTGAGGGTGACCGTGCCTCAATCAACGGGCAAGACCATCATGATAGCTCCAGCCTGCAGAGGGAATGGGGCCCACAAGTGTTGTCATCAGTCCACTCCTCAAACTAGCCACTAGGCCAGCGGAATTGACCATGCACATCAGAGACCCAGTGAACTAGTTGCTTTGCCTGAGTCTCATTGTAATTATGTCAGTGGTGGCCCACTTGTGGTGTGCAACACCCCCAACCCGCACCCACCCAGTGCCCCCCCCAATACCCAACCTATTCCCATGGGGCCCTCTATGCACTGCCATCCAGATTTAATGAGTGGCACCAACTTCCTAGACTGGCATCTTTCCCAGTACATGGAGATCCCAAGCAGTGGGGGTATCTCCCTGGGCCCATCAGAGGTTTTCCCTCTCCCAACCCCATCACCACAAGCTTTCACCCTCATTTCCCCCTACCCCGCAGGTTTCCCTCTCCCTCAGGGTCTCTCAAGCTCCAGTTGCTCAAACCCTTTGCCCCATTCTCCTTCCACCCCACCAGCCTGCTAGGTGGAGAGACTCCAAAGTGGTGACCCAGGCCAAGGCCAAGGACCATGGGTCCCCGATGAGCCAATGACCCTCCAGGGTTGGACATTCTTATCCACATGTGTGGGACTTTTCCACCATCCTGCTAAAAAGGTAAAGTCACCCTAGTCCCACTCCGTCAAGAGAGAGAGAGATGACAGATGGTGGTTAACCTGAGGGTCACCCCACCTCAGGTGAGGGGAGAGGTTGAGAAGAAGAGTCCTTCATGGTAAGCCAGTGTAGGATTTGAACCTGCATTATTGGCATCACACTCCATTGCAATCCTCCCACTTCCTCCAGACCAAAGGGCTAGCCATGGACACTCGCATGGGCCCCACCTATGCCTGTCTCTTTGTCGGCTACATAGAACAGTCCATCTTCCGTATTTACACTGGCACCACTCCCCACCTCTTCCTCTGCTACATTGATGACTGCATTGGCACCACCTCGTGCTCCCATGAGGAGATTGAGCAGTTCATCAACTTCACCAACACATTCCACCTTGACCTTAAATTCACCTGGACCATCTCTGACACCTCTCTCCCTTTCCTGGACCTCTCCATCTCTATTAATGACGACTGACTTGACACTGACATATTTTACAAACCCACCGACTCCCACAGCTACCTGGATTACACCTCTTCCCACCCTACCTTCTGCAAAAATGCTATCCCGTATTCCCAATTCCTCTGCCTCGACTGTATCTGCTCTCAGGAGGACCAGTCCCACCATAGAACACACCAGATGGCCTCCTTCTTTAGAGACCACAATTTCCCTTCTCATGTGGTTGAAGATGCCCTCCAACGCATCTCGTCCACATCCCGCACCTCCACCCTCAGACCCCACCCCTCCAACCGTAACAAGGACAGCATGCCCCTGGTGTTCACCTTCCACCCTACCAACCTTCGCATAAACCAAATCATCCACCGACATTTCCGTCACCTCCAAACAGACCCCACTACCAGGAATATATTTCCCTCCCCACCCCTTTCCGCCTTTGCAAAGACCGTTCCCTCCGTGACTACCTGGTCAGATCCATGCCCCCCTACAACTCACCCTCCCATCCTGGCACCTTCCCCTGCCACCGCAGAAATTGCAAAACTTGCGCCCACACCTCCTCCCTCACCTTTATCCAAGGCCCCAGAGGAGCCTTCCACATCCATCAAAGTTTTACCTACACATCCACCAATGTAATTTATTGTATCTGTTGCTCCCAATACAGTCTCCTCTACATTGGGGAGACTGGATGCCTCTCGTGGAGCACTTCAGGGAACATCTCCGGGACACCCGTACCAATCAACGCCACTGCCCGTGGCCTAACATTTCAACTCCGATCCCCACTGTGCTGAGGTCATGCAGGTCCTGGGCCTCCTCCACTACCGGTCCCTCGCCACAAGACACCTGCAGGAAGAACACCTTCCGCCTTGGAACACTTCAACCCCAGGGCGTCAATGTGGATTTCACCAGTTTCCTCATTTCCCCTCCCCCCACCTTACCCCATCCCCACCCCCATTTACCTATTGTACTCTATGCTACCTTCTCCCATCCTCCTTTCTGACCTATCATCTCTGTCCCCACCCCCATTCACCTATTGTACACTTTGCTACCTTCTCCCCATCCCCATTCCCCCCCACCCCATTTATCTCTCCACCCTGGAGGCTTCCTGCCTTTATACCTGATGAAGGGCTTTTGCCCAAAACGTCAATTTTCCTGCACCACTCTGATCTAAACAACCAGATGTCCAGCCAACTGAGCCAATCATCTCAGCTGGAGTGAAGTGGTTATGGGCTCTAACCCACTCCGGGTACTTTAGTGCAAGAGTTGGGCTAGTGTTAGAATCCCTACTATGTAAAAACAGGTCATTCAGCCCATCGAGTCACACTGACCCTCCAGAGAGCATTCCACCCAGACCCAGCCCCCTACTGTATAACCCTGCATTCCATATGGCTAACCCATCTAGCCTGCATATCCCTGGGCGCTATGAGCAATGTACTTCGGCCAGTCTACATAACCTGCACCTCTTTGTCTGGTGGGAGGAAACCCACGCAGACACAGGGAGAACCGTACAAACTTCACACAGTCACCTGGGGGTAGATTCGAACCCAGCTCCCTATTGCTGGGAGTCAGCAGTGCTAACCACTGAGCCAACACGGACTCCTGCACTGTTGAAGCAGATGTGCAGTATTTTACACCGAGAATCTGCCATCCCTCCTGGGTGTTTGAGGAAAACTCCACTGAACCTGTTGAGACAGAGTAAAGGGGCTGCTCCTGGGGCCTTGGAAAGCATCTATCTTACGCAGACATCACTCGAGCAAATGGTCTGGTCATGACCACGTGGCTATTTGTGGGATCTGGCTGTGTGCTGAAGGCATGCTGCATTTTCCCCACATTCCAACAGCATTCAAAAGTACTTCGGGATGTCTTGAGGTTGTGAAGGGCTGTGTCTAAACAGCAAGTCCTTTCTTTCTAAAGCGACTTTCTGTCCCAGGAGGAGGATCCCTTTCAGGGATTATTTCTGATTTCACTCACATACTCCTCAACAAAGAGAACTCATCTTCCTTACTAAAGTTATCTCCGTAAAACAGAACACCCAAACTCGATGATAAATAGAGTTTATGACAAAACCTAACTTCAGTGCATCAGATACAGAGAATTGAAGATATCATGCCATTTATGTGAACATAGATAAAACATTCAATGCTTGTTTATCTATCAAGGCTTCTTTTATGAACACTAATGTCAAAAATATTCTAGGCACAGCACAAATCTTTACATTTTATTATTTCATTTGTTCGTAGAATGTGGTAGTCTCTGGCTAAGCCAGTCTTTGTGACTCAGTTTGGAGTCATTTATGGGAATATGATGATCACAGTGGGGGACTGAACCAGGGGATTACAGTCTAAGGATGGGGGGGGGAACAGGCCATTTAGGACTGAGCTGAGGAGAGTGGGGAGCCTGTGGCATTCACTGCCACACGGAACAGTTGAGATCATGTTTTCCACGAGGGAGATCTTATTGTTCTTAGAGCTAAAGGGATCAAAGAGTATGGGGAGAAAGCAGGAACCCAATCAGATACAGAAGTTCCTGGAAAAACTCAGCAGGGTCTGGCTGCATCTGTGGAGAGAAAGCAAAGTTAATGTTTTGGTTCCAGTGACCCTTCTTCAGAACTGATTGTAGCTCGGAAAAGCTATATGCTGAAGATGAGGTGGGGGAGGGAAAGGAGTCAGTGAGCAGTGGAGATGAAGCCCAGAGAGAGAGAGAGAGAGACAGCAAAACGGTTGGACAGACAAAGGAGTGGGTAAAGGTTAGCCTGGGAGAATGGCAAGGTGCTAATGGGGACCACTAGGAGCTGACAATGGTTGTCTGTGGTAGCAGCCCATGTGATCACAAAGCCTGGTGTGTGGGGGTTGGGCAAAGGTGCTGCGGCCTTAAAATTATTGTTAAAAATCACACAACACCAGGTGGTAACA
The DNA here is from genome assembly GCF_047496795.1 of Chiloscyllium punctatum. Taxonomy (NCBI): domain Eukaryota; kingdom Metazoa; phylum Chordata; class Chondrichthyes; order Orectolobiformes; family Hemiscylliidae; genus Chiloscyllium; species Chiloscyllium punctatum. The sequence continues at coordinate 13,870,307 of NC_092749.1, read as the reverse complement.
GAGTTTTACATGAATTCATGCAGTTTTTGAACGAAGTACAATGTAACTCCGCAAATACAAATTCACCCCACAAACATATATGTATATGTGTGCATGTGGGTCTTTGTGTCTGTGTGTGTGTACACCATAGTCCAACACCGGCATCTCCAAATCATTAAACTCAGTACTGTATTGAGCCCAGAAGACTGCAGTGTTTCCAAACAAAAAGTGAGGTATCTTTCTTCCAGCCACAATCACAAGGAGCCAAGGGCCAAATAGCTTCTTTTAGATTACTTACAGTGTGGAAACAGGCCCTTCGGCCCAACAAGTCCACACCGTCCCACCGAAGCGCAACCCGCCCAGCCCCATTCCCCTACACCTAACACTATGGGCAATTTAGCCTGGCCAATTCACCTAACCTGCACATTTTTGGATTGTGGGAGGAAACCGGAGCACACAGAGGAAACCCACGCAGACACTGGGAGAATGTGCAAACTCCACACAGTCAGTCGTCTGAGGTGGGAATTGAACCCGGGTCTCTGGCGCTGTGAGGCAGCAGTGCTAATCACTGTGCCACCGTGCCTCCCTGCTTGCTGTTTTTGATATTGTTCTGGTTCAGTCAGACCAGGTGGGTTTGGCAAATTTCCTTCATTAGAGGGCATTAATGAGCCAACTGGGATTTTACCGATGGTTACAGAATGGTCATAACACTTGCTTTTTAATTCCAGAATTTTAATGGATTCAAACTTTAGCCATCTGGTCGGGTGGGATTTAAACCCATTCTTTCAAGGATTAACCTGGGGTGGGGGGTGGTTGGGAGTGGGTGGGCAGCATTGGGGGGAGTGGGTTCGGATTACTAGCCCAGTGGTTTTACCCACTGCCTCCTGTGTACATGATACCAATGGTAATGGTAATTTTCTTGAAGGTGTTGCCCTAAGATCCATTCTAATTTTTTAAATAATTAATTTATGGGCTATGGACATCGCTATTTGGGTCCACCCCTAGTTGCCCCTTGAGAATGTAGTGAGCTGCCCTCTTGAATCACTGCTGTCCATGTGCTGTATATAGACACACAATGCAAGGTTTGTGAAGGTTTGTAGCTCAGGTTGTGGTTTAGGGTGTAGGTTTGCTCACTGAGCTGTAGGTTTGATATCCAGACCTTTCATTACCTGACTAGGTATCATCATCACCAAGTGAAGCGAAGCTGTTGTCTCCTGCTTTCTACATTTGCCCTGGATGGGGTTCCAGGGGTTTGTGGTGATGTCATTTCCTGTTCGTTTTCTGAGGGGTTGATAGATGTTATCTAGATCTGTGTATTTGTTTATGACGTTGTGGTTGGAGTGCCAGGCCTCTAGGAATTCTCTGGCATGTCTTTGCTGAGCCTGTCCCAGGATAGATGTGTTGTCCCAGTCAAAATGGTGGGTTTTTTTCATCCATGTGTAGGGCTACGAGGGAGAGAGGGTCGTATCTTTTTGTGGATAGCTGGTGTTCGTGTATCCTGGTGGCTAACTTTCTTCCTGTTTGTCGTACGTAGTCTTTGTGGCAGTCCTTGCATGGAATTTTGTAGATGACATTGGTTTTGTCCATGGGTTGTACTGGATCTTTTAAGTTTGTTAGTTTTTGTTTGAGAGTGTTGGTGGGTTTGTGTGCTACTAGGATTCCGAGGGATCTTCGTAGTCTGGCTGTCATTTCTGAATCTTCTTTGATGTACGGTAAGGTGGTTAGGGTTTCTGGCTGTGTTTGGTCTGCTTGTCATGGTTTGTTCTTGAGGAATCTGCGGACTGTATTTTTTGAGTATCCGTTCTTCTTGAATACGTTGTATAGGTGGTTCTCCTCTGTTTTCCAAAGTTCATCTGCGCTGCAGTGTGAGGTGGCTTGTTAGAATAGTGTTCTGCTACAGTTTCGTTTGTGTGTGTTGGGATGGTTGCTGGTGTAGTTAAGTATTTGGTCAGTGTTTGTCGGTTTTCTGTATACACAGGTTTATAGTTCTCTGTTGTCTTTTCCTTCGACTGTGACATCCAGGAATGCGAGTTTGTTGTCGGTTTCTTCCTCCTTGGTGAACTTTATGCCTATGAAGATGTTGTTAATGATGTTAAATATTTCTTCTATCTTGTTTCGTTTTGAGCTGACAAAGGTGTCATCTACGTAGCAGACCCAGATTGTTGGTTTGATGGTTGGTAGGGCTGTTTGTTCTAAGTCTTTGCATTACTGCTTCTGCTATGAATCCTGATAGCGGAGATCCCATGGGTGTGCCGTTGGTTTGTTTGTAGACTATGTTGTTGAAGGTGAAGTGGGTGGTGAGGCACAGCTCCACTAGCTTCATGTTGTTTTCGTTGGTAATGTGATTGATGGTGGTTGGGGTGTGTGTGATGGTCTCTTCTAAAAGTCTGGTAAGTGTTTCCTTTGCCAGGTCGATGTTGATGGAGGTGAACAGTGCTGTTACGTCGAATAAGATCATTGTTTTGTCTTCCTCTATTTTGGACACACAATGCCCATGGGGAGGGAATTCCAGAATTTTGACCCAGTGATGCTAAAGAAACAGTGATATATTTCCAAACCAGGATGGTGAGTGGTTTGGAGGGGAACTTATAATTGGTGCTGTTCCCATGTACTTGCTGGGTGAAAATGAGGTCTGCAGATGCTGGAGATTAGAGTCAAGATTAGAGTAGTGCTGGAAAAATGCAACAGGTCAGGCAGCATCCGAGGAGCAGGAAAATCGACGTTTCGGGCAGGAGCCCATCATCAGGAATGAGGTTGATTCCATCCATGGGCAGAATAGGGAGGAATCCCACAGTCACAGCACAAGGGTTGCACTCCAGATGACCCTGGTTAAGGGAGATGGGCATATCTGCTCCTTCAATCTCATTCCCGATGAAGGGCTCCTGCCTGAAACATCGATTTTCCTGCTCCTCGGATGCTGCCTGACCTGCTGTGTTTTTCCAGCACCACACTAATCTTGACTCATGTACTTGCTGCCCTTGTCCTTCTCTTGATGGGAGAGGCCACAGGTTTGAAAGGTGCTGTCTGAGAGATAGTAGGATTTTGTTTCCATGGGAAAAGTGGCCTTATTTCCCCAGGATTGGATGAGAAAGTCTGTTGAGATACTAAGAGATAGTGAGGACGATCAATCTCTCCTGCTAGCAGAAGAAATGGCTTTCCCTTCAGAGTGTGCATGACTGCCAAACTGGCAGTAAAGGAGATTGAGGGAGGAGACATGCCCACCTCCCATCTTCCTTTACCAGGTCCACGTAGGATGCAGCCCTTGCGCTGACACTGTGGGATTCCTCCCCATTCTGCCCATGGATGGAATCAACCTGGGCTCAGCAATGAACTGCTGGGATCAAAGATAATAGTACGCACAATGATCTTTGAGAGGCCCAGTGAGGTGAGATGAGGAAGGCTGAGCAACTACAGGAGAAAGAGTCCAGCATTCTCCATGGCTGGGTGCTCCCACAATCTATGGCCACAGCAGCTCGGTAATTAGGGAGCTGAGGGGGCATTTTCTGCAAACAGAAAATCCTTCAGCCTGGTTAGCCAAAACTTTTCTCCAGCATTTAAAAGATCCCCCCCCTCCCCTCCAACCCCATCCCCACCCCCTCCCCCACCAAGGAGCTGATAGATAGCATTTTTGGACCTTTCAGCCTGGAGACGGGGTTAGTGCTAAGCTTAGAGTGGGGCTGCTCGAGGAGCAGGAAAAATCAATGTTTCAGGCAAAAGCCCTTCTGAAGGGCATTTTCCTGCTCCTCGGATGCTGCTGATCTGTTGTGCTTTTCCAGGACCACTCTAAGCTAGACTCTGATCTCCAGAATCTGCAGTCCCCACTTCTGCCAATTGGGTTAGTGCTGTCCAGTAGCCATACAGAGGACCCATGATGCTTTGGGATGTACTTTGAGATCCCAGGTCCGGGACTAAATTAAATGTTAACATGATACAATCAGTGACAAGAGGTCAATCAAAGAATGTTTAGATTAGTTACAGTGTGGAAACAGGCCCTTTGGCCCAACAAGTCCACACCGACGCGCAGCCCACCCAGACCCATTCTCCTACGTTTACCCCTTCACCTAACACTATGGGCAATTTAAATTGGCCAACTCACCGAGCCTGCACATCTTTGGACTGAGAGGAAACCGGAGCACCTGGAGGAAACCCACGCAGACACAGGGAGAATGTGTAAACTCCACACAGTCAGTTGACTGAGGCAGGAATTGAACCTGGGTCTCTGGCGCTGTGAGGCAGCAGTGCTAACCACTGAGCCACCGTGCCGCCCACCCATTATCGCTGACCTAGAGGATGAGAGCATCAGTGGGGATGACATGAGCGAGGACCACATTGAGCCCTCTACTACTCGACTAAATGATACAGAAATGATCGCAAACTGGGTCTCCTTGTTTGTTGGTCTCAGTGCAGAACAGCGAGCAGACTTAATGAGATGGCTCTCAGGGTCTTGTGCAGAGACATGCCAAGCTGGAGCTTTCTATCTTGACTTGATGTGGGAGAGACCCCTCCCATAATGCAGCATTCCTATTGGCTAGACCCTGAAAGGCTGGCCCAGGTTTGGGAGGAGCTTAGCCACAGGCTGGACCACCAACAAACAGAGACTCGCAGGCAGAGCTGGAGCTCCTTATTGTGCTCACGCCCAAGTTGGACCGTTAACTACCATTAATGAAGTTATTACAATGACCAGAACTGACCCAATACATCAACTGGAGGGTTGCTGAGAGACAGAGAGAAGGGAGGGCAAGTCTGCTACATTACCAAGGTGGATTTACTGGAGAAAGACTGGCGGTTAGCGCTGCTGCCTCACAGCGCCAGGGACCTGGGTTCAATTCCTGCCTCGGGCAACTGTTTGTGTGGAGTTTCAACATTATCCCTGTGTCTGCGTGGGTTTCCTTCAGGTGCTCCGGTTTCCTCCCACAGTCCAAAGATGTGCTGGTTAGGTGAACTGGCTATGGGAAATTGCTCATAGTGTTCAGGGATGTGTAGCCTAGGTGCATTAGTCAGGGGCAAATATAGCTGAAAAATGTGTTGCTGGAAAAGCGCAGCAGGTCAGGCAGCATCCAAGGAGCAGGGGAATCGATGTGTCAGACATAAGCCCTTCTTCAGGCTTATGCCCGAAACGTTGATTCTCCTGCTCCTTAGATGCTGCCTGACCTGCTGCGCTTTTCGAGCAACACATTTTTGAACTCTGATCTCCAGTATTTGCAGTCCTCACTTTCTCCATAAGTAAATATAGGTCTTGGTGGGTTACTCTTCAGAGGGTCGATGTGGACTTGTTGGGCCGAATGGCCTGTTTCTATGCTGTAGGGATTCTATGATTCTGGCAGGTTCCCCCTGACAGCCCGGGTGAAAGAAACTTTCACCCTCGTAACTCCAGCCAAGTTATACAAGTGTCGGGCCACACAGGGTCGGAAGTTCTCCAGCCACGTTTCAAAGAATGGTGCTCCTGATCGTTAAAAATCCCACAACACCAGGTTATAGTCCAACAGGTTTATTTGGAATCACTAGCTTTCGGAGCACTGCTCCTTCATCAGTGCTCCGAAAGATAATGCTTCTAATTAAATCTGTGGGACTATAACCTGGTGTTGTGCAATTTTTAACTTTGTCCACCACAGTCCAACACCAGCATCTCCAAATCGATCCTGATCATGGCAGGTTTGCTTTTGTTTCTGTGTTTTGCTTCTTTTTCTTTTCCTTTTCTTTCTTTTTATCTTTTTAAAAAATCTTTTGCACCCTTACCTGTCGTGGTGGGTTTATTGAACTACATCCTGGATCTAGATGAGTTCCTGGTGCCTAGTGACACCTCGGAAACACATTCAGATCCAACTGGAATCCCTCTCCTGGAGGGTACAGTCTGGCTGGCCCAGTGCCAGTCTCCCCAAGAGCGAGGAGAGCATTAACAGTCTCATGGCCTACCCAGGGCGCACTGTGGGTGATAATCCGGTACTGCTGCAAAGGTACAGGCAACATCACAGATCCCCATTCACACAACAAAATGGGAAATCAGGACATTTTTGGAAATGGGGCTGTGAGATGGAAAGTTGCCCCAAATTTCAGCACAGAGGCTGCGTCACTGACAGACCAGGGCTAGAAAAATACAAGGGTAGTATTCACCGAGAAATGCCAAACTGTTTTTGAAAAAGCTGAATACCATTTGAACAATCAAGCCTCTGCTTGCAACTCTACACTTTGATGAAGCTTTGACAGCAGCCCTCAATGTCAATGCCTTTGTGATAGGGGGCTGTCCTCCTTCAAAACAATGAATGCGGAATAGACACACAATTGGGTATTTCTCCAAATAAACTAAACCAGGATCATAGATTCATAGAATCCCTACAGTATAGAAACAGGCCATTGGGCCCAACAAATCCACACCGACCTGCCGAAGAGTATCCCACCTATACCCATTCCCCTACCCTATTACTCTACATTTCCCCTGACCAATGTACCTAACCAACACAACCCTGAACACTATGGGGCAATTTGGCATGGCCAATTCACCTGACCTGCACAGCTTTAGTCTGTGAGAGGAAACTGGAGCACCCGGAGGAAACCCACGTAGACATGGGGAGAGTGTGCAGACTCCACACAGACAGTCGCCCCAGTCTGGAATCGAATCTGGGTGCCTGGCGTCGTGAGGCAACTGAGCAACAGTGCAGAAGGAAACCCTCAGTTCAAACACTTTGAGGCAAATGTCTGAAATGGGAACAGGCAATCCACACTTCACATGGGTCATAACACGTGAGCATTTATTCGAATGTTTACAGCCTAGAACACCAGATTATTCTGTTGAAGTTTGTTCCTTCAGTCGTACTCTTCAAACTCACCCACACTGCTGAGAAATCAAAGGGGATCATGGATGCCCTGTCCAGAACCTTGATAGACCTAAATACTTAATTGACCAATGCCAGAGGAATGAATATTCATAAAATCCCTACAGTGTGTAATCAGGCTATTTAGCCCATCAAGTCCACACTGACCCTCCAGAGTGCATGCCACCCACACCGTTCCCCTATCCCAGAAACAATACATTTTGCATGACCAATCCACCTAACCTTTGGATTGTGGGAGGAAACCCACACAGACACAGGGCGAATGTGCAAATTCCATATTGACAGTCACCTGAGGATTGAATTGAACCCAGAACCTCGGCACTGTGTGGTGACAGCACTAATCACTAAGCCACCATATTGTTCTGTATTGAGAATGGACCTCATTTCATCTATTCTGCAGGCCAAGTGTTATCATGGGAGGTCAGAATTCTGAAGTATTGAGAAACATTTAAAAAATTCAGTTGAAAAATATATTGTTTGTAAAAGAAGGATTGCTATGAAAGTGAAATCTGCAGATTTAAATCCAGTGAAGGTCTGGAAAAGTCCAGTGTGAAGCTAGTGGAATGTTGTACATGTCGAACAGGGAAATCTCAAACAGGGAGACAGTTAACAAAATGAAGTGCTCCTCTTTCAGCAGAAAGTCACCTTTTGCAGACAAGTCTGTTTTAGCCTGCAGAAATACACAAGGAAAAGGGGTTATAAAGCCAGTTTTAACTCTATTGAAGAGGGACTGAATGTTCTTATATGCAGCAGGCTGGGTTTGAGTGTGAGCACATTATGAATGTCACAGTTAAAGACCATGCTTCTGGTCACCCTGCATTGCAGGTAAAGATCCCCTCCATGCTGCAAACCATTTAAAAAGGAACCTGGACAAGAAAGGAGTCTCTCTCATTCTGAATTCTAGAATTCAATCATGGACGAAAGGTATCAGAATTACAGAATTACAACCAATCTATAAAACTGAGGATCGTGGAACTGACTGCTCACTTATCAGTGTCAATGCTGCTGCTAATCTTCACTGTGACAGCCACAGCATCCAATTATCCACTCTTTATGAACAGTTCAGAGACTCATCCGTATATCTGCTTTTTTTGAAAAAAAACTTCTATCTTTTTGTAATTATCTCTTCTTTCTTAAATGCGCGTATTACTAATTCTTCTCATGTTTAGTAATTAATAGAATTAATAAATCTTCTTGTTAATTCAAGAAAACCTGGTTAAATTGGTTTCCTTTAAATCTAAGATCTTTTGGATTTGGCAGAAAGGAAATGAATCCTATTAAAATTAACCTTGTTGTAACCAACTGAGGGGTTGTGTGAATAAAGAAAGGGAGTCCGTTCGTCCCTCCTCACCTGGGACGTTAACCATTCGGAAGTGGGGGGAACCTCAGCCAGGGCCTAGCCAAAACAATAGACAATAGACAATAGGTGCAGGAGTAGGCCATTCTGCCCTTCGAGCCTGCACCACCATTCAATATGATCATGGCTGATCATCCTTAATCAGTATCCTGTTCCTGCCTTATCTCCATAATCCTTGATTCCACTGTCCATGTTTGCTGTGAGGTGTGAACCCAGAAAGGTCAAACTCAGAGATTACTGATACCTTACCTCCCAATTCAACATTGGGGAAAAAGTATATCCATCTTACATTTGCTCCTGCTAGTCTGATGAGAACAATTAACACAAGAACATAAGAACTCGGAGCAGGAGTCGGCCGTGTGGCCCTTCAAGCCTGCTCCGCCATTCAATAAGATCATGGCTGATCTTTTCATGGCCTCAGCTCCACCTACCATAACCCATAATCCCTTTACTGTTCAAAAATGTATCTATCTTTGCCTTAAAAGCATTCAATAAAGTAGCCTCAGCTGCTTCACTGGGCAGGAAATTCCACAGATTCACAACCCCCTGGGTGAAGGAGTTCCTCCTCAACTCCATCCTAAATCTGCTCACTCTTATTTTGAGGCTATACCCCTTAGCTCAAGTTTTACCTGTCAGTGGAACCAACCTCCCTGCTTCTATCTTATGTTTTCCATTCATAATTTTACATGTTTTTTATAGGAACCCCCTCATTCCTTAAATGCCAATGAGTATAGTCCTGGTTCTCTTCATTTAACCAAACACCTATATCCCTTTGGTAAAGGGGGTAGATCACATGCTGATAGAATTGCCAAACTACATTCACTTCAGGCCCCGAGTTGAACTGTGGGTCTTTGGTCCCCGAGTCTGATTTCCCTGTCCAATTCGCTGCCTGTTTCTTTTCAGGCATTCTGTAGATTATGGGAGCAGCCACATTTGCTGTGTTATAAGTTTGACTGTTGATTGAAGCACAAGAGACCAGAAAGTCAGAAGGTCTCTTGTCTAAGTAGGTGAGTTACTCAACTATAACACCAGAAGCTGTGAATTGATAGACTTTGCTGCTAATTTACTGTGGCATCTGGAGCAATTGATTCAGTCAATACTGTAGAACTCCATCAATGTAAATTACACAAAATCCCTGATATGACACTTCAACAAAATCAATGCTCCTAAATCGAATACAGAAGGCATTGACTGATTCTAATTTAATTAAACCAGTCAGGAAAATGCCATACACTGACATCAGCACCCATTGTTTTGGAATCATTTTGAACATAAGAATGTAAGAACGCAAGGAGCAGGAGGAGGGATTTCAACCCCTTGAGCCTGCTTTGCCATTGGATATGATCGTGGTTGATCTCAGCTCAGCCACAGCTCCACTTTCCTGCCACACCCCATAACCCTACAACCCATTACAAAAGCCGAAGGGCCTGTTTCCACACTGTAATCTAATCTAAAAACTGCCTTTCTACTCCTCAAATTTCTTCAATGCCCCGACATCCACTGCACCCTGGGGGAGTGAATTCTACAGATCCATGACACTTTGAGAGAAGTAACTGCTCCTCATATGTGGTTTAAATCTGCTACCCCCTTATTCTAAAAGTATGACCTCTCATTCTAGGCTGCCGCACATGAGAAAACACCATGCACTATATTGACATAGTCAATCCCTAGCATCTTACAAACATCAATTAGATGTTAAAACTGCTCAATTTCTGCACATAAGGCAAGTCTTTCATCTCTGAACTGCTTCCAATGCTCTGTAAGACAGTCTCTGTGCAAAACTATACATTAAGACATTGTGAAGCAAAGAGGTTGTGCAAACTCCTGTGAGTCTGGAATTAAACCTAACCCAAACCCTAACCCTAATCCTAATCTTAACCCTAACCCAAACCCTAACCGTAACCCTAACCCTAGCCCTAACCTGAATCCTAAACCTAACCCTAATCCCAACCCTAACAGTAAACCTAACCCTAAACCTAACCCTAACCAAAACCATAATCCTAATACAAACCCTATCCCTAACCCTAATACTAACCCTAAACCTAACACTAAGACTAATCCTAACCCTAACCTTAATCCTAATCCTAACCCTAACCCTAAAGCTAACCCTAACCCTATCTACTGATGGACGTACTCCAAATCTTAGCTATAAACCTAAACCTGACCCTAGCCATAACCATAACCATACCAAACCATAAAGCTGTTTGGAGAATTGATGTGGAATTGTGAGTTGAATGGCCTACTGGCCAATAGGCAGCCTAAGATTTGATGTGGGAAAATGTAAGGTTATGTGCTTTGGCAGGACAAACAAATGGACTGAATATTAATTAAATGTGTGAAAATTACAGAAATCTTAGTGAGTTTTGAGAAGATTTGTAGCTCAGTTTAAGTTTTGGATGTAGGTTTGCTCACTGAGCTGGAAGGTTAGTTTTCAGACGTTTCATCATCATACTAGGTAACATCTTCAGTGAGCCTCCGGATGAAGCACTGGTGGCATGGCCTGCTTTCTATTTATGTGTTTAGGTTTCCTTGGATTGGTGATATCATTTCCTGTGGTGACGTCATTATATGTGGTGATGTCATTTCCTGTTCTTTTTCTCAGGGGGTGGTAAATGTGTTTGTTGATAGAGTTCTGATTGGAATGCCATGCTTCTAGGAATTCTTGTGCGTGTCTCTGTTTGGCCTGTCCTAGGATGGATGTGTTGTCCCAGTCAAAGTGGTGCCCTTCCTCATCTGTATGTGAGGATATTAGTGAGAGTGAGTCATGTCTTTTTGTGGCTAGTTGATGTTCATGTATCCTGGTAGGTAGTTTTCTACCTGTTTGTCCAATGTAGTGTTGTTACAGTTCTTACAAGGTGTTTTGTAAACGACATTAGTTTTGCTTGCTGTCTCTAGAGGGTCCTTCAAGTTCATTAGCTGCTGTTTTAGTGTTTTGTGGGCTATCATGTTGCCAAGAGATCTGAGTAGTCTGGCAGTCATTTCTGAGATGTCTTTGATGTAGGAGAAAGTGGCTAGGGTTTCTGGACGTGTTTTGTCTGCTTGTTTGGGTTTGTTGATGAGAAATCGGCGGACTGTGTTCATTGGGTACCCATTCTTTTTGAATACATTGTATAGGTGATTTTTCTCTGCTCTGCGTAGTTCCTTTATGCTGCAGTGTGTGGTGGCTCATTGAAATAATGTTCTATAGTGAAATAATGAAATATTCAGAGTAAGGGATCTCCCATTTAAGATGGCGAAGAGGAAGAACATCTTCTCTCAGAGAGCAGTGAATCTGTGGAATCCTTTACCACAGAGAGTTGTCAAGGCTTGGCCATTAACTATATTCAAGGCAGAGACAGACATAATTAATAAGGGGATCAAGATTTATGGGGGAGAAAGCTCTTGCGTCTTATGGTTCATTGTGAATTCATACTTTGGAGAACATACGTCTGCAGCATTGCTCTTCATTCATTGTAAAATGCACAGGGACATTGTGAGGTTGTGAAAGCGCCATACAAATTCAAGATATTTTTAATCACTGAATGCAGCCCTCCCCCGCTCTCTCATTGAGATGGTTCGTCACCAGTTCATCAGAAAAACTGATTAAAACCTTTATAAAGTCTCCTTACAAACTACTATCCAATGCTATTTAATGCTTGAAAATTAATATGACCCCAGACACCAGTAAAACAAAGTAGCAATAAAACAGTGTAGCAGAATAGCAGTATATAATTATTAACATGTACTTATTGTGTGAATATGAAAATCTGAGCTTTTACCGAAACTTTGTAAAACTTTTATTCTTTTATGTGCTCACCATCCACAGCTTTATCTGAGCTGCTCCAGCTCATGCTTCTTGGTCAGGAAGCCTCAGAGTGCAAACTGAGGCTCTTGACTGGTCTGCGCACTGCTGCACAGTGCTAATTCCTGGGTTCAATTCCACCCTCAGGCAGCTGTCTTTGTGGAGTTTGCATATTCTCCCTGTGTCAGTGTGGGTTTCCTCCCACAGTCCAAAGATATGCAAGTTAATTGGACTGGCCATGGGGAATTATCCATAGTATCCAGAGATGTGCAGGTTGGGTGAATTAGCCAAGGGAAATGCAAGGTTATAAGGTGTGTGTGTGTGGGATGCTTTTTGAAGAGTCCCTGATGGGCTGAATGGCCTGTTTCCACACTGTAGAGATTCTATGGCTTCAGAGCACAAGTTGTTCTGCACTGCCACACAGAATAGTAAAGGAACTGTGATCTGCTATGAGTTGTACATCTGTGGGTTAACAAACACACAGACAGTTTTCTAAACATTTGTATATTTTTAAACTATACACAGCAAGGATGGGTGAACTCCAGATGTGGTTCCCTTTTTGCATGATAGGGCAGCTGCCAGCTGTATTGATTCTGGTGTTTTATTTTTGTACATTTGCCTCAATCATGTGGGTTGCATTTGTAGCTCTGGCGGATTCCTTTACTGACTATGAATCAGTGCCGTTTGGTGGGTTTCCTCGCGATTAGTTCGGGCTCAGGCACCCTGCAGTTCAGCTGTGTTGGCATCACCGTTTCACATAGGAGGCTGGGTTTTTGAGGTTCAATGGGAGAGCCACAAGCAGGAACTCAGGTCCTATCCAGGGAGACCAAGAGGAGAGCAGAGCTAGACAACAGCTGAATGGTACTGCTCTGTGTGGGTGATGCAGGCTCAGAGGGGAAAGGAGCTTCTCATTGCATTCACTGCTCCTGTGGCCTATAGGTTGAGAACTGCTGCTCCACCATGTATCACAATGCATCGTTCAGCTCTTCACTGCTGAAAATAACCCATATCACCTCTTTTTCAAAGTCCCACAAGCAGCAAGTGACAATAACCAGATTACCTGGGCTCTCTGGGAGGTCTTTTGAGGGGTGCTCATTGGCCAGGACACAATGGAGAACTTCCATGGTCTTCCTTAAATTAACACCCCTTGGTCTTTTATGTTTCCCTGACAGGGAGTGGGCACACAGCAGTTCAATCTAACATCCAATGTAAACACAGCAGTGCAGCATTCGCTCAGTCCTACTGTGGAGAGCCAGATTGGATTATGGTCACACTCACAACCTTTCCAATCCGGTGGGAGGTTACTACCTACTCAACCAGCCGCTGATACCTTAAGTCATATATAGTAGCTGGAAAAGATTAAACTGTTATCATAGAAACATAGAAAAATAAGATCACAAGTGGGCCATTCAGGCCTTCAAAGTCCCACAAGCAGCAAGTGACAATAATCAGATTACCTGGGCTCTCTGGGAGGTCTTTTGAGGGGTGCTCATTGGCCAGGACACAATGGAGAACTTCCAGCTCCACCATTCAACATGGTCATGGTTGATCATCCAACATGAGCATCCTGATCTCACTTTCTCCCACACCTTTTGATCTTTAATCCCTAAGGACAACATCTGAATCCTTCTTGAAAGCATCCAATATTTTTTTCATCTCAACAATTTCCTGTGGAAGAGAATTCCACAGGCCCCCTACTCTCTGGGTGATGCAATTTCTTCTCCTCTCATCCTATTGGCTTGTGGATGCTGGCAATCATCAACAAAAACAGAAACTGCTGCAGGAACTCAGCAGGTATGGCAGCATCTGTAGAAAAGGAAAACAGAGTTAACGTTTCAAGACCAGTGACCCTTCTTCAGCGAGTAGCTTGGAAAAGCCGCTATTTGTTGCTTGCTAGCAAGCAACAATTTGATTTCAGATCATCAACCTGGTTTCATCAAGGGCAGGTCATGTCTCACAAACCTCATTGAGTTTTTTGAGAAGGCGACCAAGCATGTAGATGAGGGTAGGGCAGTTGACATGGTGTACATGGACTTCAGTAAAGACTTTGATAAGGTTTCACATGGTAGGCTGTTGGAGAAAATGTAGAGAAATGGGATTAAGGGTGATTTAGCAGTTTGGATTAGAAACTGGCTTTCTGAAAGAAGGCAGCGAGTGGTGGTTAATGGAAAATATTCAGCCTGGAGTCTGGTTAGTAGTGGTGTGCCACAAGGATCTGTTTTGGGATCACTGCTGTTTGTCATTTTTATAAATGACTGAGATGCAGGCATAGCTGGATGGATTAGTAAATTTGCAGATGACACTAAAGTTGGTGGAGTAGTGGACAGTGTGGAAGAATGTTACAGGTTGCAGGGGGACTTGGATAAACTGCAGAATTGAGCTAAGAGGTGGTAAATGGAGTTCAATGCAGCTAAATGTGAGGTGTTGCACTTTGGGAAGAATAACAGGAAGGCAGAGTACTGGGTCAATGGATAGATTCTTGGTAGTGTGGATGTGCAGAGGGATCTTGGAGTCCATGTACATAGATCCCTGAAAGTTGCCACCCAGATTGATAGTGCTGTTAAGAAGGCATACAGTGTGTTAGGTTTCATTGGTAGAGGCAATGAGTTCCAGAGCTGCAATATTTTGCTGCAACCATACAAAACGCTAATGTGGCTACACTTGGAATATTGTATACAGTTCTGGTCACCATATTTTGGGAAGGATGTGGAAGCATTGGAAAAGGTGCAGAGGAGACTTACCAGGATATTGCCTGGTCTGGAGGGAAGATCTTATGAGGAAAGGCTGAGAGACTTGGGTCTGTTCTTGTTGGAAAGAAGAAGGCTAAGAGGGGATTTGATAGAGACATACAAGATGATCAGAGGATTAGATAGGGTGGACAGTGAAAGTCTTTTTCCTAGGATGATGACGTCAGCTTGTACAAGGGGGCATAACTACAAATTGAGGGGTGATAGATTTAAGACAGATGTCAGAGGCAGGTTCTTTACTCAGAGAGTGGTAAGGGCATGGAATGTCCTACCTGTCAATGTAGTTAACTCAGGCACATTAGGGATATTTTTAAAAATCCTTAGATAAGCACATGGATGATGATGGGATAGTGTGGGGGGACGAGCTGAGAATAGTTCACAGGTCGGCGCAACATCTAGGGCCAAAGGACCTGTTCTGCGCTGTATTGTTCTATGTTCTATTTTCTATGCTGATGATAGGAGATGTGGGGTGGGAAGGAGTGGACAGATAGATAGGTGGAGTCAAAGCTCAGGGAGAGAGAAAGAAAGTCATTCAGGCAAAGGAATGGTGTCAGCAGCCAGGGAAGAAAGAAAGCTTCTGAGGGGTACCATGATGTCACACTGCTGGTCTGGTACAAAGTTACTCTGCCCTTAAGGTTTTTTTTCAGAGAGGGTGTAATTGGCCGGGCTCCATCGTGCCTGAAGTTTGAATGGCTCATTGGGGCCTTGCTGTTTACCCTAATAGACAATGCTTCAAGAAAAAAGCTTGAAAGGTCTTTTGAAAAATTGTTATCATCAAGGGGGCATGACCAGCTCTCTTACTGTGCAGGTCAGAGCTTCAGTCAGTTCGGGAGGGAGTTGAGTAAAAGTCACAGGGGAAACTGGAGGCCTTCTCTCTGTCCTTTTGACCTTATAATTTTGAACTGTGAGTTGCTGTGTCATTGTTACTATTTGTGCTAAGGGATGTGTGTATGGGACTGTTGCAGGTATTTTCAGAACAGCATCATTAAGTTGGGTTTGGATAGGATAAGCTATCTGGTATTCTGTTCTTTGTGTTTCATTCCATAATTTTGTAAACAAGTTTTGTTTGTTTAAAACTTGGTAGATAACCCAACTAATTTACTCCGAGAATATCCCCTATACACCTCACCCAAACAAATAGCAAAGTTACGGTCTGGGCTACCTGCTTAAAAATGTTTTAAGGGGTTTGGCCTTGTCTATAACAATGAGTAGGGGAAAATGGCATGGCTGGACTGAAAGCAGCCCATATCATCACAGTGTCAGGAATGACAGGGTGTGTAAAGGATATAGAAGGAAATGTTCAGGCTCCAGAATGACTGAACTCAATATTAAATTCCTGAAGGCTGTCGGTTCTCCCAGCAAGAAATGAGATACTGTTCTCCCAGCTCACACTGCAGCAAGCCCAGGACAGAGATTTTGACCAGGGAGCATGGAGGTGGGTTTGAAGTGTTTGGAAACTGGAAACAGGTCACTTTTACAGACAGAATGTAGGTGCTCTGCAAAGTGGTCACCCAGTCGGCATTTTGCTATTAACTAAGTTGCTTGCTACATCATTTCATTTAATCACTTCCCCATAACTACATATAATTAAATGATTAAACAAGTGTGCACTACATAACTTTAAGCACTCTAGTACAACAATGGCTCCATCAAAACTCTGGAACTCACTACCCAGCAAGACGTGTGAGCGTCCTCACACCATGGGCTATAAGAGTTCAGTACCGGTCATAGGTTACCAGGATTAAACAGTAAATTCCATCATTTGCAGCAGTGTCCAAGTCCTGTGAATAAATATAAAAGAGGAAGGTGCATTCCCCCATCTGGTTGATGTGGAATTGAAAGAGGGAATGCCACACAACGTCACTAACATTACTCCAAAGGCAAACCTATTGAAAAATGCAGAAAGGAGACTGCCACACTCCAGGCGAGAAAGTAACATACTGGAATCGAATTCGGGAATTCTCACCGCGACTGGGAAATCCCTGAACATGAGCCCGAGCCCAAAGGATGGTGATAGACACTGCACAGGATCAAGAAGCTGTCACGATGCCAATCTCCAAACCTGTAGCTGCCTGTGGAAGTGAAATCCAGCCCAATATGGAGCTGCGACAGTATTAGATTCAACGTGCACAATATGAGCCCAAGTCTCTCTCAGATCATTGGGCTGTGTGTTGGAGGATGAGTTGGCACTGAAAATCGGTAGGTGACCTTTCCACCATCTACCTAATCCCAGCAGCCACTCCCATTCCCTCAGACTGGTCTGAAAATTTGTGAGGGCATAGAGTGGGAGGTGTCCTGTGGCCTGCTCACAATTGGGCTTACTGAGTGGCTCAACAGAGCTAATGCAAATGGATAATTAATGGACATTTAGGACCCTCAACCTGGCAACAGCTGGTATCTTCCCTGCAGCGAGAGGTCAGTGGGCATGCGCCATGTGGGCAACTTGACAGGTTAAGCTGCACTGGCTTCAGTCAGAGCACAGACCTCTGCAGGTCCCTTAAGCCCATTCTAGGCATCCTTCACTCCCAAGGTCTATATCCTCCACATGTCGTCCTCCCCCGCCCTTAATAATTTGCTCCTCAGCCTTTTGAACCTGACCCCTGTACTCCTCACTGAGACCCCAGATCCTGATTTACCTGTTATCCTTGACATGGTGGGACTGCAGTGAGTAACTCACCCCCTGACTCCCCAAAGCCTGTCCATCATCTACAAGGCACAAGACAGGAGTGTGCTGGAATACTCCCCACTTGCCTGGATGGGTTCAGCTCCAACAACACTCAAGAAGCTTGACACCATCCAGGACAAAGCAGCTCACTTGATTGGTACCACATCCACAAGCATCCACTCCCTCCACCACTGATGCTCAGTAGCAGCAGTGTGTATGCTATTCGGCAGGAAATGGTGTGCTTAGAATGCCAACAGATGTTCTCAGGGAAATGCACAACAGAAATGTGGTGGTTGTTCAGGAAGCACTTGCTGATAGCCCTGGAGAGGTTTGTCCCACTGAGGCA
This sequence comes from Chiloscyllium punctatum, assembly GCF_047496795.1. Taxonomy (NCBI): domain Eukaryota; kingdom Metazoa; phylum Chordata; class Chondrichthyes; order Orectolobiformes; family Hemiscylliidae; genus Chiloscyllium; species Chiloscyllium punctatum. The sequence continues at coordinate 13,852,602 of NC_092749.1, read as the reverse complement.
AGGAAGGGATGGGAGGGTGAAGGAATCTTGGGTGACAAGGGATGTGGAATATCTAGTCAAGAGGAAAAAGGAAGCTTACTTAAGGTTGAGGAGGCAAGGATCAGGGAGGGCTCTAGAGGGTTACAAGGTAGCCAGGAAGGAACTGAAGAATGGACTTAGGAGAGCTAGAAGGGGGGGATGAAAAAGCTTTAGTGGATAGGATTAAGGAAAACTCTAAGGCATTCTATACTTATGTGGGGAACAGAAGGATGGCCAGAGTAAGGGCAGGACCGATCAGAGATAGTGGAGGGAACATGCATCGAGAGTTGGAGGAGGTAAGGGAGGTCCTGAATGAACACATTGTTTCACTATTCAATACTGAGAGGAATCTTGACGTTTCTGAGGACAGCGTAAAACAGACTGATATGCAATAACAGATTGGTGTTCGGAAGGAGGAGGCACTGGAGCTCGGTGACCAGTGGTGTTGCGTAAGGGTCGGTTCTGGGACCTTTGCTCTTTGTGATTTTTATGAATGACTTGGATGAGAAAGTGGAAGGTTGGGTTATTAAGTTTGTCGATGACACAAAGGTTGTTGTTTCTTGTGGATAGTGTGGAGGGCTGTTGTAGGTTGCAACTGGACATTGACAGGATGCAGAACCGGGCTGGTAAGTGGCAGATGGAGTTCAACCTGGAAAAGTGTGAAGTCAATCACTTTGGAAGGCTGAATTTGAATACAGAATACAGGGTTAAAGGTAGGATTCTTGGCAGAGTGGAGGAACAGAGGGAGCTTGGAGTCCATGTCCATGGATTCCTCAAAGTTGCCACCCAGGTTGGTATGGTTGTTAAGTAGGCATATGGTGTGTTGGCTTTCATGAGCAGGGGATTGAGTTTAAGAGTCATGAGGTTTGCTGCAGCTCCACAGAATCCTGGTTAGACCACACTTGGAATATTGTGTTCAGTTCTGGTCAACTCATTATAGGAAAGATGTAGAAGCTTCAGAGACGGTGCAGATGAGACTTACCAGGATGCTGCCTGGACTGGAGGGCATATCTTATGAAGAAAGGTTGAGGGAGCTAGAGCTTTTCTCATTGGAGCGAAGAAGGATGAGAGGTGACTTGATCGAGGTGAACAAGATATTGAGAGGCATACTAAAGTGGATAGCCAAAGACTTATTCACAAGGTGGAAATGTCTACCATGAAGCGGTATAATTTTAAGGTGATTGGAGGAAGGTTTAGGGGAGATGTCAGAGACAGGTTCTTTACACAGAGAGCGGTGGGTACATGGAATGCACTATCAGCAGTGGCAGTGATATCAGATACATTAGGGACATTTAAGCAACTCTTGGATAGGCATATGGACATTAGTACAATAAAGTGTATGCAAGTTAGTCTGATCTTAGAGTAGGATAGAAGGCCGGCACAACATTGGGTAGCACGGTGGCACAGTGGTTAGCACTGCTGCCTCACAGTGCCAGAGACCTGGGTTCAATTCCCACCTCAGGCGACTGACTGTGTGGAGTTTTCACATTCTCCCTGTGTCTGCGTTGGTTTCCTCCAGGTGTTCTGGTTTCCTCCCACAATCCAAACATGTTCAGGTTAGGTGAATTGGCCTTGCTAAATTGCCCATAATGTTAAGTGCAGGGGTAAATGTAGGGGAATGGGTGGGTCGGTGTGTTTCGGTGGGTCGGTATGGACTTGTTGGGCTGAAGGGCCTGTTTCCACACTGTAAGTAATCTAATCAACATTGAGGACTGAAAGGCCAATGCACCAATATCAAAAAAATGCACTGCAGAAATTCACCAAAGATCCTCAGACAGCACCTTCCAAACCCACATGTCCACTTCCATCTAGAAGGACAAGGGCAACCCCACCACCTGCAAGTTCCCTCAAGGTAGTGAAGAAAGCATTTGGTATACTTTCCTTTATTGGTCAGAGTATTGAGTACAGGAGTTGGGAGGTCATGTTGCGGCTGTACAGGACATTGGTTATGCCACTGTTGGAATATTGTGTGCAATTCTGGTCTCCTTCCTATCGGAAAGATGTTGTTAAACTTGAAAGGGTTCAGAAAAGATTTACAAGGATGTTGCCAGGGTTGGAGGATTTGAGTTATAGGGAGAGGGTGAGTAGGCTGGTACTATTTTCCCTGGAGCGTCGGAGGCTGAGGGGTGACCTTATAGAGGTTTACAAAATTATGAGGGGCATGGATAGGATAAATAGACAAAGTCTCTTCCCTGGGGTCAGAATTAGAGGGCATAGGTTTAGGGTGAGAGTGGAAAGATATAAAAGGGACCTAAGGGGCACCTTTTTCACACAGAGAGTGTTACATGAATAGAATGAGCTGCCAAAGGAAGTGGTAGCACAGTTGCAACATTTAAAAGGCATCTGGATGGGTGCATGAATAGGAAGGGTTTGGAGGGATATGGGCCGGGTGCTGGCTGGTGGACCTGGACTGGGTTGGGATATCTGGTCGGCATGGACAAGCTGGACTGAAGGGTCTGTTTCCATGTTGTACATCTCTATGACTATGACTCTAAGTCATTCACCATCCTGACTTGATATATATCACTGTCCCTTCAGTGTCACTGGGTCAAAGTCCTGGAAGTCCCTTCCTAAGGGCATTGTTGGTTAACCCACAAGTGGGCTGCAGCTGTTCAAGCAGGCAGCTCACCCCAGCAGCTTCTCAAGGGGCAACTAAGGACGGGTAATAAATGCTGGGTCCAGTCAGCAACCCCACATTTCACAAAGTGAATACATTTTATAAAAAGAAATTCCCGCAGCGGCCACCATTCCCAACTGATGCTGCTGGAGCTACAATGCTGCCAATCAATTATTTTGGCCACAATTCTCAAAGGTGTAACCTGTTCCTAATCTAGGCTGGGTCTTTATCTGAAAGTATTTGACAAAGCTCCCAGCATTGACGTACTCTGGAGCAGCTGTGGGAATCACGGGCAGGGTCATCCCTGGATATTTTAGCTAGGGTGGGCAGTGCCTGTAAAATCTAGCCTTTACTGTTATGATCACTGTTGCCTAAATACTCCGTTTACTTACCTGCTACAGATTTCATGTATTTATTGATTGCCACATGTATTATGTTCCATAATATGGGGAAAAGTGTCGTATAGTGTCCTTACACTGCGTTGTTGTCTTAAACCACATAAAAATAAACCAAAACATAGAATATAAAGGCAGACAAATGACAAAGTAAAGAAATAGTGTTCAACCTTACGGTCCTTCCTGTTAAGTGTTCCTCCATGGGCCATGGGCCTGATGGCCAGGCACAAATCCCCTTCCCCATGCCGATGCCACTGGAACAAAAGCCGCTACTTTTCAGTGCCGTCTCACTTCCACTGACGCCCTCGCTACTGTAAGGCCTCACTGGACCTCACGAATGCATACCCCACCAAGGCCAATGTGCACCACACCAGCCCAAACTCAACTCCGCAGTTGGCATGAGTCCATTCCTCTTTGCCAGCTGTGGTAGGGAGTTCTCCATGCTGAGCTTCTTATTGGGTTAAACAGGAGCACCATTCAAAATGTGAAGTGATATTTTCAAATCAACCTGTTCAGGAATGTTATTGCCTCCATACACACGGTAAGAAATTTGTCCCTTTAAACTACCGCTCCTCACCAAATAACATCAGAGAAGTTGACATACCCTCATGGCTATTGCTTTATGTTGATTACTCATTTCCCTAATTTATCTGCATATTGCCCGTTCACCTCCATTCTGTTATTAAATGCTCTGTAAACCACACCTCTGGGAGTGACTGATCTTTAATTATCTTTAATTTTTATTCAAATGCATTCAATTTCCATCATGATGATGACTGCATTGCTTTTTACTGTCATTATGTTATCACTAGTAAGCACAGTGACTTGGCCTCCCATTTTTATCCACCTAGGTTTTCTAACTATGTTAAACCCTGCAATCTTTCACTCCCTGCTCTGTTTCTCTTTCATAGCTATTATCTTCAACAAGATTAGCTTTCCAATTCTAACAGCCTTCCGCCTATTTGGGTTCGCTGAGAATGAATTAGAGAAATTTGTCTGCAGATTGTCTCTAAGTGTTCCTGTGCAGTCAGCTTAATTGAACTAACAATTGTCTTGCCAAAAGAGAATTACATTGCTGTCACTGCTCTCAACGATGGCTCCCTAAAAGAGATCTCACCATCCATTGAATTATAAATTTGCTGCAATATTACAGAATGTTCTATTGCCCTAAGCCACTCTTTGTCTGGATACATCTTCCTTAAATCGTCAACCAAACTGTCCCATTGTTACTAATGATCTCAATGGTGATCTTACAGCACATTAAAGGCAGCAATGCTGCCATCTAATATGTTTCTTCATTGATATTCTTCAGTTCTCTGCTCAATGGTTGATCTGACCCATGGGCAAGAGACAATCTAACCACTGCAGCTTGACATTTAATAGCATTGCCAACATCCTGGGGATCATCCCTGTTAACCGAAACTCAACTGGACTTGCCATATCAATGTAACAGCTCTGGGAGCAGGTCAGAGCCTAGGAATAGTACAATAAGTAATTCACCTCCTGACTCCCCAAGGCAGAAGTCAAGAGTCCAATGGAATACCCCCACGCCCCCCTTGCTTGGATGGGTACACGTCCTCCAATACTCAAGAATCTTGACACCATTCAGGACAAACCAGCTCGTTTGATTGGCTCCATGTCTACAAACGTTCACTCCCTCCACCTCAGATGCTCAGTAGCAGCAATATATAATATCTCCAAGATGCACTGCAGAAATTTACCAGCACCTTCCAAACTAATGACCACTTCCAGTACAAGGGCAGCAGATACATGGGAACACCACCATTTGGGAGTTTTCCCTCCCAGAAGCCACTCACTATTCTGACTTGGAAAAATATCACTGTTCCTTCAGTGAGTCTGGGACAAAATGTTGGAATTCCCTCTCTAAGGGCATTGTGAGTCTACCTACAGGGGATGGACTGCAGCAGTTCATGAAGGCACCTTATCATTACCTTCTCCAGAACTCCAGGAGAGTCGGGGGGCAGCGGTGAGTGTGGGGGCCATCACAAAGGGAAGCTGAGAGGTCTGAAGGTGGATAAATCACCCGGACAAGGTAGATTACACCCCAGAGTTTGAAGGAGATAGCTGAGGGGATTATAGAGGCATTGGTGGTGAGCTTTCACGAATCACTGAAGTGGGGGTGGGGGAACAGGTGGTCCCAGCAGACTAAAAAGAGGCCAGTGTAACACTCCTATTTAAGAAGGGAGGGAGGCAGAAGAGAGGAAGCTATAGGCCTGACCTTGATTGTTGGTAAGTCCATTATAAAGGATGAGATTGTGGGATACTTGAAAGTGCATGGTAAAATAGGGCTGAGTCAGCACGGCTTCATCAAGGGCAGGTCAAGCCTGATAAATCTGTTAGAATTCTTTAAGGAGGTAACAAGCAAGTTAGACAAAGGAGAACCAGTGGACATGATCTGTTTGGTTTCTGTGGAAGGCCTTTGACACAGTGCCTCACAGGACGCTGCTAAATAAGATTGGAGACAAAAAAAACTGCAGATACTGGAATCCAAGGTAGACAAGCTGGAGGCTGGAAAAACACAACAAGCCAGGCAGCATCCGGAGGTGGAGAAGTCAACGTTTCGGGTGTAACCCTTAACAGTCCATGGTATTAGGGACAAGCTATTGGTATAGATAGAGAATTGGCTGACTGGCAGAAGGCAGACAGTAGGGATAAAAGAGTCTTTTTCAGGAAGGCTACCAGTGACTAGTATAGTTCTGCAAGGATCAGTCTTGGGATCACAACTGTTCAGGTTTTACATGAATGGTCTGGACAAAGGAACTGACGGCATTGTTGCTAAATTTGCAGATGACTGAAAGATAAGGGAAGGAGCAGGTGGTGTTGAGGAAGTGGGGAGGCTGCAGGAGGACTTGGACAGGCTAGAAAAGTGGGCAAAGAAGTGACAGTTGGAAGATAATGTGGGTAAGTGTGAAGTTATGCATTTTGCTTAGAAGATTTGAGACGTAGACTATTTCCTAAATGGGAATAGCTTTGAAGTCTGAAGCACAAAGGGATTTAGGAGTTCTAGTTCAGGATTCGCTTAAGGTTAACATTCAGGTTCAGTTGGCAGTTAGGAAGGAAAATACAATGTTAGCATTCATTTCAAGAGGGTTAGAATACAAGAGCAGGGATGTACCAATAACTGTCTAGGCTCTGGTCATACCACGTTTGGAATATTGTGAGCAGTTTGGGCCCAGTATCTAAGGAAGGATGTGTTGGGCTTTGAGGGAGTCCAGAGGAGGTTTACAAGAATGATCCTGGGGATGAAGGGCTTGTCACATGAGGAATAGTTAAGGACTCTGGGTCTGTACTAGATGGAGCTTAGAAAGCTCAAGACAATTGAAACTTATGGAATACTGAAAGACCTGGATAGAGTGGATATGAAAATGTTTCCATGAATAGGACAGACTTGGAACCGTTGGCTCAGCTTCAGTGTCAAGGGACAATCTTTTAGAACTGAGATGAGGAGGAATTTCTTCAGCCAGAGGGTGGTGACTCTGTGGAACTCATTGCTGCAGAGGACTGTGGAAACCAAGTCATTGAGTGTCTTTAAAGCAAAGCTAGATAGGTTCTTGATTAGTAAAGGGATCAAGGGTTATGGGGAAAAGCAGGAGAATAGGGTTGAGGTACATCAGCCCTGATTGAATAGTGGAACAGATTTGATGGGCTGAATGGCCTAATTCTGCTCCTATATCTTATGGCCTTATGGTCTCCAGACCAACTGGGGACAGGCCTAGCCAATGATGCATCAATACATTTCAATAAGCTGGACGAACTTTCAATTGTGGCTTTTAAGAAGGAATTAGATAATTATCTGAAAAGGAAGAATGTGGAGAGTTATGTGAGAGAACCAGAGGATTTGCTCAACATGCGTTGCTTATTCAGACACAGAGGGGCTGAATGGCATCCTTCTATACTGTAGACATTCAGAGATTATGTACTAGGCACAACATTTTCTCACCAATCTACATCCCGAAATATACTTGAGGGATTGATGTGAAGCAATCCAAGATATGAAACAAGGAGTCAAGGAGGGCAGGAGAAGACTATATCTACTTTGTGACACCAAGTGTTATTTTTACAGGTTACAGAATACCCATGGATTGGAGATCCTGGGAAAGAGTTTGCAATGCTACCTAATGGGGGTCAATGTTGCATTTCAGCAAACGTTGATTGGATAACTCAGGTGTGTTAAGCCATGATTACAAAAATCACGTGGGGTTACAGAAATAGAGTGGGTGTGATGCTTTTCAGAGGGTCAGCGCAAACTCAATTGGCCGAATGTCGTTTTTCTCAACAGTAGGGCTTCTATTTAATGATTCCCGGTTGATGAAGGTCATCGCAAGCATGAGGCCTAGTCATTTTTCACCATGGGACCTCATTGCTATTCTGTCTCTGAGCTATCACGGAGCTTTTCAGTGACTCACCTCCAGTCAATGGAGGTTGAGTGACGAGTAATTGTTTACAGTGATGATGTCTTCAGAAAATTGACCTTTAATCCGTGAATGTTTCTGCTTTCATTAGGAATAAGGGCGCCGCACTAATTGGCTCTAATTAACCGTGGTAAACAAGCAATGATGGTTTTAATTAATTAGAGGAAGGTCATCATAATTACTGTGACAACGATTATGCATAAAATCACTTTTTAATCCTTAGCCTTTGCTCCTCTATGTATCCAAATTAGCTTCCTATAAAGCACACGCCCAGTGTCTACCAAGTGTCCTTCACATCTGTCTCTCATTATTGTAGAATCTTACAGCGCAGAAGGAGGCCATTTGACCCATCATCCCCATGCTGGGTGGGCAGCAGGAGCAGAACTACTGGATTTTGTGTAACCTCTGAACCCATCAGCATAGAACTATAAAATCTGGTTACATCTGGATACTGTTTATTGTTTTCTGCACATGTGAAGCAATAAGGGGCACCTCTGTATCTGACATGGTTGGAAGGACACACCCAGAGGACTTCCCTCCATATTCTGGAAGCCTTTGGATTGTAGCTGCAATGGCATCCCATTTGCAAATGTGGAGCATTTAACACATGCGGTTGACAATTAGTGTGGAACGTGTGTTCAGCTGCACGAGGAGCCTAGCGTGAGCTTCACTTCAGGAATCTGGCACCTAGTTTGCAGGAATAACCTCTGCTTTTCTAAAGACACAGCAAAATCTGATGAATGAAGAGGCAACATCAAACCCATATACTTTCACCTCAACAGCAACTGGCATGGGCAAGACCTGCATTTACAACCCCCAGGAAAATGAGGACAATCACTCTCTAGTCCCTCAGGTTTACTTTCTTGTTATGTATTTTCTGATGTTGTGGTGTGGCATGTGTTTGAGACTCTGGCAGGTTTACCCAGGAAAGACACCAACAGTGATGCCATAGCGACCATGATATAGACTTCTAGTTGAACTTAGAAGGCAAAGTAATTATAGAGTGGAAGAAATCAGAAAGAGACTGAGAGAGAGGTGGTTGTGTTGATTATGCCCCACAGTTTTAGTGACATCAGATGTAAGATATTGCCCCCAGATTTGAGAGGGGTGGCATATTTAATCCTAAAATAAGAAAGAGATTTCATTTATATATGTCTTTGCAAAATATTTACAAGATTGCTCAAAGGTTGATGATCTGGTAGCCAATTTGCACACAACTAGCTCCCACTGATAACAATGTGAATCTGGGTTTGGCATGCTTGCCTTTATTGGGTAGTGCATTCACTATGGAAGGTGGGAGTTCATATTGCTGCTATACAAGACATTGGGTAGGCCACTTTTGGAAAACTTAATTCAATTCTGGTCTTCTTCCTATTGGAAGGATGTTGTGAAACTTGAAAGGGTTCAGAAAAGTTTACAAGGATGTTGCCAGGGTTGGGGGATTTGAGCTACAGGGAGAGGCTGAAAAGGCTGGGGCTGTTTTCTCTGGAGGTTGAGCGGTGATCTTATAGAGATTTATAAAATCATGAGGGGAATGGATAGGGTGAATAGCCAAGGTCTTTTCCCCAGGGTAGGGGAGTCCAAACCTAGAGGGCATACGCTTAAGGTGAGAGAGAAAGATTTAAAAGGGCTTAAAGGGCAAATGTTTCACGCAGAGGGTGGTGCGTATATGGAATGAGCTGTAAGTGGAAGTGGTGGAGGCTGGTACAATTATAATAGTTAGAAAGTATTTGGATGGGTATATGAATAGGAAGGATTTAGGGAATATAGGTCAAATGCTGGCAAATGGGACTAGATTAATTTAGGATACCTGGTTGGCATCGATAAGTTGGACCAAAGGGTTTGTTTCTGTCCTGTAAAGCTCTGTGATTTTGCGACTGTATGAGCAGAGAACCTGGTTGATTGAAGGATAATTCCGCTGGGCAGATCTAAAGGAGAATGTCGTTGTACTTTTAATATTTGAGTGGGCAAATGGGACCTCAGCACCTCCCAACAACGCAGCACTCCCTCAGTAATGCAGCCGAGCCTAGGTTTCCAATGTAAGTTTCTGGAGTTGGTCTTGGGTACACAATCTCCAGTGCACAGAAGCAGGAAAACCAAAGCATAGCTCGCTGGCTTTCTCCCTCAAACCCTCACATGTTTGACTGTTGTTTGAACTCATTGTCAACATATGGACATGATGACGTGCCTTCTCCACATTTTTTGACGATCATACCTTCCTGGCAAAGTCTTAGCTGAGCATCGCGTTGCACAGATAACAGCACTACCAGGTAGCACTGCATCAGAATGCCATTGAAGTGGCTAATTACATACTCTGGGACTTAGCTCAGTCTTGGGACCAAAGAGCTAGCGTAATTAACTGCACTCAGCCAGGAACATAAGACAGGCACGCAACTGAATTACAAATTGTGCTGGGAATTGAAGCTAGTCAATTTAAAAATTCAACATAGAAAAGGGAGGATGGAGAGCTGACAGGCTGAAAGCATAACTTTGGAAACTTGGATACTGTTAGAAACTTAGTTCTGTCAGTGTTTCAAACTTCACTAAACTAGAGAGCGTAGGTTTAACATGAGAAGGGAAAGATTTAAAAGGTATCTAAGGGGCAACTTATTCATGTTGGGGGTGGTTCATGTCTGCAATGAGCTGCCAGAGGAAGTGATGGAAGCTGGTACAATTACAAAATGTGAAAGGCATCTGGATGGGTATATGAAAAGGAAGGGTTCAGAGGGATAGGGGCTAAGTGCTCGCGAATGGAACCAGATTAATTTAGAATATCTAATCAGCATGGAAAAGTTGGACTGAAGGATCTGTTTCCCTGTTGTACAACTCTATGACTCTACGTGGAGAGTGTAGATTAGGAAAGGAGGAGGTGCAACGTGACCTGGGTGACCTTTGTACACCAGTCTCTGAAGATAAGCATGCAGGTGCAACAGACAGTGACAAAGATAAATGGTACATTGGTCTCCATAGTGAGAGGACTCAAGTACAAGAGTAGGGATGTCTTGCTGCAACTGCACAGGGTGAGAACCCACACCTGGAGTATTGTGTGCAGTTTTGCTCTCCTTTTCTGAGGAAGGATGTTCTTTATGGAGGGAGTGAAAGAAAGATTCACCAGACTGATTCCGAGGATGGCTGGACTGACATATGAAGAGAAACTAAATCGGTTTGGACGATATCCATTGGAGTTTAGAAGAATGAGGGGGAAGGCTTGTGAAACTTTGGAACTCCTTGCCATGAAGAGTTGTCGGGGGGGGGGGGGGGGGTGTGTGGTGGGGGTAGAGTCTCTGTGTACATGTGATAAATGGACTCTTAATGAGTCAGGGAATCAAGGGTTACAGGGAAAGAGCAGAAATGTGGACATGAGGAATGTTGGATCAGACGTGGGAGAGTAGGCTCAAGGAGCTCAATGACCTTCTCTTGTTCCGATGTCTTATGGTCTTGCGGGAGTGATGAATAAGAGAAAGCAGGGAAAGAGAGAGAGGGAGAAACCTGGCTGTAGTTGCTTTCTGGATTAGTGGTGCTGGAAGAGCACAGCAGTTCAGGCAGCATCCAAGTAGCTTTGAAATCAACATATCGGGCAAAAGCCCTTCATCAGGAATCAGTTGCTTTGTCAACACAGCTTCTGAAAACTCTGCTTTCTTGCTATGCAATGCTTTTCATAACCCTTGCACATTTTTATTTCATTACCTTGGGTTATCTAAATACCTTATTTACTTGGCCATTCTGTGCGAATTGGGTTGTCGAGCTAAAAGTAAATCAAGGTTGATGAAAGAAAGGAAACCAGTGTGATTGTGAATAACAATCCACTCACAGAGTCGCACGAATTGTCACCATTAACAGAGAAAAGGAGCTCCCAAGGGAATGCATTTTCATATCCTGGAAGTTGACTTGTGTAAGAACAATCCTGGCAGAGGTACAAAGTTAATCTGCAATGAGTCATGTGGACAGTGCACAATAAAACATCTGAGGTAATCTTTAAGCATGAGCAGATGGAAGGGCGAGCAATGCAGCAACATATACAATAACTTAAGGCTTAACAACCAGTGAGAATAATTAATCACTTTAGGCTCACCACCCTTTCCAGATCATGAGGCTTATTGATATTTCAATATGAAAAGCAATTTTTAAAAGACAATTTTATTAGAACTGTCTGATATTAATATAAATATATTAATGAAAGGAGGTTGTAGCTGTGAGGCTTCACTGATCAAGGAGAATTCAGCAGGAGTGCTCACTTCATAGTCATCTGTCGATTTCTCACTAGGGTCTCGTGCAGAATCAGGCCGTTCGGCCCTTTCTGTCCATGCTGCCTTTTTGATAGAAACTACCCAGTTTGTACGATTTGCTTGCTCCGTCCGCGTAACCTTGGAAATGTTTCCTTTTAGAGCGTGGATCTGATTGCCTTTTGAAAGTTGTTATAAACTTGCCACTACTGCCCTATCCAGATTATATCAACCAACTGCTTAAAAATGACTCAAACCTTCTGCCTCTGGAAGTGACTTCTCTTTATCCACCCAACAAAACCTCTCTATGATTTTGAACACCTCTATTGAACACCTCTGCTCAAATGATAGCAATTTCAGTTTCTTTAATCATTTGCAACCTCCTCCAGTGTGATTCAGCGGTCCAGGACATTTGACCTCAGACCTTCAGGTGACCATCTTCCAAGGCGAACTTCGGGACAGGCAACAACGCATAGTGGCCAAGCAGAGGCTGACCTTGGGTTTATGTCACGCTATAGGTGACCCCACTACACTATATACACACAGATGCACTCATACATTCACACACACACACACTTACACAGACACACATACACTTACACACACACACACACAGGCACACATACACAGACAGACACATACTCACAGACAGACACTTCTACAGATACACACACTCACACAGGCACAAGTTTGTCGGGTGAATTTCTACTTGCAGAATTACATTTTATTTTGCTCAAAAACTGCATGAATCCATGTAAGATTCTGTAAATCATTTTTTAGATTCGAATCAGTCTGAACATTGTGGCACAGGCAATCTCACACAGGGCACCTCACACCTTCAATACATTATCTGGGCCGACATGGCACCTATTGTTAAAGTTCACTTGAGAATGTAACTTTAAAAAAGTTGTGTGATTTACATATGAAAGAACTGAAACCAACCAACATGTTCATTCTAAAATATGAGAGACTTAACAAACAATCCAGGTTTTTTTCAGTATGTAATGTCAGTTACATTACATTGTAAACCTTTGCTATAAATTCTGTGTCTTACGATCTTATTCTCCACAATCGCCTGATGGAGGAGCGATGCTCCGAAAGCTAGTGCTTCCAAATAAACCTTTTGGACTATAATCTGGTGTTGTGTGATTTTTAACAATTGTCCTTCAGTTTGATATCTTCCTGCTCAGACATCCTAACAACCTGACTGATTCCTGGGACTGCTAGACCGATAGATGAAGAGAGACTGGATTGGTTAGGACTATATTCACTGAATTCTGGATTAGTGGTGCTGGAAGAGCACAGGAGTTCAGGCAACATCCAAGGAGCAGCGAAATCGACGTTTCGGGCAAAAGCCCTTCGAAACGTCGATTTCGAAGCTCCTTGGATGCTGCCTGAACTGCTGTGCTCTTCCAACACCACGAATCCAGAATCTGGTTTCCAGCATCTGTAGTCATTGTTTTTACCCTATATTCACTGAAGAATGGCAGGGGGAGTCTCACAGAAACTTACAATACTCAAACAGGACTACACAGGCCTTTCTTGATGATTATAGTCTAGAACCAAAGGTTAACATTCTAAGTGATTCAGGACTGAGATGAGGAGAAATGTCTTCACCCAGGGATTGGTGACCCTGTGGGGTTCTCTGGCACAGATTGCCTTTTGAAAGTTGTTATAAACTTGCCACTACTGCCCTATCCAGATTATACCAACCAACTGCATAAAAATTACTCAAACCTTCTGCCTCTGGAAGTGACTTCTCTTTATCCACCCAACAAAACCTCTCTATGATTTTGAACGCCTCTATTGAACACCTCTGCTCAAATGATAGCAATTTCAGTTTCTTTAATCATTTGCAACCTCATCCAGTGTGATTCAGCGGTCCGGGACATTTGACCTCAGACCTTCAGGTGACCATCTTCCAAGGCGAAAATGGTTGAAATCAAAATTTTGAAAGTTTTCAAGGAGTTCAACATAATTCTTTGTGCTAAAGGGAGAACACGAGAGCAAGGGACAGAGTTGAATGATCAGCTATGATCATATTACATGGTGGAGCTGTCTCAAAGGACCGAATGGCCTACTCCTGTTCCTATTTTCTCTGTTACTCTGTCTCCTACGCAAGACTATTGTGTCATTGTCTCTTCCTTTCCTTGAGTAAAGTGCCAATTTCTTTCTGTTGTTCTTGAGTCTGAAGATTTCATGTTTCTATGTTGGCCATGCTGGCTGGATTCTTTCTGCTCCCTGTCCTGTCTGACCCAGAGCTATGTTTCGAACTTTAAATTAAGGACCATTCCTTTCCGCAGTAGTTCCCACCTCCACTGGACCCTCAGCCTACCTGCTGCCAGAATAGTCACCAAGACGTCTTCTCATATCCAGATTTGATGATACCAATGTCTGCCCTTCCATCTGCCATCCACAATAATCTAGACCTCATCCAAACCTCTGCAGCTTCTAACCTGATTTCCCATTCACCTATTGTGACTCACAATGGCTTTCAATCTAAAGTTTAGGAGAAGATTTGTAGCTCGGGTGCTCGTTGTTGTGGTTCTGTTCGCCGAGCTGGGAATTTGTGTTGCAGACGTTTCGTCCCCTGTCTAGGTGACATCCTCAGTGCTTGGGAGCCTCCTGTGAAGCGCTTCTGTGATCTTTCCTCCGGCATTTGTAGTGGTTGGAATCTGCCGCTTCCGGTTGTCAGTTCCAGCTGTCCGTTGCAGTGTATATTGATTACATTACATTACTTACAGTGTGGAAACAGGCCCTTCGGCCCAACAAGTCCATACCGACCCGCCGAAGCGTATACCACCCAGACCCATACTCCTACATTTACCCCTTCACCTAACACTACGGGCAATTTAGTATGGCCAATTCACCTAACCTGCACATTTTTGGATTGTGGGAGGAAACCAGAGCACCCGGAGGAAACCCACGCAGACATGGGGAGAATGTGCAAACTCCACACAGAGAGTCGCCTGAGGCGGGAATTGAACCCGGGTCTCTGGCGCTGTGCGGCAGCAGTGCTAACCACTGTGCCACCGAGGTGCTAATTGATTGAATCTGTGGATGAGTGCCATGCCTCTAGCTTTCAATCTAGCTGCAGTGCCATAAGAATGAAATTACATTCAAATTCCTGCACATCCATCTTGCCTCTCCTTTTGTCTGTAAAGTTCTCCATCTCCGACTTAAACTCGAGCATTTGTTGACCCTCTTCCAAACCTACTTCCTTTGCCACACCATTAGCACTCCTCACATTTTCCCCAGAATTAAACCATCTGGATGCACCCAAACCTACATATTTCTCCACGTTAACATTCCTTTTTTCAGTGTCTTTACAATCTCTTCCATCAGTGCTGTACACATTCAATATATTAATATTGAAATGTGATCAAGACTAGCACTGTACTTCCTGCATGACAGTACATGAAAACTGGACAAACCATTTGGTAGAATGGCTATAGCAGCAAAGGGGTGGATATTGGTGTGCAATAATCCAGAGACCTTGGTCAATACTCTGGGAATATGAGTTCAAATCCCATGATTGCAGCTCTTAGAAGTTAAATGCAGTCAACACAATTAAATGTTAGTCTCAATCAAGGTTGCCATCACCAATTGTTATTAAAACCTCATCTGATTCCCTTATCAGTGAATTAGAACAGAAAACACACCACTGGTTTAGATTAGATTACTTATAGTGTGGAAACAGGCCCTTCGGCCCAACAAGTCCACACTGACCCTACGAACAGCAACCCACCCAGACCCATTCCCCTACATTCACATCTTCACCGAACACTACAGGCAATTTGGCATGGCCAATTCACCTAACCTGCACATTTTTGGACTGTGGGAGGAGGAAACCGGAGCACCCAGAGGGAACCCACGCAGACACAGGGAGAATGTGCAAACTCCACACAGACAGTTGCTTGAGGCAGGAATTGAACCCTGGTCTCTTGTGCTGTGAGGCAGCAATGCTTACCACCGTGCCATTGTGCTGCCCACGGTGACATACCTGGCACATATGATGATGGTTGTGGTCAGTCATCTCAGCTCCAGGATGTCTCTGCAGGAGTTCCTCAGGATAGTGTCCTAGGCCCAACCATTTTCAGCTGCTTCCCTTCAGCATAGTGTCAGAAGTGGTGATGTTCATTGATGATTCCACAATGTTCAGCACCATTCAGGACTCCTCAGACACTGAAGCAGCAACAAGATCTGGACAATATCCAGGCTTGGGTTGACAAGTGGCAAGTAACATTCTCACCATGCAAATGCCAGGCTATGACCATTTCCAATAAGAGACAGTCCAACCACTGTCCCTTGATATTCCATGGTGTTACCATCACTGAATTTTCCACTATCAACATTCTACCTATTAGCATTCACCAAAGACTCAACTGGATTTACTATACAAACACAATGGCTACAAGAGCATACCGCAGTGAGTAACTCATCTCCTGACTCCCCAAAGCCTGTCCACCATTGGTACGCACAAGTCAGGAGTATGATGGAAAACTCCCCATTTGCCTGGATGACGGTAGTTTCAACAACAATTGAGCAGTTCGACACCATCCAGGAGAAAGCAGCCCCCTTGATTGGCACCACATTCACAAATATTCACTCCCTCCACCAGCAGTCGCAGCAGTGCGACCCATCTACAAGCCGCACTGTAGAAATTCACCAAAGATCCTTACACAAAGATTCCAAACCCGCGATCACTTTCATCTAGAAGGACTTGGCAGCAGATACATGGGAACACCACCAGTTGCAAGTTCCCTGCCAAACCACTCACCATCCTGATTGGTAATGTTTCATGAGTGAATAAAAAGAATTGTTCTTTGGAAAGGAAATCTGTCATCCTTCCCCAATCTGGCTGACATTGTGGCTTCAGACCCACAGCAAAGTGATGGGTTCTAAACGATGTTCCGAAGTAGCCTTAGAATCCATTCATACCTTCCAGAGGGAAAACACAGTAATGCCTGTGTTGTGTGAGATATGTGATTTATATATATTTTAACATCATTTATTTCAGACTTCTGAATTTTGAACGAATGTCATATGGGTTTTCTGTGTGTTTAACGGGGTTTAATGATAAACTTGTGAGCATTTCTGTAGCGATTGTTCACTAATAGCCTTTACAGAAGGAAATCTGCCACCCTTACTTTGTCTGGTTTACATGTGACCCCAGAGCCATAGCAATGTGGTCAATTCTTAAGAATATACGAGGTATAAGGAGTAGGTAATTCATCCCCTTGAGTTACCAGTCAGGATCATGCGGCAGTTGGAGTGCAAAACAGCCTCACTATGTTGTCAGTCTTAATGTGAGGTAGTGGTAACGTCACTAGACTAGTAATTCTGAACCTCTAGTTTATGTTTTATGCACATGGGCTTGAATGTCACCATGGCAGATGGTGGAACCTGAATGAAGAGCTGACTTAATCTGCCATAAAAACCCATCTGGTTCGCTAATTTCCTTTAGGGAAGAAAATCTGCCATCCTTGCCCGGTCTGGCCTACATGTGACCTCAGACCCACCGCAACATAGTTGACTCTCAACTGCCTTCCAGGCAATAACTGCTGGCCTGGCCAGTGACATCCATGAATTGTGACTGAAATTAAAATATGCGCAGGTTCTAGCCATGTGAAAGTGGAGGTTGCAGGTACAATTGTAAGATTAAAAGACATTTGAATAAGTTCACGAATGGGAAAGATTTGGAGGGATGTGGGCCAGGAGTAGGCAAGAGGGACTAGTTTAGTTTGGGAACATGGTTGGCATGGGCTGGTTGGACCGAAGAGTCTGTTTCCATGCTGGATGACTCTATGGGAGAGCATCACCCTTATTCCTACGGGCTACCCCACACATGCCTCTGTTTGTGAAATCCTTTGCAACATCCTACAAGGTATTATTTAATTGCAAGGTCTTCAGCTTTCCCATGTCCCACTCAAGTACAATGGAATCACAAAAGTTTTGAAAATTTGTCAAGGCACTTAATAATCCAGTATCAGAGAGAATTTAGGAGAAACAAAACTTTATTCTGGATGTAATTATCTTTACTTTTGCACAGGGTGATTTATAAAGCAGTTATCACATCTGAGAGTACTTCATATATAACCAATTGCTTTGAGTTGTAGTGCTGTCATCAGAATTGATAATCTTATAAAGTTCTGGTAGGCCATGTCATTATCGCAGATTGGAGCCAAGGTTGGCTAAACATTGACACCTGGGACTCGCCACTCAATAATTCCATAAGACTAAAATCACATTTCTTAGAAATGTCTTCAGTTTCCTATTGTATAATCAATTCTTTAGTCTATTTAATGTTCTACCCTTGCTTCCTATAACTTTTTGTTTAATTAATAGTTTCTCATGAAGACCAGTGTAAGCTTTTGCAGTTTTTCCAAATAAACTAAATTTATGGTATTGTCCATTTTATCTTGAATAACCTTCAAAGACACTGAAGACGTTCGATACTCACCCATTCAATCTCCTAGAATAGTTACTTATCCTTTTCTGTTGAGGAAGGACAAATGTTCCTAGAATATCACATACACTGGAAATCCCAAAACACATGCTATTGGAAGATGTTATATAGCATTATTAATGATAAATCTATTATGTGAAAAGGGTATTGGAATGGAAAGGAGGCACTATATCTCATAAGAAGATAACACCACAAAATGCAGGAGTAGATGTTGGCCATTCAGCCCATCAAGTTTGCTCCACCATTGAATGAGATCATGGCTGACCTGATCATCTTCAATTCTACTTTCCTGCATTTTCCTTATAACGCTTGATTCTCTTAATGATTAAAAACCGTTAACTCAACCTTGAATATACTTAAAGACCCAGCCTCAACTGACCTGTGCTGTAAAGAATCTTTTTCTCAGAGGGTGGTAAATGGGATCCAAGTCAATATGTTCGTTGAGGTGGACCCCATTTGACTTGGACCCCATTTGCCACCCTCTGAGAAAAAGAACAAGAAATGACATCACCACAGGAAATGACATCACCAAAGGAAATGATGCCACCAACTCAAGGAAACCTAAACACTTAAATAGAAACCAGGTCACTGACACCAGTACTTCACTGGAGGCTCACTGATGATGTTACCTAGTATGATGTCAAAACGTCTGAAAATAAACCTTCCAGCTCAGTGAGCTAACTTATATCCAAGGAAGGTAAATTTTTGGAATTTTTCACACAGAGAGTTTTGGAAGCTCTAGCATTGAATCAATTTAAGGCTTGAATAGACAGATGTTTGATCTCTCAAAGGATCATGGGATATCAGGAGCAGATGGGAAAGTGGGGCCCAAGATAAGATTGTATTGAAAGGTAGAGAAGACTTCCTACCCCTACTTCCTGTTCTTGTCATGTGGGAGAACCTCATTCATCCACTCAGCAGCTCAGGAAGCCCCTGAAAGAATGCAATATTTTATTATGAAGCCATATAAAGGAACTGTGTTCCTATGAATGGATGGCAGATAGAGAGCTGGGAAATGGTGCTAAGTGCACAGAGCTTACTTTAAAAATATTATAAATCTCTGCATGTAACTTATAGGAGCATCTCTTGCAGTTATTATATATTGGTTTTGTGTGCGAGTTACTGTACCAAAGACCAAGAAATAGTTTAAAAAATGTTTGTTTGCAATTTAATTTATGTTAACGATCCATGGAATAATGTTCCTGAAGACAGAAAACAAACATTTAAACTGATGACTTCCTCCACGTTTTGATAATGATCCAAACTTTCCTGCACATATAAACCTGACTGACTGAAATTTCCCTCAAAAAATTGTAGATTCTGTAAACATTCATAACACATTAGTAAATTTAAATGAAAATGAAAATAGCGGCTACATTTCAAAATGCAATTTTTTCCCCTGTAATACACGTTGTGCTTACATGGGGTCAATGGATGGGAGGCTGGTTTGTGTGATGGACTGGGCTGTGTTCACAACTCCCTGCAGTTTCTGCAGTTGCCATACCTAGCCAGGATGCATCAAATATAATGTTTTCTATATTGCATCCAAAGAAATTGTTAACAGTCTTCACACCTGTCCCTTAAGGTATCAAGGCAAGGGCATCAAGTGTTTAAGAAGCCATAGGTACACTTGACTATTGGTTGAGGCACACAGTTTAAAAGCAGGGCGATGGTGGAACAGTATAAAATGTTGGTTCTATTACGGCGGTGGTATTGTGTGAAATTCACATTATAGGAAGTTTGCGATAGCGCTGGAAAGGGTGCAGTAGAGATTTGCCAGGATGTTGCTTGAATGAAACAGAATAGATGGGGTAATCAGGAAGAAACCGTTGACTTTGATGGGGCAGAGATTTAAGGAGATGGCCAGAGGTTTTCGAGGAGATGTAATGAGAAATCTTGGGTGGTGGGAATCTGGAACTCGCTGCCAGTAGGGGTAGTGGAGACAGAAACCCTCATTACATTTCAGAACTATTTACATGTGCACTTGCAATGCCAAGGCAAATAAAGTTATGGCTGAAGTCCTGGAAAATACGCTCAGAATAGTTAATTGGTTGGTAGAATGTGTGCGTGAGTGTGACAGAGTATAAGCCTGTGAGAGGATGTGCGCGCGCGTGTGTGTGTGTGTGTAGGGTATATGTATGTGTGTCTGACAGACAGCATGTGTATGAGAGAAGGTCTGTGTGAATGTGTGTGAGCATGTAAGAGCATGCACACACTCTCCCTAGCATGCACACACATACACACTCACTTGCATACACTCACACTCTCTCCCACACATGCACGCGCACACAGAGACATTCTCTCTTTCTCTCTCTCTTCCCCCCCCCTCCCCTTCAAATGCACACACAGACACCTATACGTCTATGGGGTGAATTTGCATTTGAAGAATTGTATTTGCAGATACATTCTACTTTTGTTCAAAAAGCACACAACCTGCAGGCAGTCAATTCATGTAACATTATATAAATTCCTACTTTGGAAATAGAACCAGTCTGACTCAAGATTGGAATACAGACAGACTCTAACCTCACACTTTGAATGCATTGTCTGAGCCGAGATGTCACTTTTTAAAAAATTAAGACCTTGAGTTATCTCATGAATGTGACTTGGAAGTTGTTCTGGGATTTACATATTAATGCAACAATACTTGCAACTCATTCTAAAAGACGAAAGACTTAACAACAATCTAGGTTTGTTCAATATATCGTATCAATTGCATGACACTAAGATTTTTTGCTTTAAATTCTATGTCTTATGATCCTGCTGCATAACCACCTGATGAAGGAACAACGCTCCGAAAGCTAGTACTTCCAAATAAAGCTGTTGGACTATAACCAAATGTCGTGTGATTTTTAACTTTGTCCACCCCAGTCCAACACTGACACCTCCACATCATCCACTGTGACAACAGTTAATTTCTTTGTTAGGTGAAGATATTTAGGATTTAAGCCAAAGGCAGGTTTATGGAGTGAGGCTATAATCTCAGTGATTGACAGAACAGTCTCAAGGGACTGAGTGGCCTTTTGCTGTTCCTATGTTCCTATTAAACTTGAAAGGGTTCAGCAAAGATTTACAAGGATGTTGCCAGTATTAGAGGGTTTGAGCTGTGGAGAGAGGCTGAATAGGCTGCGGCTGTTTTCCTTGGAGCATTGGAGGCTGAGGAATGACTTTATAGAGGTTTACAAAACCATGAGGGGCATGGATAGGATAAATAGACAAGATCTTCTCCCTGGGGCTGGGGAGTTCAAAACTAGAAATTTAAGGTGAGAAGGGAAATATTTACATTGGACCTAAGGGGCAATTGTTCCATGCAGAGAGTGTATGGAATGAGCTGCCAAAGGAAGTAGTTGAGGCTGGTAGAATCACAACACTTAAAAGGTATCTAGATGGACACATAAATAGGAAGGGTTTAGAGGGATATGTGTCAAATGCTGGCAAATGGAACTTGATTAATTTAGGATATCTCATCATGATGATGAATTGGACTGAAGAGTCTGTTTCCATGCTGTACATCTTTTCGACTCAATGATAAGCAGCATGAAGCATAAATAAGAGGGTGAAACATTTGAAGTGTAATGTTCTCCTGACATTTCATTGTGTCAATGTTGTTTTCCTTCCTGCCCCCGCATCCCCCAACACAGATTCTATCTGTGCTCCGCTGTGCTGTCAGCCATGGAGAAGAAGGCCATTTCCACTCTCAATTTTGATAACTTCGATTTAATTTCCCTGATTGCCATCATGCAAGATATTCTCCATGTCCTTACATGTTTCATTCTCACATCTTTATGCAGATGGAAAAGACAAGAAATTGTTCCATTATTCATTGAATCACCAACCCATTGATATGAAGAAAAGAGATCTATTTCATCACAATTGATCCTGAAGGTGTGGACAGTCCTGTTTGTGCTTGTAACAGCGCTTTGTGGAGGAAAATGTCCTCAGCTATAGACTGATGAACAATCATAGACAAAGTAAGCATAAGACCATAAGATAGAGGAGTCAATTTAGGCCATTCGGCCCATTGAGTCTGCTCTGCCATTCAATCTTGGCTGATATGTTGTTAACCCCATTCGCCTGCCGTCTCTCCGTAACCCTTGATTCCCCTTACCAATCAAGAACCTATCTATCTCTGTCTTAAATATACTCATTGACCTCACCTCCACAGCCTTCAGTGGCAAAAGGTTCCACAGAAGAACTACCCTTTGGCTGAAGGTATTCCTCCTCATCTCAATTCAAAAGGGTTGCCTCTTCACTCTGAGGTTGTGCCCTCCTATCCCAGTGGAAACATTTTTTACGCAGTCTGTACATTTCAATGAGAACCCCCCACTTTCCCCACCCATCTTTCTAGACTCCATCGAGTACAGACTCAAGGCTTCCACCTCAGGCTAATTTTTTTTTCCCATCTATTTTTCATCAACTTATTTGAGGGGTTTCCTACTGAATGAGTGTCACCAAGGCCCAGCAGTGGGTCTTCTCTGGAATCAAGGACCTTGTAGCCAGAAACCCTGACAACCAAGAGCTGTCAATCAATCAGAGACCAGCAGTGCTGTTTGAACTGAAATGGAACCATGTACAAACATGTCCTTCCTGGTCTGTTGTAGTCATGTGACCATTATACTATGGGCCAGGCATTACCAGGAGTGAAGCTCAAGAGACACAGAAACAGAAGGAGGCCATTCAGCCCATTGAGATTACTCTTCCATTCGATGAGATTATGAATTAGTTGCTAATCATTAATTTTCTGCCTTTTCCCCATACCCCTTGATTCCCTTGCTGATTAAAAATTCATTTATATGAATCCTGCCTTGAATATATTAGACAACCCAGCTTCAACAGCCCTCCGTGGTAAAGAATTCCACATACTTCTTCCCTTCTGAGAGAAGAAATTCCTCCTCACCTCTGTCTTGAGGACCAATACTTATTCTGACATTATGTCCTTGGGGCCTAGACTCTCCAACTAGGGAAAACAACCTTTCCATATCAAATAACAAAATATGAGTACTGCGTCTCAAAGTGAGAAGTTCCAGACTTGAGTCCATGCCAGATTTCGGATCTTGCTAGCTTTTGGACAGGTGGGTTTGGGTGGGATCAAGAATCAGTCAGACTATTCAGGCTACAGGATAAGATTGCATTGGTAAGAGAATAAGTGCACAGCCCAAGGAGCCAGGAAATTACATTACTGTATGAATAAGAATTCTGTTTCACACATGGCAACTCAATGTTTTGGGACAAACACTGGGTTTCAGCTGAATTTGAGATACTGCAATCTCTTTTCATAATGTTTGTTGAAATTAAGAATAGCTCCTTGGCCGCCTCTCAAAATAGTGTCAAGAGATCTTTCACAGTGATGCAAGGACGTAGATGGGGCCCTTGGCTAAATACTGCATCTGAATGACAGCATCTCTTCCAGTGTCAATTTCCATTCTCATTCCTTACAGTGGGACTTGAACCCAGAGCATTGT
This sequence comes from Chiloscyllium punctatum, assembly GCF_047496795.1. Classification (NCBI taxonomy): domain Eukaryota; kingdom Metazoa; phylum Chordata; class Chondrichthyes; order Orectolobiformes; family Hemiscylliidae; genus Chiloscyllium; species Chiloscyllium punctatum. Next base: position 13,828,985 of record NC_092749.1, on the reverse strand, counting down.
AAAGCTCATATGATGATGTCATTTCCTGTTCTTTGACTTGGACCTGATTTACCACCCCATCACCATAGAAAATGACATAACCACAGGAAATGACATCACCAACCCAAAGAAACCCAAACATATAAATAGAAAGCAGGAATCATCAGCACTGCATCGTCCGGAGGCTCACTGAAGATTTTACCTAGTATGGTGACGAAATGTCTGAAAATGAACCTTCCATCCCAACAAGCAAACCTACATCCAGAACCTCAATCTGAGATACAAATCTTCACAAAACTCACAAAGTGATCACTGTAACAGACAGTCACTCTGGAAATACCTGTATCAAAAACAATCACTGGCAAAACATAAAATCATTGGAGTCCCCTCTTGACCTGACCCACTTGTCTATCTTTCTTCCCACCTATCCGTTCCACCTTTCCCACCGACCTATCCCAATCACCCCACATCTGCATCTAACTATCGCCAAACCAGCTACCTCACCCCCAACCCCATCTCCACCCTCCAATTTATCCCCCAGCCCCCTTCACCAACCCGAGTCACCTCACCGCCAACCCCACCCCCACCCTCGTATTTATCTCCCAGCCCCATTCACCACCCCCAGCTACCTCACCGGCAACCCACCCCCCCCCCCCACCCTCCTATTTATCTCCCAGCCCAATTCACCACCTCCAGCTACCTCACCGGCAACCTCACCCCCACCCTCCTATTTATCTCCCAGCCCCCTTCACCACCCCCAGCTACCTCACCGCCAATCCCACCCCCACCCTCCTATTTATCCCACAGCCCCCTTCACCACTCCCAGCTACCTCACCGGCAACCCCACCCCCACCCTCCTATTTATCTCCCAGCCCCATTCACCACCCCCAGATACCTCACCGGCAACCCCACCCCCACATTCCTATTTATCCCCCAGCCCCGTTCACCACCCACAGCTACCTCACCGGCAACCCCACCCCCACCCTCCTATTTATCTCCCAGCCCCCTTCACCACCCCCAGATATCTCACCGGCAACCCCACCCCCACCCTCCTATTTATCTCCCAGCCCCCTTCACCGCCCCCAGTCACCTCACCATCAGCACCACCCCCACCCTCCTATTTATCCCCCAGCCTCCTTCACCACCCCCAGCCACCTCACCGGCAACCCCACCCCCACCCTCTTATTTATCTCCCAGCCCACTTCGCCACGTCCAGTCACCTCACCGGCAACCCCACCCCCACACTCCTATTTATCCCCCAGCGCCCTTCACCACCCCCAGCCACCTCACCGGCAACCCCACCCCCACCCTCTTATTTATCTCCCAGCCCACTTCGCCACGTCCAGTCACCTCACCGGCAACCCCAACCCCACCCTCCTATTCATCCCCCAGCCCCCTTCACCACCCCCAGCTACCTCACCGCCAACTCAACCGTAACCCTCCTACTTATCCCCCAGCCCCCTTCACCACCCACAGCTACCTCACCGCCAACCCCAACCCCACCCTCCCATTTATCACCCAGCCCAATTCACCACCCCCAGCTACCTCACCGGCAACCTCACCCCCACCCTCCTATTCATCTCCCACGCCTCTTCACCACCCCCAGATACCTCACTGGCAACCCCATCCCCACCCTCCTATTTATCTCCCAGCCCAATTCACCACCCCCAGCTACCTCACCGGCAACCTCACCCCCACCCTCCTATTCATCTCCCAGGCCTCTTCACCACCCCCAGATACCTCATCGGCAACCCCACCCCCACCCTCCTATTTATCTCCCAGCCCAATTCACCACCCCCAGATACCTCACCGGCAACCCCACGACCACCCTCCCATTTATCCCCCAGCCTCCTTCACCGCCCCCAGATACCTCATCGGCAACCCCACCCCCACCCTCCTATTTATCTCCCAGCCCCCTTCACCACCCCCAGCTACCTCACCGGCAACCCCACCCCCACCCTCCTATTTATCTCCCAGCCCCATTCACCACTCCCAGCTACCTCACCATCAGCCCCACACCCCAACCCTCCTATTCATCCCCCAGCCCCCTTCACCATCCCCAGCTACCTCACTGCCAACCCCTCCTCCACCTTCCTATTTATCCCCCAGCCCCCTTCACCATCCCCAGCTACCTCACTGCCAACCTCACCCCCACCTTCCTATTTATCCCCCAGCCCCCTTCACCACTCCCAGCTACCTCACCGGCAACCCCACCCGCACCCTCCTATTTATCTCCCAGCCCCATTCACCACTCCCAGCTACCTCACCATCAGCCCCACACCCCAACCCTCCTATTCATCCCCCAGCCCCCTTCACCATCCCCAGCTACCTCACTGCCAACCTCACCCCCACCCTCCTATTTATCCCCCAGCCCCCTTCACCACCCCCAGACACCTCACCGCCAACCCCACCCCCACCCTCCTATTTATCCCCCAGCCCCCTTCACCACCCCCAGATACCTCACCGGCAACCCCACCCCCACCCTCCTATTTATCTCCCAGCCCAATTCACCACCCCCAGCTTCCTCACCGGCAACCCCAACCCCACCCGCCTATTTATCTCCCAGCCCCATTCACCACCCCCAGATACCTCACTGGCAACCCCAACCCAACCCTCCTATTTATCTCCCAGCCCAATTCACCACCCCCAGATACCTCACCGGCAACCCCAACCCCACCCTCCTATTTATCCCCCAGCCTCCTTCACCACCCCAAGCTACCTCACCGTCAACCCCACACCCCCACCCTCCTATTCATCAACCAGCCATCTTCACCAATCTCAGCTACCTCACCCGCAACCCCACCCCCACCCTCCTATTTATCTCCCAGCCCCCTTCACCACCCCCAGTCACCTCACCATCAGCCCCATCCCCACCCTCCTATTTATCCCCCAGCCTCCTTCACCACCCCCAGTCACCTCACCGTGAGCTCCACCCCCACCCTCCTATTTATCCCCCAGCCTCCTTCACCACCCCCAGCTACCTCACCGTCAACCCCACACCCCCACCCTCCTATTCATCCCCCAGTCCCCTTCACCACTCTCAGCTACCTCACTACCAACCCCACCCCCACTTTCCTATTTATCCCCCAGCCCCCTTCACCATCCCCAGCTACCTCACTGCCAACCCCACCACCACCCTCTTATTCATCCCCCAGCCTCCTTCATCACCCCCAGCTACCTCACCATCAACCCCACACCCCCAACCTCCTATTCATCCCCCAGCCCCCTTCACCACTCTCAGCTACCTCACTACCAACCCTACCCCCACCTTCCTATTTATCGCCCAGCCCCCTTCACCATCCCCAGCTACCTCACTGCCAACCCCACCCCCACCTTCCTATTTATCCCCCAGCCCCCTTCACCATCCCAAGCTACCTCACCGGCAACCCCACCCCCACCCTCCTATTTATCTCCCAGCCCAATTCACCACCCCCAGCTACCTCACCGGCAACCTCACCCCCACCCTCCTATTTATCTCCCAGCCCCCTTCACCACCCCCAGATACCTCACTGGCAACCCCAACCCCACCCTCCTATTTATCTCCCAGCCCCATTCACTACCCCCAGATACCTCACCGGCAACCCCACACCCACCCTCCTATTTATCTCCCAGCCCAATTCACCACCCCCAGCTACCTCACCTGCAACCTCACCCCCACTCTCCTAGTTATCTCCCAGCCTCCTTCACCACCCCCAGTCACCTCACCGTCAGCCCCACCCCCACCCTCCTATTTATCCCCCAGCCTCCTTCACCACACCCAGCTACCTCACCTCCAACCCCACCCCCACTCTCCTATTTATCTCCCAGCCCCCTTTACCACCCCCAGTCACCTCACCATCAGTCCCACCCCCACTCTCCTATTCATCCCCCAGCCCCCTTCACTATCCCTAGCTACCTCACCCGCAACCCTACCCCCACCCTCCTATTTATCTCCCAGCCCCCTTCACCACCCCCAGTCACCTCACCATCAGCCCCAACCCCACCCTCCTATTTATCCCCCAGCCTCCTTCACCACCCCAAGCTACCTCACCGTCAACCCCACACCCCCACCCTCCTATTCATCACCCAGCCATCTTCACCACTCTCAGCTACCTCACCCGCAACCCCACCCCCACCCTCCTATTTATCTCCCAGCCCCCTTCACCACCCCAAGTCACCTCACCATCAGCCCCACCCCCACCCTCCTATTTATCTCCCAGCCTCCTTCACCACCCCCAGTCACCTCACCGTGAGCTCCACCCCCATCCTCCTATTTATCCCCCAGCCTCCTTCACCACCCCCAGCTACCTCACCATCAACCCCACACCCCCACCCTCCTATTCATCCCCCAGTCCCCTTCACCACTCTCAGCTACCTCACGACCAACCCCACCCCAACCCTCCTATTTATCCCCCAGCCCCCTTCACCATCCCCAGCTACCTCACTGCCAACCCCACCCCCACCTTCCTATTTATCCCCCAGCCCCGTTCACCACCCACAGCTACCTCACCGGCAACCCCACCCCCACCCTCCTATTTATCTCCCAGCCCCCTTCACCACCCCCAGATATCTCACCGGCAACCCCACCCCCACCCTCCTATTTATCCCCCAGCCCCCTTCACCGCCCCCAGTCACCTCACCATCAGCCCCACCCCCACCCTCCTATTTATCCCCCAGCCTCCTTCACCACCCCCAGCTACCTCACCGGCACCCCACCCCACCCTCCTATTTATCTCCCAGCCCCCTTCATCACCCCTAGTCACCTCATCGCCAACCCCACCCCCACCCTCCTATTTATCTCCCAGCCTCCTTCACCACCCCCAGCTACATCACTGCCAACTTCACCCCCACCTTCTTGTTTACCTCTCAGCCCCCTTCACCACCCCCAGCTATCTCTCCGGCAACCTAACCCCCACCCTCTTGTTTATCTCTCAGCCCCCTTCACCAGCCCCAGCTACCTCACTCTCAACCTCACCCCCACCCTCTTGTTTATCTCTCAGCGCTCTTCACCACCAGCCCCCACCTCCCCATTCCTGATGAAGGGCTTATGCCAGAAACATTGACTGTCTTGCTCCTCTGTTGCTGCCTGACCTGCAGTGCTTTTCCAGCACCACCCTTTTCGACTCTGACTCTCCAGCACCTGCAGTCCTCATTTTCTCAAAGTCCCATTCCCTTATCAAAGAACAAGAGGAAGGCTGCTGGTGGTGTTTTAACGTTAGGGCCACCACACCTCAGGCGAAGGGAGAGGTTGATAAGGCGAGTCCATCCTGGTAACCTCAGCCATTGGAAGAATTGAGCCCACACTATTGGTATCAGTCTGTATTTCAAACCAACCATCAAAGCTAACTCATCCTTATTACTTAATTTTCTGCATATGCTTCAGAGGGCTTTGAAATTATCTTGTGTGATTAGAGTGGGTGTAATTTCAATAATATCACAGCAGGTGGGAATTGGAAAGAGACAATCACTGGCTGCCCCTTGCTTTATACTTCCACTGATATTGTAAATTCCACTATTATTGTCTCTATTCACTCTTACAATGTAGCCCCCAGCCTCTATATCTTCAGTGAGTTGATGTTCCCATCAAATTTAGAATTAGAATTAAAGTTAGACTTATTGCTTTGATTTGATTTATTATTGTCACATGTGCCTAGGTACAGTGAAAAGTTTTGTTTTGCATGCGGTACAGGTCGGTCATACTCACAGGGTGATTGAACAGAGCGAGGGATACAAGGTTATGACTGGAAAGAAGGTGCACAAAAGCAAGATCGCTATTAGATTTTAAATTGAGCGGTCTGTTCATGAGTCAAATAACAGCAGGGAAGAACTGTTCTTGAATCTGTTGGTGCGTGTGTTTAAGCTTTTGTATCTTCTGCCTGACCGAAGAGGTTGGAGGGAATTATAACCAGGGAGGGAGGGGTTTTGATGATGTTGGCAGTGGGAAGTGTAGATGGAGGCAATGAATGGAAGGTTGGCTTGTGTGATGGACTGGGCTGTGTTCACAACTTTCTGCAGTTTCTTGCCATCCTGAGAGCAGTTGCCATACCAAGCTGTGATGCATCTGGAGAGAATGCTTTCTGTGGTGCATCTATAAAAATTGGTGAGGGTCCTTATAGACATGCTGAAGTTCCTTAGCCTCCAATGGAAAAAGAGCATTGTTGTGCTTTCTTGACCATTGCATCAAAGTGACCAGGTCAGATTGTTGGTGATTGTCACTTTGAGAAATGTGGTCCTCTCGACCATCTCTACCTCAGCTCCATTGATAGAGACAGGGGCCTGTCCTCCTCTTTCCTTCCTGAATTTGATGATCAGCTCTTTAGTTTTGTTAAAAAAAGTGAGAGATTACTATCCTTACACCAAATTGTCACATGTACTCAAGAATAGGGAGACAGGAGTACAGTGAAAAATATACAAAGTCGCCATTTCTGGCGCCATCTTAGGTACAAATGTGCCTCAATAAAAAATCTTAGGTATAAAATAGAAAAATGAAGAAATAAAGGTAAATGTTCAGCATTTCAGTCCTAAAGTCCTAAGGGATGGGAGCCCGCATTGGGCTTCCCCAAGACCAGGAGCCTGTGCTGGGTTACCCCAAGACCAGGAGTCTGTGCTGGGCTTTCCCAAGACCAGGAGTCTGTGCTGGGCTTCCCCAGGACCAGGAATCTGTGCTGGGCTTCCCCAGGACCAGGAGCCTGTGTTGGGTTACCCCAAGACCAGGAGTCTGTGCTCAGCTTCCTCAAGATCAGGAGTCTGTGCTGGGCTTCCCCAAGACCAGGAGCCTGTGCTGGGCTTCCCCAAGACTGGGAATTGATGTTGGGCTCACCTCGAGCAAACTTGGCAACCACATTCATGCATTGCATGTCGTAATTATATGTTAATAGGACTGGCTGGTCATTTTATTGAAGTCAACTCCCCTCAGTCCCAGACTCTCATGAGTGAGAGATGACCGACAGTGGTTTAACCTAAAGACCACTACTTCTCAGGTAAGGTTGGGATCTCCTTAGCGATCTCAGTCAGTGGAGAATTGAACTCGTGCTGTTAATATCACACTGTATTGTAAACCAGCCCATCCGACCAACAGAGCTAACCATCCCCAAATCTCCCTTACATCTCACACTTAGCCTTTCCATTATATTTCAGATCTTGCTGAATTCACACATCAGTTATTCATTACACTTGCCAACGAGTTGAATCTGAGAATTGACAGCATTAATGCCATATTAATTGTCTGTACAATGTCAATTAACAACACAGAAACTGAAACTGAATAATATAAATTGTGGAGTCTCATGAATTCATGTGTTGCATTGTTTTTTAAACTTTTTATAATTGGCAGAATTTATACAAAAAACATTCTTGACTTTCTTTTCTTTTATTAATGCTGAATTCAATCTTCCTTTCCCTCCCTTTATATTTCTCACTGTATCATATTTGACTCTTCCCATTCGTAGCCTCTCTGGCTTTATTTTTAACCCTCAGTCCTAGAAAAGAAAGAATTGCATTCATTTAGCACCTTGAAGACTTGAAGAAAACTCTGTGTAAGTGTAGTCATTGCATTAATGCAGGAATATTAAGAAGACTCACTACTGGTCTCTTCATTCACTGAGGCTTGGATCCTCCATTTGCCCTCACCACTCTGTTATCAGCCCACAATTCCAAATGAAAAAATATTTGAAAGCAGGTGCTTAGTAAAACATCTAGCTAAAGCCCGATGCCTTGAGATGGCTGCTCCAACATGGTCTGCTCCATAATAGTGAAACAAAGAGCTTTGGATGCTGGAGATCTGATTAGATAACGCAACCCTCTTACTCAAATCTGCCCTCTTCACCTGACCTACCTGTCCTTCCTACTTATCCACACCACACTTTCCACTAACCTATCACCGTCATCTCCTACCTTTGCCCACTTCTCGCCATCCCGCCTACCTTGCACCTTGCCCCACCTCCCCATATTTATCTCTCAGCCCCCTTCCCACTTCCCAGTCCTGAAGAAGGCTCCTGCCCGAAAAGTCGATTCTCCTGCTCCTCGGATGCTGCCAAACCTGCTGTGTTTTTCCAGCACTACTCTACATCTACCCCGATTCTCTGGCATCTGCAGTCCTCATTTTCTCTGAGTTGCTGGAGATTTGAAACATACAAAACAGAAATTGTTGGTGAAATTCAGCAGGTTGGTAGCATGTGTGGAGACAGCAACAAAGTTAGTGTTTCAAAGGGTCACTGGACTTGAAACGTTAACTCTGCTTTCTCTCTCCACAGATCCTGCCAGACCTGCTGAGTTTCTGCAGCAAGATCTAGTCTGTTACTCTTCTGGCCCAGCATCTGAGAAATTGACTCGTGTAGCAGCTAAAGCCAAATTCATTCCCATTTCAGTTTCCGACTTGACTTTAATGATTGTATGTGGAGTAATGGAAGCACCTTTTAAGCCCGGTAATGGATCTGTTATTATTATTAACTGACTGTCTGTCTTTCCTACAATCAGTGGTTTACTGAAATAATGCTTTGTTTGGGGACAAGAAGAAAATACTGTCTTTTAACACAGCTGACACCAGCTTCATTGCACAGGTTATATACAGCTGCGTGAATAATTTCAGCTCATGTCTTGGGCTCTAGTGACCTCTGGATAATTCGCTTGGTTACCCGTGTAAATAAATCTCAGTCAGTGCTGTGAATGAGGGAGTGCTGCAGTTTGCACAGGTACTGGCCTTGTGAATGAGGGTCTCCAGGGAGCAGGAAACTGCCATTGACAAAATTCTGGCACGCGTGTTATCCATTATCTCTTCCAAGGCATTCCCTTCAGAATCGATTTGGATGTGCCGGTGTTGGACTGGGGTGTACAAAGTTAAAAATCACATTAAACCAGGAAGATGGTGTTTCCAGATAAACCTGTTGGGCGATAACCTGGTGTTGTGTGATTTTTAACTTCAGGATTGAGGATAAATTACTTCCAATCCGGTTCAATGGGTTTGGATTGGCTTGTTAAAGCAACGCCTACATCGTCTGCAGTGGCTCGTGGTCTGTTAGAGAGGTCAGCCGGATGAGTTATAAATAAAGGCAGGATAGACTGGGCCTTTTTTCATTTGAGTGTAGGAGTTGAGAGGTTTTACGCGGAGGGTGGTTCACGTGTGGAATGAACTTCCTGAGGAACACAGCGTTTAATAGACACGTGGATAAGTACATGTATAGGAAAGATTTGGAGGGATTTGGGCCAGGAGAAGGTGGAAGTAGTTTAGTTTGGGATTATGTTCGGCATGGGCAGGTTGAACCGAAGGGTCTGTTTCTGTGCTGTTTGACTCTCTGACACTATGTGTATATTTGGAGGCTGGTGGGCTTCCTCTGACGCCTCGACTTCATCTCATTGAGTTTTCAGTGTGTTCGGTGCCTTCTAAAATAAACCATAGCAATTGTGGCCACTCTTGGATGTTTTTTTTACATCTACGAGGATACAGTCCATCTGAGAGACCCCTATCTGACTATGAGTTTGCCTTTAGTGGAGAATTTTACCCTGATATGGCACTGTTTATGTTATCCTTTATAAGAAACTAGACCATGGATGTTATGGTATTAAAGGATCCAGTACATACTTAATACATCTAGCGATTATTATAATGATTACATTCAGAGACACATAAGTGCCTGAGACACATAAGGCTATTTGATTACACTAAGATATTGCTCACAGTTATTACATTCACTGGTATGTGTCTGAACTAGCATCAGGCTACTCAGTTACAGCAAAAGAGTAGGCTTCTAGTAGAGTGTCATGTGCCATGTGATTTCCAGAGGGATGGTGTCAGAAATCTTCATACTTTTAGGTCATATGCACAATGATGACATTATGAACATGCTTTTTATCAGAATACATAATAACCTTGAGATAATACACAACATGACCGTAAACAAGATCAGTGCAGGGTGACATGGTGGCTCAGTAGTGAGCACCACTGCCTCACAGTGCCAGGGATCTGGGCTCAATTCCAGACTCAAGTAACCATCTGTGTGGAGTTTGCACATTCTCCCTGTATCTGTGTGGGTTTCCTCCCAAAGTCCAAAGATGTGCAGGTTAGGCAGATTAGCCACACTAAATTGCCCATAGTGTTCAGGAATATGCAGGTTAGCCATGGGAAATGCAGCGTTGCAGGGATGGGGTGGATCTGGTTGGGATGGTCTTTGGAGGGTTGGGGTGGACTTGATGGGCTGAATAGCCTGCTTCCACACTGTAGGGATTCTATGAGTAGGATGGAATACAAAAGTGGCTGTCTCCTGTCAAATTTGGATTTTTACAACAACCTGGTAACTTGAATAACCTTTCTTCCTGTACTCAGAGCCTGTAACAGAGTTTCCAATTAGTCCAACTCCCCTCTTCCAGCTTCGTGGCCATGGATTTGCATCTTTTCTATTACTTACCTCATTTCTTTTCTGAAAATTACTATTCGAATTGCGTCTAATAGCCTTTCCAGCAGCACATTTCAAATCACAACATGACCACAGTTCTTGCATTCAATTTTAATCCTTTTCCATGGTAGTATTTAAACTCACAGCCTCTTACTGTGAGTCCAGTGTAATAACCTCTAAGTTGACACATCTATGGAAAATCTTCTGCTACATTTTAATTCCAGCATTTTTGCTGTTCTTTAGTCAGACTTTGTGCTCACGACAGTGGAGATCACAACTGACGTGGGATTGAGCATTTAAACATTTCAGACTGACAGTTTGTAAGAAACAGTAATATCATTTTAATTAAAACTTGTGGATGAGATTTGTAGAGGCTGTTCAAACCAGGAGTACCGCTAGTTTAATTGAAGTACAGAATTCTGTGTGAAAAGACATCATCAAATTGCAAAGACTACAAGGCGTTTTGAATTAATGTATCTTCCTAAAAGGCACGGGCTGTTTTATCACTGATAAACAAGACCACCGATTTTTGATGGGAAACAGCCTTTTGCTGCTGTGGTCTTGCTGTCCAAGAGTCTCATCACATTGGGTAGAAACTGACAAAAAGTCATATTTCAAATCTGTGTTTTGCTTTGGTGAAGATGGACAAGCAGGAGGCTGGAAGAACACAGCAAGCCAGGCAGCATCAGGAGGGGGAGAAGTCAATGTTTTGGGTGTAACCCTTCTTCAGGAGAGCTAGATCCTTCGTAAAACGTAAACCTTTGCTGTCTGGAGTTGAGAAGCGTGAGAGGGGATCTATTGGAGTTATATCAGATGCTAAAGGGGATGGACAAAATGGATGTAACACAGGATCTTTCCTAACGTGGTACAATCTAAACTGAGAGCTCATCGTTTAGGGCTAATGGGTGGCAGAGATGAGGAGCAATGACTTATCTCAAACAGCATTTGAGGAATTCACTCCCCCAAGAGTGCGATGACCCGCAGGATTCTGAATAAATTTAAGAAAGAGACAGATTTTTAATTAGTAACGGATTGCAGGGGTATGGAGCGCAGGCTAGAAAGTGTGGTTGAGGCCAAGATGAGATCAGCCATGATTGTATTACATGGTGGGACCGGCTCGAGGGGCTGAATGGTCTACTCCAGCTCCTAGTCCATATCGTCTTATATGTTTGGTCAGAAATTAAACTGAATAAGCTAAACACAATTAGCTAGACAATTACTTTCTCTCTACCCCGGGTCAGTTTGTTTTGGTTAATTCATTTGTAGTTCATTCCTGTTCGTCCTTGAACTGAATGGTTTGCCAGCCCATTTCAGAAGGTAGTTAGGAGTCAACTACTCTGCTGTTGGGTCTGGAGTCACATCTAGGTCAGACTGGGTAAGGGTGGCAGATTTCCTGAGTTCCTTTAAAAGACTATCAACAACAATTGTTATGATCACTATTACTGACATTTGCTTTCAATTCCAACTGAAATTTGGCAGAAGGCACTTTGGAGTGTTTTGAACTCAGGTACCCAGAGCAGTAGCATGGGCGAATGGAATACATATCCAGAAACATGGCAACCTTCTCCCCTTGCCACCCAGATTAACCTTAGAATGAATTTTAGGTTCCACATGTTGAAATTATTAATTTTCTTGTCTGCTTGTCTCTCCATGCTCTTTGTGCTAACATCAATAATGGAAAAAAATGAATGATGATGTTTTTTGAATCCGTCCATTCACAATATATTGCTGAACCTGATTTTGACAAAATCTACTATCAGCCATTTTTGAAGAAATTAATTGAGCCCGTTTGCTTACATCTCCCCTTCCAGTCAATTTATTATGTGAAAATTGAAAAAACTCTCCAGGTCCTGATATGAATTGCATTTTCTAATACAGCTCCTTGTTGTCCATTTTGTAGCTGTAATAAGATTTATTATATGAAGAGAAACCTGAGTCTTTCTGAGGCCCACATTTATTACCATAAACTGATCATGCACACAAGACTTTCTGTTCTCTTTCATCTCAAAACCAATTTCAAAAGCAATTTTCACTAGTCCAGGCATGGCTGGGTTTAATGCAGGAGAAAGTGAGGGCTGCAGATGCTGGAGATAGAGTTGAGAGTGTGGTGATGGAAAAGCACAGCAGGTCAGGCAGCATCCGAGGAGCAGGAGAGTCGATGTTTCAGGCATATTCCTGATTATTTCTCCGAAACATCGATTCTCCTTCTCCTCGGATGCTGCCTGACCTGGTTTGCATGCAGTAATATACCAACAGCATGGGTTCAGTTCTCACACTGACTGAGGTGACTGTATCGGCCTTTTCATCTCAACGTCTCTCCTCGCCTGTGACATGGTAACCCTCAAGTTAAACTTCCCATCAGTTGTTCCCTCTCAAATGAGTGAGCAGCCCTCTGGTCCTGTGAGGACTTATGGTGACTTTAATTTTTGTCACTGATCTTGACTTCCTCAGTCAGCCAGTCAGACTCAGGAATTTCAAGCTTGCTTTCTTTCTGTCAGGTCCCACTTGCTGTTTCCAGTTGTAAACTTAGTGAGAACAAGTTGGAAATGGAAGGAGACTCTTGTGGATCGCAGGGAAGGCAATGACCTAATGGTATTATTGATGGATTGTTGATCCAGATAATGTCCTGGAGGCTTAGGTTCAAATCCCATCATGGCAGGTGGTGGAATTTGAACTCAATAAGTATCTGGAATTACAAATCTAATGATGATCATGAATCCATTGTCAATTGTCAGAAAAATCCATCTGGTTCACTAATGCCCTTGAGGGAAGGAAACTGCCATCCTTACCTGGTCTGGCATATATGTGACCCCAGACCCACTGCAATGTGGTCGACTCTTAACTGCCTTCTGAGCAATTAGAAATTGGCAATAAATGCTGCCCATCCAGTGATGCCCTCACCCTGTGAATGTATAAAGAAAAGAAAACCCAACATGACTCCTTTGGCCGAATGACCCATTTCTGTGCCATCAATACTTTATAAAGAACAAAGAACAAAAAAGTTTGCAGCCCAGGGACAGACCCTTTGGCCCTCCAAGCCTGAGCCGATCCAAATGTACTGTCTAAACCTGTCGGTCAATTCCTAAGCATCTGTATCCCTCTGCTCTCTACCGACTCATGCATCTGGCCAGATGCATCTTAAATGAATCTACCGTGTCTGCCTCTACCACCTCTGCTGGCAACACATTCCAAACACCCATCACCCTCTGTGTGAAGTACTTACCGCTTGTATCCCCCTTAAACTTTTCACCTCTCACCTTGAAAGCATGACCTCTGGTTATTGAATCCTTCACCCTGGGAAAAAGCTTGTCTCTATCCACCCTGTCTATACCCTTCATGATTTTGTAAACCTCAGTCAGTTCCCCCCTCAATCTCCTTTTTTCGAGTGAAAATAAACCTCCTAAACCTTCTCTGCACCCTCTCCAAAGCGTCCACAACCTTTTGGTAACGTGGCGACCAGAATTGTACACAGTATTCTGAATGCGGCCAGACCAATGTCTTGTACAATGTTAACATGACCTGCCAGCTCTTATACTCAATACCCCATCCAATGAAGGCAAGCATATTATATGCCTTCTTGACCACTCTATCTACCTGCAGTTCAGGCAGCATCCAAGTAGCTTTGAAATCGACGTTTCGGGCAAAAGCCCTTCATCAGGAATAAAGGCAGTGAGCCTGAAGCGTGGAGAGATAAGCTAGCTTATCTCTCCACGCTTCAGGCTCACTGCCTTTATTCCTGATGAAGGGCTTTTGCCCGAAATGTCGATTTCAAAGCTACTTGGATGCTGCCTGAACTGCTGTGCTCTTCCAGCACCACTAATCCAGAATCTGGTTTCCAGCATCTGCAGTCATTGTTTTTACCTCACTCTATCTACCTGTGCAGCAACATTCAGGGTACAATGGACCTGCACTCCCAGATCTCTCTGCCCATCAACTTTTCCCAAGGCTCTTCTATTCATTGTATAATTTGCTCTAGAGTTAGACTTGCTTAAATGCATCACCTCACATTTGTCTGGATTGAAACGCCATCTGCCACTTTCCGCCCAACTCTCCAGTTTATGTATATCCTCCTGTGTTCTCTGACAGTCCCCTATGCTTTCTGCCACTCCACCAATCTGTGTGTCATCTGCAAGCTTGCTGATCATACCAACAGTGCCCCCATCCAGATCATTTATGTTTATTACAAACAACAGTGGCCCCAATACTGACCCCTGTGGAACACCTTTCTCCATTTCGAGAAATTCCCTTCAACTACTACTCTCTGTCTCCTGTTACTCAACCAGTTCTTTATCTACTTAGCTAGAACACCCTGCACACCATGTGACTACACTTTCTCCATTAGTCTACAATGGGGAACCTTATCAAACGCCTTACTAAAGTCCATTATATGACATCAATAGCCCTTCCTTCATCTAACAACTTGGTCACTTCCTCGAAGAACTCTATCAAGTTGGTAAGACACGATCTCCCCCGCACAAAACCATGTTGTCTATCATTGATAAGCTCATTCCTTTCCAAATATAAATAGATCCTATCTGTCAGTACCTTCTCCAGCAACTTCCCCACCACCGACGTTAGGCTTACTGGTCTGTAGTTACCTAGACTATCCCTACTACTCTTCTTGTACAGGGGGACAACATGAGCAACCTTTATGCAGCACCTCACTTGAATTTAAGGATGCCACAAAGATATCTGTCAGGGCCCCAGCTATTTCCTCTCTTGCCTCCCTCAGCAACCTGGGATGGATCCCATCTGGTCCTGGGGTTTTGTCCACCTTAATAACCTCTAGCATATCCGACACATCTTCCCTACTTATGCCAACGTGATCCAGACTAATCAAACTTCTATCTATAATCACAAGATTCATCATGTCCCTCTCCTCAGTGAACTCTGATGCAAAGTAATCATTCAGAATCTCACCCATTCCCTCAGGTTCGGCACACAGCCTTCCTTCATTATCTTTTAGTCGACCAATCCTTTCTCTAGTTACCCGCTTGCTTCTTATATAAGAATAAAATGCTTTGGGATTCTCCTTAATTCTGCTCGCTAAAGCTCATGACCCCTTTTAACCCGCTTGATTCCTTGTTTAAGACTTGCCATACTCTTCCGATATTCCTCCAGGGCCCGTTCTGTCCTCAGCTGCCTAGATCTTATGTACGCTTCCCTTTCCCTCCTGGCTAGTTGTACGATTTCTCCTGTCATCTACAGTTCACGAATCTTGCCCTTCCTATCTTTTGCCTTCAACGAGACATGCCTACCCTGCACTACTGTTAACCTATCTTTGAAAGCCTCCCACATCACAAATGTGGACTTCCCTTCAAATAGCTGTTTATAATAAACTATCATCTTTCCCACCTGGAATTCCCAAGCTCAGATGACCACTCCTCCATTGAGTAGATCCAAGCAACTTGCAGACTGGTCTCACCACTCTTCAGGTTGAAGAAGGCATGGGTTCATTTGAGGTCCTGATCGAGAATCAGAAATAGCAGGTGAAGGGATAAATGCAGTGACTGCACAGTGTTGAAAAACTCAGTGCAATGCTATGGAGCTTTTTCAATTTCTTTCTATGTTGTCCCTATGAACCTACTTCTTTCTCTCTCTCTTTCTCAATCTCTGTTCCCATCTGCTTTTGTTTGTTTTTTCTCTCTGTTAACCCTTTTCTCCTGATGTTTCTCTCGCTCACAAAATCCTACAACCAGTAGTTTGTATGAATTAGCTGCTCTTACTATTGATAATCAGACACTTCTTCTACACCCATTCAAATTAATGAAGAACTTAAGACCTATTCTTTGTTCTGTCCACATCACTCTGAATGCAGTAACCTTGGGAATGGAAAGATGGAAGATACAGCTTTTGGCTCAGCAAAATAAGTTTGATTGTTGTTTTATAGTGTTTCATTTCTGCTTTATGCTTCAGAGAAATATTTACATATCCTCCACAAAAAAAAACCAGAAGATGCTGTAAATCAGAAACAAAAACAGAAGTTGCTGGAAGAGGTCAGCAGGGCTGGCAGCATCTGTGGAGAGAAATCAGAGTTAATGTTTCCAGTCTGAGTTTTTAGCAAGGGTCTTCAGATCCGAAACATTAACTCTGAGTTCTCTCCACAGATGCTGCCAGAACTGTCGAGCTTTTCCAGCAATTTCTGTTTTTGTTTACATGTCCTCTACCACCTGAGGTTACCACGAAGGACTACGTATCTCAACCTCTCCCCTTATCTGTCATATGGTGATCCTCAGGCTAAGCCACTAAAGAGAGAGCAGGCCTATGATCCTCTTAGGCCTATGGCAACTTTACCTTATCTATATCCACAGTGTGGAGGTGTCAGTGTTGGACTGGGGTGGACAAAGTTAAAAATCACATGACACCAGGTTATAGTCCAACAGGTTTATTTGGAAGTATAAGCTTTCAGAGCGCTGCTCCTTCATCAGGTAACGAGTGGAGCAAGACCATAAGACACAGAATTTACAGCAAAAGATCACAGTGTCATGCAGCTGAAATGATAAATTGAACAAGGTTAGGTTGCTGTTAAGTCTTTCATCGTTTAGAATGAGTTGCAGGTTTCAGTTCATTAACATGTAAATCCCAGAACATCTTTTAAGTCACATTCTCGAGATAACTTCAGGTTTTCTAAAGATAGGTGGCATCTCAGCTCAGACAATGCATTAAAGGTGTGAGGTTAGAGTCTGTCTGTAACACAATCTTGAGTCAGACTGGTTTTATTTCCAAAGTAGGAATTTATAAAATATTACATGGACTGACTGTTGCATTGACTGCCTGCAGGTTGTATGCTTTTTGAGCAAAATGGAATGTAACTGTAAAAACTCTGCAAATACAAATTCACCTATTATAGATGTATATGTGTACACACGTGTATGAGAGAGAGAGCAACAGTGTGAGTGTGTGCATGTGAGTGTGCGCATGAGTGCAAGTACATGAGAGATTGTGTATTTGCATGTGTGTGTGCTTGGTAGAGTGTGCACATGAGTGTAATGGAGCATAAGCTTGTGAGAGGGTGTGTGTGTGGGTGTGAGTGTGGGGGGGGGGGTGTATGTGTGCATGTCTGAGAGAGCACGTGTGTATGAGAGAGGGGACACCACCCACCATGTAGCGGCAGGGACTCCAGTGACTTGGTCAATGTTGTCTGTCTCACACACTGCAGGCAAGGATGCCTAAGGCACGGTACATTGGTGAGACCAAGCAGACTCGAAGACAACAGATGAATGGACACCATGCAACAATGCAGAGTGGCCGAACAGAGGCTGATAGCCAAGTTCGGTATCCATGGGGATGGCCTCAACCGGAACCTTGGGTTCATATGACACTACAGGTGACCCCATTGCACTAGACACACACACACACACGCCCTCTCACAGGTGTATACTCCGTCACTGTCATGCACATGCTCCCAAGCATGCACACAGGTAAAAACACACACTCTCTCACATACACTCACACTCACATGCGCACACTCATACTCTCTCTCGCTCTCATACACACACACACATATATAAGTCTATCGGGTGAATTTGCATTTGCAGAATTGTATTTGCAGACACATTCTATTTTGCTCAAAAAGACAACAATCTGCAGGCAGTCAATCCATATAACATTATACAAATTCCTACTTTGGAAATAGAACCAGTCTGACTCAAGTTTGGAAAACAGACTCTAACCTCACACCTTTAATGTATTAGCTGAACTGAGATGTCACCCGTTTTTTTAATAAAACCTTAAGTTATTTCAAGAATGTGACTAAAAGTAGTTCTGGGATTTATATATTAATGAACTGAAACCTGTAAACCATTGTAAAAATCTAGGCTTGTTCAATATATTGTTTCAGTTATATGACACTGTGATCTTTAGCTATAAATTCTGTGCTCCACAACCACCTGATGAAGAAACAGTGCTCCGAAAGCTAGTGCTTCCAAATATGGACTATAACCTGGTGTTGTGTGATTTTTAACTGTATCCACAGTGTTATCCAGTTCACACACTTGTGCTTAGGCATTATAATATCTCTTGAAAATCCAGAAAATGCTAAAGTTTTGTCAGAAAGCTGGTCCTTTTCATGAAAAGCTGTTCCTTTCCTCAAGGATACTGTGTTCTTGGTTCTTTTTCAGTAGGGTCATACAACAGACCAGGCTCCGAATTGACCAGTTTAGTACAGAGATGAAAAGGCAATTGGGAGGTCTTTTTGTTTACACATAAACAGATGAGACTTTAGACCCAAGCTTTCATGTTTTAGAAGTAGCCTGTATAGTGAAAGAGTGCATGGCCGGCTCTCTAACTGCGCAGTTCAGTTCAGAACTTTAGTGTCAGTTCAGCAGTGGGGCTGTGTGGAACAGGCTGTTAGACTCTCTCTCCTTCTGCCCTTCTAACTTTGACCTGTAAGCCTCAGTTTCATTTTTACTGTGGTTAAGGGGTTTGTTTATTGCAATTTTCAGAACAGCATAAGTAAGTCTTGTTGGTTTAGACTGAGTTCTGTGGGTATCCTATATTCTGTTCTTTGTGTTTAATTCTGTAATTTTGTGAATAAATGTTTGTCTGTCTTAAAACATGGTAGTCAACTTAGCTTCTGGATTAGTGGTGCTGGAAGAGCACAGCAGTTCAGGCAGCATCTGAGAAGCAATAAAATCGATGTTTCGGGCAAAAGCCATTCATCAGGAATACAGGCAGAGAGCCTGAAGGGTGGAGAGATAAGTGAGAGGAGGGTGGGTGGGGAGAAAGTAGCATAGAGTACAATGGGTGAGTGGGGGAGGGGATGAAGGTGATAGGTCAAGGAGGAGAGGGTGGAGTGGATAGGTGGAAAAGAAGATAGCCAGGTAGAACAAGTCCGGACAAGTCATGGGGACAGTTACTGAGCTGGAAGTTTGGAACTGGAGTGAGGTGGGGGAAGGGGAAATGAGGAAACTGTTGAAGTCCACATTGATGCCCTGGGGTTGGTGTTCTGAGGCAGAAGATGAGGCGTTCTTCCTCCAGGTATCTGGTGGTGCCTATTTCCTTTTCCACCTATCCACTCCACCCTCTCCCCCACCCTCTCCCTATCACCTTCATCCCCTCCCCCACTCACCTATTGTACTCAATGCTACTTTCTCCCCACCCCACCCTCCTCTCACTTATCTCTCCACCCTTCAGGCTCTCTGCTTGTATTCCTGATGAAGGGCTTTTGCCCGATACATCGAGTTTATTGCTCCTCGGATGCTGCCTGAACTGCTGTGCTCTTCCAGCACCACTAATCCAGAATCTGGTTTCCAGCATCTGCAGTCATTGTTTTTCCCTCGTCAACTTAGCTAACTTACTCCTGATAATTTTTACTGTACAGTTACTGAAACAAATTGCAAAGTTATGGACTGGGCTGCCTGCTTAAGAATATTTTGAGTAATCTGGCCTAGTCCATAACAGTTTAGAAATGCCTTGGTCCCTTGCATTCTGCACTGAATTTAGAATTAGAATTACTTTTATTATCACACATATTCAAATTAGTACAGTGAAAAGTTTACAATTTGCTAGGTGCCAGTGTGGACTGGTTTGGAAGGATTGTCATTTGGATAGTAATCATGATTTGGAAGTGCCGGTGTTGGACTGGGGTGTATAAAGTTAAAAATCACACAACACCAGGTTATAGTCCAACAGGTTTAATTGGAAGCACTAGCTTTCAGATTGCTCCTTCATCAGGTTGTTGTGGCATCCGATCAACCCAACCACCCGATGAAGGAGCGGCGCTCCGAAAGCTAGTGCTTCCCATTAAACCTGTTGGACTATAACCTGGTGTTGTGTGATTTTTAACTTTGCTATTCAGAACTTTTTCTAGTTTATTCCTGTGATCTGTAATGCTGGACTTTTAAAAACTTTTCTAACTTCTTTCTCCAAAGAAATTGTGCTCAAGAATCTGTACCTAGGTAACGTTGTGCCTTAGATGGTTGTAGGTATCATCTTTCACTGTCCCATTTGTATTCGAGACTGTCTTCTCCCTGGCAATACCTTCAAACATACAAAATCCTCTTGTGTAAAAGAAAATCATCACTTGCACTTTTAACAGCCTTGATGCTTCATCACTGAGAGATTTGCCCACTCAATGCCATTCTCCTTTGTCCTTTCTCCAAACCCTTTTGAATTATTTACAGTGATCCATTCTCCAGTTAAAATCTACTGTGACCAATGTGAGCAAGAATATTGCTGATTCAATTGAGTTGGGTTAAAATCAAGAGTCAATTGATGTGAAGCTGGAAAGGTACAGCAGGTCACACAGCATCTGAAGGGCAGGGAGTCAACATTTCTGGCCAAAACCTTTGTTCAACATTGACTGAAACTTTGACTTTCCTGCTCCTCAATGCTGTCTGACCTGCTGTGCTTTTCCAGCCTCACATCTATTGACCCTGACTTCTAGCATCTGCAGTCCTTACCATCTCCAAATGAGCTAAAATCAAACCTGTCACTTCAGGTTTGGAGCCTTCGTTAGAAGGGCCACTGTAGCCCTCATTCTCTCTAAGATTATCCATTATTTTCCACGTTGATGCATAACATTGGGATATGTTGTACAGTGAATTGTGGGTGCAAACTCTGAGTCGTCTCAATGCAATGTGCTGCTGGATCCAAGTGTTGGTCTTTACGCCATTCAGCTCCTCTGTTCAAAAT
Source organism: Chiloscyllium punctatum (assembly GCF_047496795.1). Lineage (NCBI taxonomy): Eukaryota > Metazoa > Chordata > Chondrichthyes > Orectolobiformes > Hemiscylliidae > Chiloscyllium > Chiloscyllium punctatum. The sequence goes on along the minus strand of NC_092749.1, from coordinate 13,808,004 downwards.
TGCAGCAGTACATGGATAGACATCAACTGAAAGTAAAACTAACACTCCATCTCCAAGTGGACATAACATACCCTCTGATACCACTTCAAAGAGGTATTTTCATGGCGATCTACTTGAAAGGCCCTTCAACCCATCAACGTGGAACATTACAGCGCAATACAGGCCCTTCGGCCCTCAATGTTGCACTGACTCGTTAAACCAATCTGAAGCGCATCTAACCTACACTATTCCATTTTCATCCATATGTTTATCCAATGACAATTTAAATGCCCTTAAAGTTGGTGAGCCTACTACTGTTGCAGGCAGGGCATTCCACACCCCTACTACTTACTGACATCTGTCCTATATCTATCGCCCCTCAATTTAAAGCTATGTCCCCTCGTGCTAGCCATCACCATGTGAGGAAACGGCTCTCCCTGTCCACCCTATCGAACCCTCTGATTATCTTGCATATCTCTATTAAGTCACCTCTCAACCTTCTTCTCTCTCACGAAAACAACCTTAAGTCCCTCAGCCTTTCCTCGTTTCCATCATTTCCACACCAGCCAAAAACAACCACTTAACTATTCTAATCCCCCAATTTTCCAGCACTTTTCCCATAACCTTGTCTGCCCTAGTATCTCAAATCTACATCTAAATCCTTTTGAAACGCTGTGAGAGTTTCTGTCTCTACCACCTCCACAGCTCCAGATTCCCACCTCCATCTGGGTGAAACATTTTTACCTCACATCTCTTCTAAACCTTCGACCCATTTCCTTAAATCTATATCCTTTGGTCATTGATGCCCCCACCCAGAGGAAACATTTCTTTGTGTCTACCCTATCTATGCCCCTCAAGATTTTTTCCGTCTCAATCATGTCCCCACTCAGTCTCCTCTGCTCAAAGGGAAATCAATCCCAGTCGGTCCAGCCGAGGCAGAACTGAAAATCTCCAGCCCGTGTTGGTAAATCTCCCCTGAACCCTGTCCAGTGCTATCACTTCCCTCTTATAATGTGGATTCCAGAACTGCATACAATACTCTATCTGTAGCCTCACCAGTATTGAATACAGTTCCAGCATAACCCCCCTGCTCTTAAATTCTATGCCTGGACTTCTAACCACTTTATCTATCTGCACTGATATCTTAAGGGACTGATGGAAATACACACAAAGGTCCCTTTGATCCTTGATGCTTCCCAGGGTCTTACCACTCATCATTTAATCCCTTGCCTTGTTTGTCCTGCTCAAGTGCAGCACCTCATATTTATCTGGATTTAATTCCATTTGCCACTGAACAACCCATTGATATCCTCCTGAAGTCGAAGGCCATCCTCCTCACGATCCTATCACCCCACAAGTTTTTGTATAATCCGTGAACTTACTGACCAATCTTCCTACATTCAAATCCAAGTCATTTATGTATATCACAAACAGCAAGGGCCCCAATAATGGGACCCGACTAGATCAAACACCCAGTCAAATAAAACCCCTTCAACCATAATCCTCTGCTTTTTTCCATTCAGCCAATTGTGGATCCAATTTGCAAAATTTCCTTGGATCCCACAGGCTCTTATCCTTGCCATCAGTCTCCCACGCAGGACCTTGGCAAAAGCCTTGCTGAAGTCCAGGTGGACTACATCACAATCAATGCCCTTATCTTCACACTTGGTCAACTCTTCAAAAAATTCAATCAAGTTGGTCAGATATGGCTCCTTTTAACAAAACCAAGCTGTTTTTGATTAATCCCTACCTCTCGAATTGCAGAATAATTCTGTCCATCAAAATTGCCCCCAATAATTTTGCCACCACCAATATGAGACGGACTAGCCTCTAGTTTCCTGGTCTATCCCCTAATCTCTTCTTGAATAATGATACCACACTGTCTCCCCTTTAGGTCCTCTGGTACCTCTTCTATGACTAGAGATAAATTGAATTTTTTTGTGAAGTTGTTCCCCCTGGTGCTTGTTCCAATTATTTATGTCCAACCCAACAACACTGGACGAGATTACAAAACCAAACTGTTCTGAAGAACGGTCACTGGACCTGGAATGTTAATTCTTCTTTCTCACCTCAAATGCTGCCAGATCTTCTGAGTTTCTTTGCTGATTTCTGTTTTTGTTACTGGAAGTGATTATCTAGGAGAAAGCGAGGACTGCAGATGTTGAATATTAGCGCCGACAGTGCGGTGCTGGAAAAGCACAGCAGGTCAGGCAGCACCTGACGAGCAGGAGAATCAACATTTCAGGCATAAGCTCTTCATCAGGAATGAGGCTCATTCTTTGGATGATCTTGAGCTGGAGATTCCCAGGTGTCTTTTGGGAATGCTGCGCTTCCCCAGTGAGGCCTTGAGGGTATGCCTGAAGCATGTCCTCTGTCCAGCCTGAGGCCATCCTGCCGTTTCGGAGCTGGGAGTAGAGCCCCGGTTTGGGGAATCTCGTATCAGTCATGAGGATGCCATGTCCAGTTCATCGTACCGATCCGACGGGTGGAATCAGTGCCTCCATGCCCGGGATGTTGGCACAGGAAGTGATTATCTGTCCATTATCACATTATTGCTTCTATCTTCTGGGAACTTGCTGCTTTAGGACTTTTTTTTGCAAGGTGTCACCATCTTTTTCCCTGCTTTCTATATCTTCCATATCCTTTTCCAGAGTAAATACTGATGCAAAATACTCGTTTAGTATCTTCCCCAATTTTTGCGGCTCCACACAAAGGCCGCCTTGCTGATCTTTGAGGGGCCCTATTCTCTCGCTAGTTACCCTTTTTTCCTTAATGTATTTGTAAAAACCTTTTGGATTCCCCTTAATTCTATTTGCCAAAGCTATCTCATGTCCCCTTTTTGCCCTCCTGATTTCCCTCTTAAGTATATTCCTACTTCCTCTGTACTCTTCTAAGGATTCACTCGATCTATCCTGTCTATACCTGACATATGCTTCCTTCTTTTTCATAACTAAACCTTCAATTTCTTTAGTCATTCAGCATTGCCTATACCTACCAGCCTTCCCTTTCACCTTAACAGGAATATACTTTCTCTGGATTCTCGTTATCTAATTTCTGAAGGCTTCCCATTTTCCAGCCGTCCCCTTACCTGCGAACATCTACACTCAATCAGCTTTTGAAAATTCTTGACTAATACCGTCAAAATTGGCCTTTCTCCAATTTAGAACTTCAACTTTCAGATCTGGTCTATCCTTTTCCATCACTATTTTAAATCTAATAGAATTATTGTCACTGGCCCCCGCGGTGTACGCTACAACTCTGTGGGAAGTCAGAGAAGTGATTGCTGGGCCTCTTGCTGAGATATTTGTATCATCGATAGTCACAGGTGAGGTGCCGGAAGACTGGAGGTTCGCTAACTTGGTGCCACTGTTTAAGAAGGGTGGTAAGGACAAGTCAAGGAACTATAGACTGGTGAGCCTGACCACGGTGGTGGGCAAGTTGTTGGAGGGAATCCTGAGGGACAGGATGTACATGTATTTGGAAAGGCAAGGACTGATTCGGGATGGTCAACATGGCTTTGTGCATGGGAAGTCATGTCTCACAAACTTGATTGAGATTTTTGAAGAAGTAACAAAGAGGATTGATGAGGGTGGAGCGGTAGATGTGATCTATATGGACTTCAGTAAGGCGTTCGACAAGGTTCCCCATGGGGGACTGATTAGCAAGGTTAGATCTCATGGAATACATGGAGAACTAGCCATTTGGATACAGAACTGGCTCAAATGTAGAAGACAGAGAATCGGGGTGGAGGGTTGTTTTTCAGACTGGAGGCCTGTGACCAGTGGAGTGCTACAAGGATCGGTGCTGTGTCCTCTACCTTTTGTCATTTACATAAATGATTTGGATGCGAGCATAAGAGGTACAGTTAGTAAGTTTGCAGATGACACCAAAATTGGAGGTGCAGTGGACAGCAAAGAGAGTGACCTCAGATTACATCAGGATCTTGGTCAGATGGGCCAATGGGCTGAGAAGTGGCAGGTGGAGTTTAATTAAATAAATAGGAGGTGATGCATTTTGGGAAAGCAAATCTTAGCATGACTTATACATTTAATGATACAGTCCTAGGGAGTGTTGTTGAACAAAGAGACCTTGGAATGCAGGTTCATAGCTCCTTGAAAGTGGAGTCACAGGTAGATAGGATAGTGAAGAAGGCTTCTTTTATTGGTCAGAGTATTGAGCACAGGAGTTGGGAGGTCATGTTGCGGCTGTACAGGACATTGGTTAGGCCACTGTTGGAATATTGCATGCAATTCTAGTCTCCTTCCTATCGGAAAAAATGTTGTGAAACTTGAAAGGGTTCAGAAAAGGTTTACAAGGATGTTGCCAGGCTTGGAGGATTTGAGTTATAGGGAGAGGCTGAACAGGCTGGGGCTGTTTTCCCTGGAGCGTCGGAGGCTGAGGGGTGACCTTATAGAGGTTTACAAAATTATGAGGGGCATGGATAGGATAAATAGACAAAGTGTTTTCCCTGGGGTCGGGGAATCCAGAACTAGAGGGCATAGGTTTAGAGTGAGAGAGGAAAGATATAAAAGAGACCTAAGGGGCAACTTTTTCACACAGAGGCTGGTGCAGGTATGGAATGAGCTGCCAGAGGGAGTGGTGGAGGCTGATATAATTGCATCATTTAAAAGGCACCTGGATGGGGGTATGAATAGGAAGGGTTTGGGGAGTTATGTGCCAGGTGTTGGCAGGTGGGACTAGATTGGGTTGGGATAGCTGGTCGGCATGGACGGGTTGGACCGAAGGGTCTGTTTCCACACTGTACATCTCTACCACCCTATGACTCCAAGAGTCTATGGCATCTTGAGGATGTGAGACTCTATGTAAATGTAACTTCTTTTGTTTACTCCTTCAAGGTGACAGGAAACAGCTGCTGTGACCTATTTACTCAACAGCGTATCTATATTAAGTTTAACATCTGTTCAAACCTTTTCCGTCATTCCCCAAGTGTTCGCTATCAGGAACATAATTACAGCCTTGTGACAAAGATCAAAGTGACTGCAGTGAATGACAAAACAGCGTCAGGACCTGACTTGCATGTACCAATTTATTTTCAACAAACAGGCAACAATCGATGATGGCAGCGAGAGCTGATATTAATGTTGGCATCAACCCTCTCTATCCTTTCTACAACTCAAAATACTAGTAATTATTCCGTGTACGACTCTTCAACATATGCCGAAATATAGCTTCGTTGTGATAACCTTCACAGAGCAGGTGAATTTTCAGACAATCCTTTCCCAATGTCCCACAATTGGAGAGCTTAAGGGGGACCGTTTAAGATTAATTATGCTAATTATAAATATGTTTACATATGCAAATTAGAGTGAATACATGGATTGTTCCCCATTCTAATTTGTATAAACACAAGCGCTGAAACCTTTCACTAAAAATTTGAAATTGTAATTCTTGAAAGGAATCACAGGCGAAGACCATTCTGTCCATCATTTTAGTGTTGGGAGCCTGCAAGAGCAAGTCACCAGTCACCACTACCATCCCCTCAACCTTTCCATTTAGCCCTACAATTTATTTCTCTTTGGATAAGTATGAACCTTCAACCACATATTTGTTTTTGTGAGTTCCTTTCAGCTCTTAAAAATGGAAGCTGTGATGGTTCTACCAGACCATTGGGCTGTTCTTTCATTAGAGAGAGGTGACTGGTTATGGTTTCATCTGGGGGTCACCACGCCTCAGGCAAGAGGAGAAGTTGTAAATGAGAGTCCTTCATGATAACCTCAGCAAATCCATCGGGAAGAACATCAGTGTCCTCAACCAGGTCAACATCCCCAACATCGAGCCACTGACCGCACCCCTCAATCGGCTACGGTGGGCTGGGCACGTCATCCCCATGACCCATGCGAGAGTCCCTTAACCAGTGCTCTGCTCCCACCTTCGAAACGGCAGGAGGGCCCCAGGATGGACAAAGGAAGTTCTTCAGGGATACCCTCAAGGCCCCACTGGGGAAGTGTGGCATTCCCACAGACACCTGGGAATCATCGGCCCAAGACTGTCCAAAATGGAGGAGGAGCATCCGAGAAAGCGCTGAGTGTTGCCGTCCAGAAGAAATGGAAGCCGGTAGAAAACACCGTAAGGAACATATTGCTTCACCAACGTCCCAGCCACCCCTTCCCATCACCACCTGCTGCTCCAGGTGTAACAGAGCCTGTGATAGCCCCATCGGTCTGTACAGCTATCTACAGACTCACCTTGAGTGAGGGAGAGAGTCATCCTCATCTGTGAGGGACCATCGATGATGAAACCATGCTGTTGATGTCATTCTGCATTACAAACCAAACTCATCCCCTGTAAACAAATATGTGCATTTAAATACGTAACTGAGTACAGTGGTGCAGCAGGAGAATGGACAGGGTGAGTTTAGTGAATAGGTGAATAGTGTGGTCTAATAGCACCTGCAAAGAGCCAGCATTGATGGTCTTCATTCGTCAGGCAGATGGTGTATGATGCACAGTGAACACCAACAGTATGAGTTCAATCTTCACAGCAGCTGAAGGTATCATGAAGTTTCTATCTTCTCACCTCTCCCCTTGTCTGGGGTGTGGTGACACTACGGTTCAACTCATCACAGTTGTCATTCTCTATAGCAACTGTACCTTTTGAATTCATGATTATAGCTCAATGGTCACTGATCCAAGGGTGTCAATGTATGTTCTCAAAGCAGAGAACTGCTGAAAGTGATTATGTGCCATCAAATTCTATTTATTCTTGGCTGAGTTCCATCCACACTTCTGAAAACAATTCGGGCAGTTCCAATTTCATCTTTTTTGATAAAAAGCCAAACATTCAGATTCATCGGCATTCAATTATTCCCTCTGCCATGCCTTGTTTTCAGACAGAGATAACTATATCCAAATGTATCAGGAAATTAATTTAACCAGTGAGAAAATCATTCCTTCGGCTCTATTCTTTTTCAAGGCCAGCTAATTTTCTGACCTGCGTTGGGACATTATTTAATTCTAATAAAACTAATTTTAATGGAAAATATTGCATTCATCAGCTAGTATTTGCAAAGCTAGAGGACTGAGTAGAGTAGCCTATGCTTTTTAATTAACTTCTAGTACTGCATTCTGTTAATGGCAGCAGGAGACTTTTGACTTATAATTATTATAATTACTGAAGGGTCTGTTTCCCGTGCTGTATGACTCGATAACAAATGTCTCCTTATTCTGTTAAAAATCACACATCACCAGGTTATACTGAGTCTGGGTGGATTACTCTTCGCAGGGTCGGTGTGGACTTGTTGAACCGAAGGGTCTGTTTCCACACTGTAGGGAATCTAATCTAATCAGTGCCAGTAAACTAATGCAAATGGAGTTAAACCCAGATGATCTGACTGAAACGTATAGGACACTGAGAGACCTGGATAGAACGGACGTGGGGAAGATGTTTCCACGAGTAGGAGAGACTAGGACCCAAGGGCACAGCCTCTGAGTGAAGGGACGACCCTTTAGAACTGAGATGAGGAGGAATTACTTCAGCCAGAGGATGGAGAATCTGGGGAACTCACTGCTGCAGAAGGACAATGAGTCATTGAGTCTATTTAAGACAAAGACAGATAGATTCTTGACTAGTAATGGGATCAAGGATTACATGGAGAAAGCTAGAGAATGGGGTTGAGAAATATAGCAGCCATGATTGAACGGTGGAGCAGACTCAATGGGCTGAATGGCCTGATTCTGCTTCTATATCTTATGGTTTAATGGTAGTGAAGAGATAAGGATCCAGTCCTGGGGCACTCATAGCAGGGATGCCCTTATCATTGATTTTGGGGTCTGGTGGTAATACACCAGCGTTGCCTGTGACTGTGGGTGAAGAGTGAGAGGTGACCTTATTAAAACACTTAAGATTCTTAGTGAACTTGACAGAGTAGATGTGGGGTGATTGCTTCCTCTAGTGGGACAGTCTAGGACCAGAGGCCGCAATCTCAGAACAAGGAGTTGCACATTGAAGACAGAGATGAGGAGGAATTTGTTTGCTTTCAGAGGGGAGTGAGTCTCTGGAACTCTTTACAAGCTTTCTTTAAGATTCTATGTCAAGGCCTGATCATTAAGAATATTCAAGGCTGAAATGTAGGGATTTTTAATCTGTACTGAATCAAGGGATATAGGGAAAAGACAGGAAAGTGGTGTTAAGGATGATCATGGATGAGCCATGATCTCAATGACAGAGCAGATTTGATGGGTTACTTTTGCCTATACATCTTATCATGGACTTCAGTTGGGTCAAGGTCAGGTCAGTATTTAATCCCTTTCTCGGTGCATTCCAGGAAAAGAAAACAGATAATTCTGCAAGAGGTGGATTTCTGATGAGAAGGGGTTAGACAGCCCTATGTTATCTCTCCTTGTTAAATCATTCCCCATTTAAAGTTCTGCTGACCCATTACAGTACAACATCTTGTTGACATCATACAGGACTTTGCCAGTCACTGAATGCACATATAGTTTTTCCTTTTCTGCAGCAGTTTGCTTTTACTTTTAAAAATAAATTTATTGGAATTACAAGCTGCAACAGATCCATAAATACTTTGGGGTTCTGATTCATTGCCGCTACAACAGCCACCACCATTACCTGTAAGTTCCTCTCCAAGTCACTCACCATCCTTGGGGTGGTACTGTTGCTCGGTGGTTAGCACTGCTGCCTCACAATGCCCTGGGGCCCTGGTTCAATTCCAGCCTTGGGTGACTGTGTGGAGTTCACATAGAGTCGTAGAGATGTACAGCACGGAAACAGACCCTTCGGTCCATGCTGACCAGATATCCCAACCCCACCTGCCAGTACCCGACCCAAATTCTTCCTATTCATATACTCAACCAAATGCCTCTTAAATGTTGCAATTGTACCAGCCTCCACCACATCCTCTGGCAGCTAATTCCATACACGTACCACCCTCTGCGTGAAAAGGTTGCCCCTTAGATCTCTTTTATATCTTTCCCCTCTCACCCTAAACCTGTGCCCTCTAGTTCTGGACTCCCCGACCCCAGAGAAAAGACTTTGCCTATTTATCCTATCCATGCCCCTCATAATTTTGTAAACCTCTATAAGGTCACCCCTCAGCCTCCGACGCTCCAGGGAAAACAGCTCCAGCCTGTTCAGCCCCTCCCTATAGCTCAAATCCTCCAACCCTGGCAACATCCTTGTAAATCTTTTCTGAACCCTTTCAGGTTTCATAACATCTTTCCGATAGGAAGGACCCCAGAATTGCACGCAATATTCCAACAGTGGCCTAACCAATGTCCAGTACAGACGCAACATGACCTCCCAACTCCTGTACTCAATACTCTGATCAATAAAGGAAAGCATACCAAACACCTTCTTCACTATCCTATCTAACTGCGACTCCACTTTCAAGGAGCTATGAACCTGCACTCCAAGGTCCCTTTGTTCAGCAACACTCCCTAGGACCTTACCATTAAGTGTATAAGTCATGCTAAGATTTGCTTTCCCAAAATGCAGCACCTCGCATTTATCTGAATTAAACTCCATAGGCCACTTCTCAGCCTATTGGCCCATCTGGTCAAGTTCCTGTTGTAATCTGAGGTAACCTTCTTCACTGTCCACTACACCTCCAATTTTGGTGTTATCTGCAAATTTACTAACTGTACCTCTTATGCTTGCATCCAAATCATTTATGTAAATGACAAAAAGTAGAGGACCCAGCACTGATCTTTGTGGCACTCCACTGGTCATAGGCCTCCAGTCTGAAAAACAACCTTCCACCACCACCTTTGAGCCGGTTCTGTATCCAAATGGCTAGTTCTCCATGTATTCCATGAGGTCTAACCTTGCTAATCAGTCTCCCATGGGGAACCTTGTCGAACGCCTTACTGAAGTCCATATAGATCACATCGACTGCTCTGCCCTCATCAATTTTCTTTGTTACTTCATCAAAAAACTCAATCAAGTTTATGAGACATGATTTCCCAAGCACAAAGCCATGTTGACTCTCCCGAATCAGTCCTTGCCTTTCCAAATACATGTACATCCTGTCCCTCAGGATTCCCTCCAACAACTTGCCCACCACCGAGGTCAGGCTCACTGGTCTATAGTTCCCTGGCTTGTCCTTACCGCCCTTCTTAAACAGTGGCACCACGTTTGCCAACCTCCAGTCTTCCGGCACTTCACCTGTGACTATCGATGATACAAATAATGTTCTCCCTGTGTCTGCGTGGGTTTCCTCCCACAGTCCAAAAATGTGTAGGTTCGGTGAATTGGCCATGCTAAATTGCCCATAGCGTTAGGTGCATTTGTCAGAGGGAAATGGGTCTGGGTGAGTTATTCTTCGGACGGTCGGTTTGGATTTGTTGGGCCAAAGGGGCCTGAATCCACTCTGTAGGGAATCTATTCTAAATCCTGACTTGGAAATTTATCATCATTCCTTCAGTCTCACTGGGTCAAAATCCTGTAAATCCCTCCCTGACAGTACTGTGGGTGTCCCTGCACAACATAGACTACAGCAGTTCCAGTAGGCAGCTCACTACCACTTTGTGCAGGGCAACTCGGGACAGGCAAGAAATTCTGGTTCAGTCGATGACATCCAGATACCATTGACAAATATAGTTCTGAAGAAGAGTCACTGGATTCAAAATAATTATTAATTTATGTTTTTGTTTTAAAATAATATTTTGTGGGGTTAGGACTCAGGCTCAAAGGCAATAGACAATTTATTTAACATTGGTTGGGTAAACGAATAGCAATTATGCATACTTATGGTAATTACAACACTTAACATTTTCCTCAAGTCATCTAAACAACAAAAGGCACCTCTCTTGAATTAATTCCTAATTTGAAATGAACGTTTGGCATGCATTTATTGACTTTTTACAAGGCAAAGAATACTCCCACAAACTCACCGCCTAATTCCGAGCTGTTAACTTGAACTTGAGGTAATCATGTAAAACTAGTTTAATGAGAGGGTAATGAGAAGGTTTTACACCAGAGCACTGTGTCACAATTATCCCTGCGAGCTACAGGCGAATTGCCCACTGAAGTAATGTCAAGTTACAGTTACATCGTTCTAAAGTCTCATGAAGCTTTACTGAAATAGGTGAATCTACAGATGTCACAGAATCCTACCATGGCACTGAAAGTATTACTTACCTCTCTCTCTGTGTCACCATTCAGTTAGTCCCACTGTTGTGAGACTATTCCCAGGGCCCCATAAAATTGCGAATAGCCATCAACAATCTGTTTGAAAGTTGCCGTTAAATCGACTTGCAGTGCTCTGCCTGGGAGTACATCCCAGGTCACAACAGCTCACTATGTAAGAAACTCTCTCCACATTCTCATGTTTGGTTCTGTGCCTCTGAATACTACATTGTATTCATTAGTAGGGAGTGTGCTTCACTGGCTGGGCCAGCATTGGTGACACATTGCTACTTGCCCTTAAGAAGCCAGGTCTATGGCATTGACCTCGAGTGGACCCCTAGTGTAGAGGAGCGTGGGCCCACAGTGTGGAGGAGAGTGGGCCTCACGGTGTGGAGGAGAGTGGGCCTCACAATGTAGAGGAGAGTGGACCACACGGTGTGAAGGAGAGTAGGCCTCACGATGTAGAGGAGAGTGGGCCCCACGGTGTGGAGGAGAGTGGGCCCCACGGTGTGGAGAAGAGTGGGCCCACAGTGTGGAGGAGAGTGGGCCTCACAATGTAGAGGAGAGTGGACCCCACGGTGTGAAGGAGAGTAGGCCCCATGATGTGGAGGAGAATGGGCCCCATGGTGTGGAGGAAAGTAGGCTCCACAGTGTGGAGGAGAGTGGGCCCCACAGTGTGGAGGAGAGTGGGCCCCACTGAGTAGAGGAGAGTGGGCTCCACGGTATAGAGGAGAGTGGGCCCATGGTGTGGAGGAGAGTGGGCTCATGGTGTGGAGGAGAGTAGGCCCAACAGTGTGGAGGAGAGTGGGCCCCATGGTGTGGAGGAGAGTGGACCCCACGGTGTAGAGGAGAGAGGGCTCCACAGTGTGGAGGAGAGTGGGCCCCTGGTGTGGAGGAGAGTGAGCGCCACAGTATAGAGAGTGGGTCCCACAGTGTGCAGGAGAGTAGGCCCCACAGTGTGGAGGAGAGTGGGCCCCATGGTGTGGAGGAGAGTGGGCCTCACAGTATAGAGGAGAGTGAGCCCCTGGTGTGGAGGAGAGTGGGCCCCACAGTGTGGAGGAGAGTGGGCCCCACAGTATAGAGGAGAGTGGGCCCCACAGTGTGGAGGAGAGTGGGCCCCACAGTATAGAGGAGAGTGGGCCCCACAGTGTGGAGGAGAGTGGGCCCCACAGTATAGAGGAGAGTGGGCCCCACAGTGTGGAGGAGAGTGGGCCCCACAGTATAGAGGAGAGTGAGCCCCTGGTGTGGAGGAGAGTGGGCCCCACAGTGCTGAGGAGAGTGGGCCCCATGATATGGAGGAGAGTGAGCCCTTGGTGTAGAGGAGAATGGGCCCCACGGTGTGGAGGAGAGTGGGCCCCACAGTATAGAGGAGAGTGAGCCCCTGGTGTGGGGTACAATGGGCCCCACTGTGCGGATGAGAGTGGGCCCACGGTGTGGTGGAGAGTGGTCCCCACGGTATAGAGGAGAATGGTCCCCTGGTGTGGATGAGCATGGGCCCATGGTTTGGAGTAGAGTGGGCCCCACAGTGTTGAGGAGAGTGAGCCCCTGGTGTGGAGGACAGTGGTCCCCACGGTATAGAGGAGAGTGGGCCCCTGGTGTGGAGGAGAGTAGGCCACATGGTGTGGAGGAGAGTGGGTCCATGGTTTGGATTAGAGTGGGCCCCACAGTGTAGAGGAGAGTGAGCCCCTGGTGTGGAGGAGAGTGGGCCCCACGGTGTGCAGGAGAGTGGGCCCCATGGTGTGGAGGGGAGTGGGCCGCATGGCGTGGAGGAGAGTGGGCCTCACAGTGTGGAGGAGAGGGGCCCATGGTGTGGAGGAGAGTGGTCCCCACGGTATAGAGGAGAATGAGCCCCTGGTGTGGAGGAGAGTGGGCCCCTGGTGTGGAGGAGAGTGGGCCCCACAGTGTGGATGAGAGTGGGCACCACAGTGTGGAGGAGAGTGGGCCCCACAGTGTGGAGGAGAGTGAGTCCCACAGTGTTGAGGAGAGTGGGCCCCACAGTACAGAGGAGAGTGAGCCCCTGGTGTGGAGTAGAGTAGGCCACATGATGTGGAGGAGAGAGGGCCCCTGGTGTGGAGGAGAGTGGCCCCATGGTGTGGAGGAGAGTGGCCCCATGGTGTGGAGGAGAGTGGCCCCATGGTGTGGAGGAGAGTAGGCCCCACAGTGTGGAGGAGAGTGGACCCCACAATGTGGAAGAGAGTGGGCCCCCGGTGTGGAGGAAAGCTGGCCCACGGTGTGAAGGAGAGTGGGCCCCACAGTATGGAGGAGAGTGGGCCCCACTGTGTAGAGGAGAGTGGGCCCCACAGTACAGAGGAGAGTGAGCCCCTGGTGTGGAAGAGAGTAGGCCACATGATGTGGAGGAGAGAGGGCCCCTGGTGTGGAGGAGAGTGGGCCTCACAGTGTGGAGGAGAGTGAGTCCCACAGTATAGAGGACAGTGGGCCCCACAGTGTGGAGGAGAGTGGGCCCCACGGTGTGGAGGAGAGTGGGCCCCACAGTGTGAAGGAGAGTGAGCCCCACAGTATAGAGGACAGTGGGCCCCACAGTGTGGAGGAGAGTGGGCCCCACAGTGTGGAGGAGAGTGGGCCCCACAGTGTGGCGGAGAGTGAGCCCCACAGTATAGAGGACAGTGGGCCCCACAGTGTGGAGGAGAGTGGGCCCCACGGTGTGGAGTAGAGTGAGCCCCACAGTGTGGCGGAGAGTGAGCCCCACAGTATACAGGACAGTGGGCACCACAGTGTGGAGGAGAGTGGGCCCCACGGTGTGGAGTAGAGTGAGCCCCACAGTATACAGGACAGTGGGCACCACAGTGTGGAGGAGAGTGAGCCCCACCGTGTGGAGGAGAGTGAGACCCACAGTATAGAGGACAGTGGGACCCTGGTATGGAGGAGAGTGGGCCCCATGGTGTGGAGGAGAGTGGCCCCATGGTGTGGAGGAGAGTGGCCCCATGGTGTGGAGGAGAGTGGGCCCCCGGTGTGGAGGAAAGCTGGCCCACGGTGTGAAGGAGAGTGGGCCCCACAGTATGGAGGAGAGTAGGCCCCACAGTGTGGAAGAGAGTGGGCCCCCGGTGTGGAGGAAAGCTGGCCCACGGTGTGAAGGAGAGTGGGCCCCACAGTATGGAGGAGAGTGGGCCCCACTGTGTGGAGGAGAGTGGGCCCCACAGTATGGAGGAGAGTAGGCCCCACTGTGTGGAGGAGAGTGGGCCCCCCAGTGTGGAGGAAAGCTGGCCCACGGTGTGGAGGAGAGTGGGCCCCACAGTATGGAGGAGAGTGGGCCCCACTGTGTGGAGGAGAGTGGGCCCCACGGTGTGGAGGAAAGCTGGCCCATGGTGTGGAGGAGAGTGGGCCCCTGGTGTGGAGGACAGTGGACCCCACAGTGTGGAGGAGAGTGGGCCCCTGGTGTGGAGGAGAATGGGCCCCTGGTGTGGAGGAGAGTGGGCCCCACGGTGTGGAGGAAAGCTGGCCCACGGTGTGGAGGAGAGTGGGCCCATGGTTTGTATTAGAGTGGGCCCCACAGTGTAGAGGAGAGTGAGCCCCTGGTGTGGAGGAGAGTGGGCCCCACGGTGTGCAGGAGAGTGGGCCCCATGGTGTGGAGGGGAGTGGGCCGCATGGCGTGGAGGAGAGTGGGCCTCACAGTGTGGAGGAGAGGGGCCCATGGTGTGGAGGAGAGTGGTCCCCACGGTATAGAGGAGAATGAGCCCCTGGTGTGGAGGAGAGTGGACCCCACAATGTGGAAGAGAGTGGGCCCCCGGTGTGGAGGAAAGCTGGCCCACGGTGTGAAGGAGAGTGGGCCCCACAGTATGGAGGAGAGTGGGCCCCACTGTGTGGAGGAGAGTGAGTCCCACAGTGTTGAGGAGAGTGGGCCCCACAGTACAGAGGAGAGTGAGCCCCTGGTGTGGAGTAGAGTAGGCCACATGATGTGGAGGAGAGAGGGCCCCTGGTGTGGAGGAGAGTGGCCCCATGGTGTGGAGGAGAGTGGCCCCATGGTGTGGAGGAGAGTGGCCCCATGGTGTGGAGGAGAGTGGACCCCACAATGTGGAAGAGAGTGGGCCCCCGGTGTGGAGGAAAGCTGGCCCACGGTGTGAAGGAGAGTGGGCCCCACAGTATGGAGGAGAGTGGGCCCCACTGTGTGGAGGAGAGTGAGTCCCACAGTGTTGAGGAGAGTGGGCCCCACAGTACAGAGGAGAGTGAGCCCCTGGTGTGGAAGAGAGTAGGCCACATGATGTGGAGGAGAGAGGGCCCCTGGTGTGGAGGAGAGTGGGCCTCACAGTGTGGAGGAGAGTGAGTCCCACAGTATAGAGGACAGTGGGCCCCACAGTGTGGAGGAGAGTGGGCCCCACAGTGTGGCGGAGAGTGAGCCCCACAGTGTGAAGGAGAGTGAGCCCCACAGTATAGAGGACAGTGGGCCCCACAGTGTGGATGAGAGTGGGCCCCACAGTGTGGCGGAGAGTGAGCCCCACAGTATAGAGGACAGTGGGCCCCACAGTGTGGATGAGAGTGGGCCCCACAGTGTGGAGGAGAGTGGGCCCCACAGTGTGAAGGAGAGTGAGCCCCACAGTGTGAAGGAGAGTGAGCCCCACAGTATAGAGGACAGTGGGCCCCACAGTGTGGAGGAGAGTGGGCCCCACAGTGTGGCGGAGAGTGAGCCCCAAAGTATAGAGGACAGTGGGCCCCACAGTGTGGAGGAGAGTGGGCCCCACCGTGTGGAGTAGAGTGAGCCCCACAGTGTGGCGGAGAGCGAGCCCCACAGTATACAGGACAGTGGGCACCACAGTGTGGAGGAGAGTGGGCCCCACGGTGTGGAGTAGAGTGAGCCCCACAGTGTGGCGGAGAGTGAGCCCCACAGTATACAGGACAGTGGGCACCATAGTGTGGAGGAGAGTGAGCCCCACCGTATGGAGGAGAGTGAGACCCACAGTATAGAGGACAGTGGGACCCTGGTATGGAGGAGAGTGGGCCCCATGGTGTGGAGGAGAGTGGGCCCCACTGTGTGGAGGAGAGTGGGCCCCCCGGTGTGGAGGAAAGCTGGCCCACGGTGTGAAGGAGAGTGGGCCCCACAGTATGGAGGAGAGTGGGCCCCACTGTGTGGAGGAGAGTGGGCCCCACGGTGTGGAGGAAAGCTGGCCCACAGTGTGGAGGATAGTGGGCCCCTGGTGTGGAGGACAGTGGACCCCACGGTGTGGAGGAGAGTGGGCCCCTGGTGTGGAGGAGAGTGGGCCCCTGGTGTGGAGGACAGTGGGCCCCACGGTGTGGAGGAGCTCCTTTTGGCTGAAATTGAATCTTTTGAATACAGTAGAGAAGGGAACCATTCGGCCCTTTGTTTATACGCTGCCCATCTGGAAAGATCAATCGAATTTGCCCCATTCCTTAATAGAGTCATGGAACCATAGAATCATACAGTATAAAAGAGACCCTTTTCCTATCAGGTCTGTACCACCAAAACAGTTCTACCAGCCAACAGTTAAAAATTGTCATATTTGCAAGCATTTGTCCAACATGTTTTGGTTGCAACGATTGAATTTCCTTCCACAACCCATTCAGCCACACATTGCAAATTATTGTGCTAAAAGTGAAAGGCACTGCACTCGTCTTGCCTGCGATTTTGTTGAGAATCTTCCCCAACCTTTCTCCTCCCAGTTAAAAATCCTTCTGTCAAGTGGAAGCAACTTCAATGGAGCCAGGGAAACTTGACGAAGGTCATCGTTTGAATGTATCACCATCAACATTTCAGATATTGTTGCCCTCTGAGTAGCACATGTTACTGATGGGATGTTTAAATAATAGATTACACTGAGTGCCTTCATGCGGAAAGGGAAAATAAAAGGTCATCAATTTCCAACATCACCAGTGAAGCTTTTAACTCAATATTTTCTTCTTTAATAGACTGGTGATCTATTGCCTTCATACAACTGTGAACATTTCCCATGCCTTGTATCAAATATCAATACAAGAGTTCGGTGTTCAATTGTTGTATACTAGAAATAAATGTTTTGAACAGAGTACAAATACCCATGTTTTAGTTGGAAATTTATTTCATTTAATCACCCTGCCACTGATTACAAGCTCCCCCATATATGCAACCAATTTCAACCCAATTAGCCCTCCATCATTTGTTCCCTCATTCATTAAATCTCAGGCATTCCTTCAGACCTTATAGATAATATCAGATTCACTATTTTCTTTTCAATTAAATCTATATATTTAATAATAATTCTAACAATGATCTGGAGATCTCTCCATTTTCTGCCAATTGTTTTAAATTAATTATCATAAGGTCATGTCTTATGATCTTTTAAGACTCCCCCATAAAGCATAAGACATAGGACCATTCAACACATTAAGACTACTCTGCCATTCAATGAGATCATGGTTGAACAAATAATTCTCACCTTCATTTTCTTGCCTTTTCCCCATAATTTTCAATTTTGCTTCAGGCAAGGCATGGTGGCTCAGAAGGTTAGCACTGCAGCCTCACAGCACCAGGGTCCTAGGTTTGATCCCAGCCTCAGGTGACTGTCTGTGTGGAGTTTGCAACGTTTTTCCTGTGTGGGTTTGCTCCAGTTTCCTCCAAAGATATGTATGCCAGGTGAATTGGCCATGCTAAATTGCCCAGAGTGTTAGGTGCATTAGTCAGAGGGAAATGGGCCTGGGTGGGTTACTCTTCGGAGGGTTGGTTTGGACTGAAAGGCCTGTTTCCACACTGTAGAGAATCTAATTGAATAAAAACCTCTGATTCCCTTCTTGATGAACAATTTGTTTACGCATACACCTAATGATATATATTGAACTGAATTATTGTCACGTACTCAAATGTGTACAGTGAAAAGCTTACAGCTGCTTCTTAAAGCACCATCTTAGGTACAAAGGTAAAATTCTTAGGAAACAAAAAAAATTAGAAAAATAAAGAAATGAATAGTCCAGCATTAGAGGCCAGGGGAATAAATTAGAATAATACTGAGATGATGCTGTCATTTTACAAAGATTATTTTGTCGCTTTTTTTAAGAGAGATCATAAAGGCAGAGGTGACGAAGAGTCTAATCCAATAATTAAAAGGGAGTGGCCAGTTCTCCCAGGTCAGGTATTTTTCTAGTTTATGTTTAGATCTGGCAGTCACAAGATGTGTGAGTCCAGGGGAGTAGCAAACTTCAGTAAGGAATTCCTCTGACTTCCTTCTGAAATCTCTCTCTGGATGCTGCTCCCTCCTGCTGGTAACAATTTGTGTTTGAATTTACAGTTTTGTCAAATGGGATGTTACTGTATTGGGAACAGTTAATTAGTAATAATCGGCTTGGTTACATTTTCCAGCAGTTATTCTAAATTTCATTTTCTTTTGAACTGGATGTTTAAATAAACACTGTTTTGCTTAAAGCCGAGTGGTTTGACCAGCTGCATCACACCTGGAACACCCACTTCACATCTGCCTTTAAATGAATAAAAAGTTAGGGTCTGGGCTACCTTTCCTAAAATGTTTTGAGGGGGACTAGCCTAGTTCACAACAATACAGAAGTAAAAAATTCAGAATATCAGGATTTCCGACCCAGTCTACACTGGCACATGGTCTCCAGCATCTGCACTGGACCTGCCAACATAGGAGTTGCATTACCTATCGCATTTCCAACGCCCCTCCCCCAAGTCCCTCCTCCCTACCTTTTACCTCAGCCTGCTGGACACACTTTCCTCATTCCTGAAGAAGGGCTCATGCCCGAAACGTCGACTCTCCTGCTCCTTGGATGCTGCCTGACCTGCTGCGCTTTTCCAGCAACTCATTTTTCAGCTCTGATCTCCAGCATCTGCAGTCCTCACTTTCTCAACATAGGATTTGCCCCAATTTAGACATCATCACTTCATCGCTGGACTACTTTGCTGATGCTGCTGAATACACAGTCACCCTTGAACCAAGAGTCCCTGGCTCCGCTGAGAGGCAAGGTCACTAGTCCCACTTCAGACACAGTGCCACCAGCTTGAAGAGTCCACCGCTGCTGCCACCCTGTCCCCGAACACGTCTGCTATGGCCGCTGGCTCTGATCAACGGGAGAAGCTACACCCACAGCTCTGCATGCGGCCTGCTCTCTCTGCCACGCCGGTGCTGCCAAAAAACCCGCCACAGAAAAGAAGTGAAAGAAAAGGAAAATAAAGCCAAAGAAGAGAACAGAAAGAAAAGTAGAAGAAAGAAAGAAAGCAGATGGGAGTGGATGGTCCCTGCGCAAGAGCCCACATGGAGCCCTGTTACTCCACTGCCAGCCTGCACTGGGGAACGCATAATATACATAACGATCCAGTCTGCAGTAGCAAAGAATCCCGTGGATTCACAACCCTCTGAGAGCAGAAGTGCCTCCTCATCTCTGTCTTCTTCTGAGATTAAATCTCTGGTCCTACATGCTGCCACAAAGGGAAACAAACTCTCCACAGGCACCCTATCAAGTTGTCAAGAATCTTGATTTGGAGATGCCGGTGTTGGACTGGGGTGTACAAAGTTAAAAATCACACCAACACCAGGTTATAGTCCAACAGGTTCAATTGGAAACACACTAGCTTTCGGAGCGCTGCTCCTTCATCAGGTGGTTAATCTAAGAATCTTGTAATAACGTCAACTCTCCTTCTTCTAAACGTCAATTAATCTTTTCTGGACTGTCTTTAATACCAGTATATCATTTCTATGTAAGGGGAGAAAAACTGTTTACAGTATTCTAGCTTTAGTCTGGCTAGTGCTTTGGAGCATTTTAGTCAAACCTCCCTTCTTTTAGATTTGATTTGATTTGATTTATTAGTGTCATGTGTACCAAGATACAGTGAAAAGTATTGTTTTGTCAGCGATATAGGCAAATCATGCCATATAAAGAACAGCAGGGGAATAGAACAAAGTAAGCAGAAGTGGGTACTCCAGATGCTGGAGATTAGAGTCAAGATTAGAGTGGTGCTGGAAAAGCACAGCAGGTCAGGCAGCATCCAAGGAGCAGGAAAATCGACGTTTCGGTCAAAAGCCCTTTTGCCCGATTTTCCTGCTCCTCAATACAACAGAGTGCAGAGGATAGTGTTACAGCTGCAGAGAAGGAGATCAGTATTAGCATTTGAGAGGTCCATTCAAATATCTGATAACAGTGGGGAAGAAGCTGTTCTTGAGTCTGTTAGTACGTGTGTTTAAGCTTTTGTTCCTTCTGCCCGACTGAAGAGAGTATAACCGGGGTGGTAGGGCTCTTTGATTATGTTGGTTACTTTCCCAAGGCAGCTAGAAGTGTAGACAAAATCAATGGATAATAGGCTGGTATGAACTGTGTTCACAACTCTCTATAGTTTCTTGTGGTCTTGGGCCAAGCATTTGCCATACCTGGCTGTGATAGAATGTTTTCCATGGTGCATCTATAAAAAATTGATAAGAGCCTTTGTGGACATGCCGAATTTTCATCACCTTCCGAGGAAGTAGCTTTCTTGACCCTAGCGCGACAGGGTTGGACCAGGTCAGATTGTTGGTGATTGTTATTCCTAGGAACTTGTTAGTCTTGACTATTTCCACCTCAGCACCATGTGTCCTCTACTCCACTTCCTGATGTCAATGACCAGTTCCTCCATTTCGCTGACATTGAGGGAGAGATTGTCGTCTTTACACCATCCCACTAAGCTCTCTATCTCTTTCCTGTGCTTTGTCTCATCATTGTTTGAGATCTGACCCTCTACAGTGGTGTCATCAGCAAACCTTTATTTCGAGTTGGAGTGGAATTTGGCCGCACAGCCATGAGTGTATAAGGAGTACAGTAAGGAGCTACGCACATATCGTTGTGGAGCACCAGTGTTGAGGATTAACGTGGAGGAGATGTTGTAGCCTATCCTTACTCTTTGGGTCAGGAAGTCAAGGATCCAGTTACAGAGGGAGGAGCAGAGATCTAGGTCTTGGAGTTCAGAGATGAGTATGTTTGGAATTATGTGTTGAAGGTGGAGTTGTAGTCGATAGTAGGAGCCTGACCTAGATATCCGTGTTATCCAGATGTTCCAGGGATGAGTGTAGGGCCAGGAAGATGGTGTCTGCTGTTATCTGTTGCACTGGTAGGTGAATTTCAAGGGATCAAGGCAGGCTGGGTGTGGCTGGAATTGGAGTGAGCCATGACTAACCTCATTATCAACCAGGCGGTAGTCACCACCACAGGCATCAGATCGGTCTTCTTGAGAGTGAACCCATGGAAAGCGACTGACCTGGATACAGCTCCCTCCACATCGTGCACTCTGATCATGTGCAACCCAGCTGGTGGGAGTATTCACTGACATCTTTAACCTCTCCTTGCTACAATCTGAAGTCACCACCTGCTCCAAGAGTACCACCATTATCCCATTGAGACACACTGCATGATTTTTCTTTGGCACTGGGGATGATGGTGGTTCTCTAGAAGCAGGTGGTGACTTCAGATTGTAGCAAGGAGAGGTTAAAGATGTCATCGAATACTCTCACCAGCTGGTTTGCACATGATCAGAGTGCACGATGGGGGGGGAGCTGTGTCCAGGTCAGCCGCTTTTCATGGGTTCACTCTCAAGAAGACCGATCTGACATCGGTGGTGGTGACTGTGGGTGGGTGACATCAATTCACTGACCTGCTGCTCAAATTGAGTGTAGACTGCATTGAGCTGATTGGAGAGGGATGCATTTTATACTCCATTCTCATTGAAATAAAGGTCAATATTCCATTCACCCTTCCCTATGACCCACTGAACCTGGATGTAAACTTGGATTCATGCACGAGGACTCCCACATTGCTCTGTTCTATAACTTTCTGCAGACTATCTCTATTTAAATAATATTCAGCTCCTCCATTCTTCCTGCCAAAATACATAACCTCACATTTCCCAACATTATATTCCACCTATTTCAATCTATTAGCGAGTTTTGAGAAGATTTTTAGCTCAGGTTGAGGTTGAGGATGTAAGTTTGCTTGCTGAGCTGGAAGGTTCATTTTCAGACATTTCATCACCATATTAGGTAACAGATCAAGACACATAAATAGAAAACGGGACAGAACAACAGCGCTTCACTGGAGGCGCGCTGATGATGTTATATAGCATGGTGACGAAACATCTGAAAACAAACCTTCCAGCTCAGCGAGCAGACTTACATCCTGAGCCTCAACCTGAGCTATGAATCTTCTCAAAAATTGCAGTTATCTTTTCAATCCACATCTGTATATTTGAAAGGGCTCAAATAGAAGTGAAATATTTTACATGCTGGAAATCTGAAACAAGAAGGAAAGTGCTGGAGAAACCTGGCAGTGTCTATGAAGACAGAAGCAACATTAACATCTTGAGTCTAGTAAGACTTCTTCAGGAATGAATGGTGTTGGAAAATTGGTTCTTTGGAGCAAGCACTTCATCCAACACTGGGAGAGAGACAGAACACAGTGAGGCTGAATACACTGAACGTTTAAAACAGAAAACCCATCAGAGGAGAGAGCAGAGCTTCTTGCTCTGCCCTCTTCAGCCCGACAATCCTGTCAGAACATGATAGACTCCAAGTCAAGTCACTTACACAATCCTGAGTTAATTCACACCATCACTGCACACCAACTTCCCATGTTATGGAATTCCCTCATTTTTGGACATTGTTTTCAAAACACTGCCTCCAAGATGTCATGTGATTTTAGGTAAATGATGAGCAATATATGTGGGGAGCTAATTGTTAAAGTCCTTGCTAACTTCAATATTATAATCCAGGGAGAAAGAGTGAAAGGGGAACAGAAACAAGATCCTTCAGATAGAAGAGGACTTTAATTGCAGAGGTTTTGTTATTGGCAGTCGTCTGAGCTGTTCTGTCTCTGGGCAAATCCTGATTGAATTTGAAGTCCATGTATAGTAAGAAGTGTATGGAGATACCAACGAAATAGACATCCCACATGGCTGTTGAGGGCATGAACTTAGAGAACCAATATTAATTAATAAATGAGTAGAGTTAGCAGTTTTATTAAAGAGTCTCAGAGAAAGACATTAACGAATGACAAATAACATTGAATAAATGCACAGCAGAAATTTCACAAAACAGGTAAATTGTCACTTTCATTTGAATGTCAAATGTTAGGGGGTATGGACCTGTTTATGGGTGTCAGTGCTTCTGTTGAGCTGGAAGCTCTGATTGGTCTATTTCATTTTTTTTTTCCTTTTTTTTAACCTCTGACACCTCTTTCTTTTTATTAACCCCCACACTCCCACCTAACTGCGGTAGTGCTTATGTTTTCCCCAGCACACATGTTGTGTGTGTGCAGGTGTAAGACACAGTGAGAGACACAAGGTGTACGAATCTTTATTCAAATTTCCACCACCAGGAAGATAGGAAACACCCGAGTGGCTAGTGACAAGCAGTGCCCCTTCTCATCAAAGGGCAGTGCTGTGTGATCAAACAGTGAAGGGGAAGGCAGGGATTAAATCAAAATAGAGTTGGAGGGGGAAATCCATACCTGCATACACACAACATGGGTGCTGGGAAAAAAATAAGCACTACCGTATTTAGGCGGTAGTGTGGGGGTTAATAAAAATAATGGAATGGAAATGTAAACTGACCTCCATTATGGTTTCTTTGTAAAAGTAAGGAGAAAGCCCCATTGCTTTGCAATGCATCAGAGATTACATCAGTGTTGCAAATCTTTTATGTGACAATGTTAATTCAAGGATTCCTCAAATCTTATACAGCGGTATGGCAAGAAATTAGTTGACGATTCAGTGCTATGTGTCTGACAGAAATGCTTCTCTTCTTTTTGTTCCAGTCTGGAATGAAAGAAGTCCCCTTTTATTCACCATAAATCAAAGTTAACCTTCACAAGACAATGACTGTTCTGACAGCCTGCAAATCACATCTGCTTTTTTTTTGCCATGTCTTTGAGTATTAGTCCTTGGCTTGTGGGTACCAAGGCCAGCACTTGTTCTCTATTCTCAATTCTCTTGGACAAGGTAGTGGTGAGCTGTCTTTTTGAACAGCTGCAGTCTCATCATCATCATCGGTGGCCCCTTGTAGACACTCTTTCCCTCTCACGGTGAGTCTGTATGTGGCCATACAGACCGCCGCGGCAGGAAGTGGTCACAGGAAGGGGTAGGTGGGGGTGGGGGAATTTGACGTGGCAAATTACTCCTTTCGCTGTTCACCCCAGCTTCCACTTTTCCCAACGGCAAGTCTCAAGGTGGGCTAGAGTCTACATGGTGTAAGGTCACCCACTCTGCTCTTGGAGAGAGTTCCAGGATCTTGACCCAAGGAACGCCGATATATTTCCAAGGTAGATGGTGAGTGGCTTTGGAGGGAACTTGGAGGTGGAGATGTTCCCATGTATCTGCTGGCCTTATCCTTCTAGATGGTAGGGGTCGGGTGTTGGTGTGGTACTGTCAAAGGAGGAGTGGTGAGTTGCTACAGTGCTTTGTGTATATTGGGATGTATGTCACTGCTCTGCATTGGTGCCTAAAGGAGAGAATGTTTAATGTAGTGAATAGTGTGGTCTGCCCTGCATGGAGCCAAGCCTCTTGAACATTGTTAGAAATGCACTTATCCAGGCAAGTGGAGAGGTTTTCATTACACTCCTGACTTGTGCCTTGCTGCTGTTCTGGAGGGTAAGGAAGTGAGTTACTCACTCAAGTGCACGTGAAGCTGCAGTATGTACCTGCGTAATTCTGTTGAAACAGATGAACTGAGATGGATACAATCGAGGGCCTAATTCTCAACACTTGAAATCCATTGTTGATCCAACATTGCCTAACTTGTAAAGGTAAAGTTGCAGACTTGCAGATCTCAAGTTGCTCTCTCATTAGAGAGAGAGAGAGAGAGAGAGAGAGAGAGAGATTACTGGTGATGGCTTAAGCTGAGGGTGACCACTCCTCAAGTGAGGGGTGTTGTTGAGAAGGCAGAACTTCATGGTAACCTGGTTGAACAATCAGTCAAGATCAATAGGTGGAGGGACAGGTAGTGTTTAGGAAATGGGACAATGGCAGAATGATTTGGACAGATGAGGAGAGTGGGTAAAGAAGTGGCAGTTGGACGACAATGTGGCAAAGTGTGAGGACATACAGATTGGTAGGAAGAATAAAGGTGAAGAGTACTTTCTAAATGGGGAAAGCCTTCAGAAATCTGCAGCACAAAGGGAGTCCTAAGGTTGCTTAAGGTTAACCTACAGGTCTAATTGGCAGTTAGGAAGACAGACGCAATGTTACAATTCACTTCAAGAGGACTGGAATACAAGAGCAGGGGCTGAGGCCATGTGAGGCTCTAGTTAGATAACATTTGAAATATTGTGAGCAATTTTGGTCCACAAGAATGATCCCGGGATGAAGAGCTTACCATATGAGGAGTGGTTGAGGGTTCTGGGTCTGTACTCGATGGAATGTAGAAGGATGAGGGGTGGGTCTTCGGAGGGGTTAGTGTGGACCCGATGGATTGAATGGCCTGCTTCCACACTGTAGGGATTCTACAAATCATAGTCAGGGATGCCAGATAGCCTTTTCTTTGGCAAAGGAAAGGAGCTGCTCGCTACGTTTGGCACAGTATGTGTAAACTCCTCACGTACTCATAGGCACCCACAACACTCTTGTGAAAATAACACTGTACTTCACCTGATCTGTTACAGTTTCATAAATGTGTCTCAGAAAGTCAAGTGCAGTGTTGTGCTATTACCTGCCAAATAGATAAAGAGATTCGGAGAGACTTTTTTCAGATTCATGGTATGTGGATGTCGCAGGCTGGGCCAGCATTTATTACCCATCCCTAACGGCCCCTTGAACAGAGTGGCTTGTGGGAGCCACTTTAGTGAACATTTTTAAATTATGGAAACATAGAAACTAGGAGTAGGAGTAGTCCATTCAGCCCTTCAAGCCTGTTCCCCTATTCAAAATGATTATGACTGATGCCCTACCTCAATGTCACATTTCTCCTTTCCCTCCATATCCCATAATGGGTGTACATATTTTTAAAAATGTATCTATCTCTGACTTGAATACGGCAACCACATCTCTGTGGGTCTGTGCATTCAGTAAGGTACCTCACAAAAGGTTAAGTCATAAGAGCTTACAGTGTTGAAGGTAGTCTATTGACATGGATAGAGAATGGGCTCATGGGCAGGAATCAGCAAGTGAGGTTTAAGGTTCTTCTTCAGGTTGGTGACCCGTGACCAGTGGAGTTGCAGCAGTATCAATTCTGGGACCGCAACTGTTTACAATTTATATTAATGACTTGGAGGAAGGAGCGCAATATGCTCTTGCCAGATTTGCAGATAATGTAAAAAATAGCTGGAAGGGCAGCTTGCGAGAAGATATACAAACAGTTTACAGAGAGATATTGATAGGTTAAGAAAGTGGCCAAAAAATGGACAAATGGAGTATAATGTGGGAAAATGTGAAGTTGTTCATTTTTGAAGGAAGAACAGAAGAACAGAATACTATTTAAATGGAGAGAAACTGCAACACCAAGGGACTTGGGGAAACTTGTACACGAAACACAGAATGCCAGCACACAGGTACAGCAGGTAATCAGGAAGGCTCATGGGATATTGGCCCTTATTTTAAGGGTGTTGCAGTAAAAGAGTAGGGAAGTCTTACTGCAATTGTACAAGGTGTTGGGGAGACCATATTTGGAGTACAAGGAGCAGTTTGTCCCCTTAATTAGAGAAATATATTATTTCATTGGAGGCTTTTCAGTGAAGATTCTCTAGGATGATACCTGGCATGGAGAGATGGCCTTATGAACAAAGGCTAAACAAGTTGGGACTTAACTCACTGAGGTTTAGAAGAATGAAAGGTGATCTTATTGAAGCCTAGAGGATTCTTAAAGCGCGTGATAGGGCTAATGCTGAGAGGATGTTTCCCCTCATGGAAGAGTCTAAGAGCAGAGGGTGTAGCCTCAGAATAAAGGGGAACCAATCTAAGATTGAGATGAGGAGGAATTTCTTTTCTCTGCAGGTTGTGAGTCTTTGGAACTCCTTGCCACAGAGAGAGCTATGGGGGCAGAGTCCTTGTGTACACTTAAGGCTGAGATAGAGAGATAGAAAGGAGCTGGTAAGGGGATAATAAAAATGTCAGATTTTCCATGATCCTATTAAATAGCAGAGCAGACTCGAGGGGCTGAATGGCCTACTGCTGTTCCTACTTCATATGGTTTTATGAAGCCAGATATCGCCAGATCATGTAAGGATGTCTGATTTCCTTCCTTCAAGGACATTCATGAACCAGATGGACTTTGTGATGACAATGACTCCGACACTAGCTTTAAATTCCAGATTCCTATTGAACTACAAATGACATTATCTGTTTCAGTGGGTCTCGAACTGTTTCCACTTGCTGGGACATTGGTTACTAGCCAAGTGACATCACCACGGCATCCCTACATCTACACTCAACAGAGTCACTTAACGAAAGACAGGAGAGCTTGAGAATTCATTTGTTACACAGTTAATATGATGAAATCATCTTAGCTGGGATTAACCGATTAAATAATCCTGTGCAAATATCAAAGTTAAAATGCTCCCGCGGTATCTTGGGGAGCTCCAAAGGAGTGTGAGCTGGTGTGTGAAGCAGAAATTGAAATTGAACTTGGTTGGTGTGATATAAATCATAAATCATTTCAAAACTAATTTCTCCAAGTATAATGACCAAATTAGTTTCAAAGATCAACATTGAATCAGATTAACTTTCCAATAAAGCTCAGTTTATTAGAATCAGTGAAATTTGCTTAATTAAGGAGCATTACAATCCAATTATTTTACTTTAGATCTTAAAAATACTTTCAGATTATTAATTATGTCTTTCATTCTTGAATTTCAAACAATAAGGCCTTTCCAGCACTCTGCCTGTTGAATATGTCTCTGTTTCTCCACTCTGTGCTATGTATTAATCAGACAGAGTTACTTATAGAGTGATAGAGTCAAAGAGAGGTACAGCCTAGAAACAGACCGTTTGGTCCTACTCGTCCATGCCGACCAGATACCCCAACCCAATCTAGTCCCACCTGCCAGCACCTGGCCCATATCCTTCCAAACCCTTCCTATTCATATACCCATCCAATTGCCTCTTCAATGTTGCAATTGTACCAGCCTCCACCACATCCTCTGGCAGCTCATTCTATACACGTACCACCTTCTGTGTGAAAAGGTTGCCCCTTAGGTCCCTATTACATCTTTTCCCTCTCACCCTAAACCTATGCCCTCTAGTTGTGGACTCTCTCACCCGCACTCCTATCCATGCTCCTCGTAATTTTATAAACCTCTATAAAGTCACCCCTCAGCCTCCGATGCTCCAGGGAAAACAGCCCTAGCCTATTCAACCTCTCCCTACAGCTTAAACCCTCCAACCCTGGCAACATCCTTGTAACTCTCTTTCTGAAATCCTCCAGCAGCAGAAACAAAGAACAAAGAGCAAAGAAAATTGCAGGACTGGAATAGGCCTTTCGGCCTTCCAAGCCTGCGCCGACCCAGATCTCCTATCTAAATCAGCCACCTATTTTCTAAGGATCTGTATCAATGTGTTCCCTGCCCATTCATATATCTGTCCAGATACATCTTTAATGATGCTATCGTTCCCACCTTTATCACCTCTATTGGCAACGCATTCCAGGCACCCACCACCCTCTGCATAAAGAACTTTCCATTCATAACTTCCTTAAACTTTTCTCCTCTCACTTTGAACTCATGTTCAATTACCATAGTAATTGAGTCCTCCACTCTGGGAAAATCTTTCTTGCTATCCACCCTGTCTACACCTTCCATGATCTTGTAGACCTCATCCGGTCCCCCCTCAACCTTCGTCTTTCCAATGGAAATAATCCTAATCAACTCAACCTCTCCTCATAGCTAGCATCCATATCAGGCAACATCCTGGTGAAACTCCTCTGCACCCTCTCCAAAGCATTCACATCCTTTTGGTAATGTGGCGACCAGAACTATACGCAGTTTTCCAAATGTGGCCAAACCAAATTCCAATACAACTGTAACATGATCTGTCAACTCTTGTACTCAATACCCCATCTGATGAAGGAAAGCATGCCATATGCCTTCTTGACCACTGTTGACCTGCGTTGCTGCCTTCAGGGAACAATGGACCTGAACACCCAGATCTCTCTGTACATCAAATTTCCCCAGAACTTATCCACTTACAGTGTAGTTCGGTCTTGAATTGGATCTCCAAAATGCATTACCTTGCATATGCCCAGCTTGAACTCCATCTGCCCTTTCTCTTTCTAACTTTGCAATCTATCTATATTCTGCTGTATTTTCTGACAGTCCCCTTCACTATCTGCTACTCCACCAATCTTATTGTCATCTGCAAACTTGCAAATGAGGCAACCTACACCGTCCTCCAAATCAAACAACAGTGGTCCTAGCATGGATCCCTGTGGAACACCACTGGTCACAGGTCTACATTTTGAGAAGTTCCCTTCCTCTATCACTCTCTGTTCCCTGTTGCCCAACCAGTTCTCTATCCATCTCGCTAGTACACCCTGGACTCCATGCGACTTCACCTTCTTCATCAGCCTTCCATGGGGAACCTTATCAAACACCTTACTAAAGCCCTTCCCTCATTAATCAACTTCATCACCTCTTCAAAGAATTCTATTAGGTTGGTAAGACATGACCTTCCCTGCACTAAACCATGCTGCCTATCATTGATAAGCCCATTTTCTTCTAAATGAGTACATATTCCTATCTCTCAGTATCTCCTCCAGCCTGCTCACCGGTCTATAGTTACCTGGATTATCCCTGCTCCCCTTCTTAAACAAGGGGACAACATTAGCAATTCCCCAGTCCTCTGGGACCTCCCCTGTGTTCAAGGATGCTGCAAAGATACCTGTTAAAGACTCAGCTATTTCCTCTCTTGCTTCTCTCAGAAACCGGAGATCGATTCCACCTGTCCTGAGGACTTGTTCATGTTAATGCCTTATAGAATACCTAACACTTCCTCCTTCCTTATGCCAACTTGACCTAGAGTAATCAAACATCTATCCCTAACCTCAACATCTGACATGTCCCTCTCCTCAGCAAAGTACTCATTAAGAATCTCACCCATTTTCTCTGACTCCATGCATATCTTTCCTCCTTTGTCCTTGAGTGGGCCAACCCTTTCCCTAGTTACCCTCTTGCTCCTTATATATGAATAAAAGGCTTTAGAGTTTTCCTTAATAATTCTGCACTTAGGATATCTCAAGACCCCTTTTAGCCCTCTTAATTCATCATTTCAGATTGGTCCTACATTCCCAATTTTTTTCCAAAGCTTCGTCTGTCTTCAGTCACCCACACCTTATGTATGCATCCTTTTCCCTCTTAGCAGATCTCACAATTTCACCTGTCATCCATGGTTCATTAATCTTGCTATTTCTATCCCTCATTTTCACAGGAACATATATTACAACACTGGTAAATCCCCTCTGGTAATTTAAACCTGCAAACCAGAAATGATTTTAACCTATGCTGTAATCTTTTAAAATTCGAGATGGCAAGAATTATCCCAAAGGTCATGATTTAAAGTAAAAATTAGCAACTTCTTTTTTAAAAAGTCGAGCAGAGATTAATTAACTGACAAATATTTGCAACTCCTTTCTCTAATCTATCTTTTACCTCTCCCTCTACAATACTAGTCCAATAAAACCCCCAATTAAGATTTACCGAAAAATCCAAATTTCAAAACCAGCCCAATGTCGAATCTTCTCTTTGGATCTTCCTCTGTAGATTTGCTCTCCAGGTTGGTGTTGATGTTTTTTCTCTGCGCAAACTTCTTCTCTAGACAGGTACCTCTCAGAGCGTTCTCACCAACAGCCTACATCTATTGGTCTTTTGGCAGTTCTCCCCTCAACTGCTCAATTTTTCCCCAATGCATTGGATTGTTTCATTGGTTTTTAATATGGTCAATATACTAGATTCAAACTTGATTGGAGGTTTTTTTTTGGGTTTTAATTTAAACTGATTGGCTGAATCCAAATTTGTTTTTGTCTCATAGCAACTCAGCCAGTGCTAGCTGCTGGACCAAATGTTACATTGTAAATTCTCCAGCACTCAGTGTCCTTGCAAAGTCCTTCAACTCTCTTAAAGGTACACTATACTTCGACATCTTCATAACACATACCTTTCCTGCACTCTAATCAACCTCTCTTTAAAAGCCTCCCACATATCCAATGTGGATTTCCCTTCAAACACATGCTCCCAATCTACATTCCCTAGCTCCTGCCAAATTTTGGTATAGTTGGCCTTATTCCAACTAAGCGCTCTTCCTTTAGGACCACTCTCGTCTTTATCCATGAGTAATCTAAAACTTATGGAATTGTGATCACTATTCCCAAAGTAATCCCCTAATGAAACTTCAGACACTGGCCGGGCTCATTTCCCAACACTAGGTCCAGTATGGCCCCTTCCCGAGTTGGACTATTTACACAGTACTCTAGAAAACCTTCCTTACAAATTCTGCTCCATCCAAACCTCTAACACTAAGTGAATCCCAGTCAATGTTAGGAAAATTAAAGTCTCCTATCACCTCCACCCTGTTGCTTCTACACCTTTCCATGATCTCTCGACATATGTGCACCACTATCTCATGCTCGTTGTTGGGAGGCCTGTAATACAGCCCCAAC
This sequence comes from Chiloscyllium punctatum, assembly GCF_047496795.1. Taxonomy (NCBI): domain Eukaryota; kingdom Metazoa; phylum Chordata; class Chondrichthyes; order Orectolobiformes; family Hemiscylliidae; genus Chiloscyllium; species Chiloscyllium punctatum. The sequence continues at coordinate 13,776,370 of NC_092749.1, read as the reverse complement.
ATTGGGTCAGGGCCAGCAACACATTGGGTTTGAATTTGGCTTTGAGCCAGGAAGTATTTCAGGGGGAAGGGAGTGTAAAAATAAGGAGGCCTTACTAAACTTTTACAAGACACTAGTCAGATCACAGCTGGAGTAATATGACCATTTCCACCCCACCCCCCTCACTTATTTAAGGAAAGATGTATTCGTATTAAAAGCAGTTTACAGAAGATTCATGAGATTGATAGGGTCACCCTGAACTCGACGCATTAACTCTTTTCTGTCTACAGATGCTGCCAGACTTGCTTAGTTTCACCAACAGTTCTGTTTTTGTTTCAGATTTTCAGCACCTGTGTTCTTGTTTTACTCTGAAATGGAGCGACTGTCTTACAAGGAGACGTGGAGTAGGCTGGGCCTGTAGTTGACAGGGTGATGCTGGAAAAGCACAGCAAGTCCGGCAGCATCCGAGGAGCAGGTGAATCGACATTTCGGGCAAAAGCCCTTCATCAGGACCTGTACTCAATGGCATTTAGAAGTTATTGAAACACGTAATACATTTAGGGGATTTGACAGGGTAGATATGGAGAGATTGCTTCCCCTTGTGAGAAAGTGTAGGACCAGTGGGCGTAATCTCAGAGTAAGTGGTCACCCTTTCGAGATAGAGATGAGGAGGAATTTCTTCTCTCAGAGCATAGTGAGTCTGAGGAGTAATTTACCACAGTGCAGTGTACAGGCTGCACTATTACAGTTTGTTCTGCTATAACATGGTCATTCTGATCTCATGCAATCCTGTGTTACAAGAAAATCACTTAAATGCAGCACCATTTAAATTAATGGGGCCGGAATCATGTTATAAAACTTTAACAGTTCACACTTTAGGAACAGTGTCCCCAATTTGTTAGTTGTGTTACAGTGAATTCATGTTTACAAAACCCGTGCTAAAGCAGAATGACCTGTATATCTAATATGTGTATATTTAAGATTGAGTTAGCCAGATTTTTTATCAGTAAGAGAATCAAGTGTTATGGATTAAATACAAGAAAGTGGAATTAAAGATTGTTGGACCACTATGATCCCATTGACTGGCAGGACAGACTTGAAGGTATTTACTGCATCCGCTGCACCCGATGTGGCCTCCTCTATATTGGGGAGACAGGCCGCCTACTTGCGGAAAGTTTCAGAGAACACCTCTGGGACACCCGCACCAACCAACCCAACCGCCCCGTGGCTGAATAATTTAACTCCCCCTCCCACTCTGCCAAGGACATGCAGGTCCTTGGCCTCCTCCATCGCCAGACCATGGCAACATGACACCTGGAGGAAGAGCGACTCATATTTCACCTAAGAACCCTCCCACCACAGGGGATGAATGCAGATTTTTCCAGCTTCCTCATTTCCCCTCCCCCCACCTTTTCTCAGTCCCAGCCCTCAGACTCAGCACCACCTTCTTGACCTGCAATCTTCTTCCCGACCTCTCCGCCCCCACCCCCTCTCCGGCCTATCACCCTCACCTTAACCTCCTTCCACCAATTGCATTCCCAATGCCCCTCCCCAAGTCCCTCCTCCCATTCCTTTTATCTTAGCCTGCTGGGCACATCCTCCTCATTCCTGAAGAAGGGCTTATGCCCGAAACGTCAATTCTCCTTCTCCTTTGATGCTGCCTGACCTGCTGCGCTTTTCCAGCAACACATTTTTAAGACTTGAAGGTATGGCTGGCCTATTTCTGTCCTTCACCGTACAGTGCCGATGTAGACACAGTACCCACCTCAATCAAGAGGCCTGAGGAGCTTCCCTGAGTTTGATGTTGTTGTTTAAGTCCCACGTCAGGGATGGAACGCACACTTCAAGCTAAACACCCAGTGCAGATGCGGATTCAGGCCTACAAGTTCAAAACTGCCTCGATTTTATGATTGAGATCTATCTATCCTCTCAGATGAACATAAAACACGCAGTTCATACTATTCGAGAATGAGCCATGGGGTTTGACTTGAGATTGAGAGCACAACAGATGATGTGTTCATTATCCCAATGCTGTTTGTGGGAGCTTGCTGTGCACAGAGTGACTGACAAGTTTACCACATCACTTTAAGTCTACTTAACTGGGTGTAAAGTACATTGGGACATCCTCTGGTGTTGCTGTAGAAATGTATCTCCTGAATCAAAACCCTATCACAATGGCTGGTTATAGACCAACAGGTTTATTTGGAAGTTTACTAGCTTTCAGAGTGTTTCGAAAGCTAGTGCTTCCAAATTAACCTGTTGGACTATAGCCTGGTGTATAACCTCCTGGACTATAACCTCCAGTACTGGCACCTCCAAATCATGACTACCGCAATTGATAGATTTGATATCTTTTCCTGACAGTGTTACTGCGTACATTGGATGTTGTTCTGTATGCATTTACGCTGATGCTGAGAAAGTTAATGGCTGCCTTTCTGAATGTCTCTTTGTCCTTAGATTGGGCAAGCAGTTTACTTTGGCCTGTAATGTGTGTGTTCTCAGGCATTAGAAATTACTGCCCACATCTGTTACCTTGACGACAGTGATTATGCTAGCCTATCATCTCAGAAATGCAAGTACAATACAAATAGCATTCTAAGGACAGGTTCCACAGTCATTGACTGAGGAGTATGCGTCTTCAGTGACCTCAAAGCTGCACCTTACATAACTGCCACCTGCAATGCAAACCATCAAGAGTAAATCACTGTGTTCTGCACAGCTTCAGGAAGTAAGAAAGAATTCAGAAGTCACTTTTATTCATCACTTCCAATTTGTTTTCCATTTGTTGGGGATGCTGACACATGAGTAATTGGTTGTTAAATAACGCACCATTCTTGTAATCTTCTGATGTGGTTTCCATTACTTGAAAAATGTTTAAGAGTTTTTTTTTCTTTTATTGTACTGGGGATTTTCTTTTGTGTCTTTTGGAGAATTTCTTCATTCAGTCATGGGACAGAGACATCACTGTTTGGGTCAATCTTACTGCTGGCCCTTTAATGTCCCATTGAGAAGATGGTGGTGAGTAGCTCACTTGAACTACTGCAGTCCACTTGATAAAGGTACCCCGCATTGGGCTGCGGTGAGGGAGTTCCAGAGTTTGAGCCAGTGACAGTGAACGAACGGCCATATAATGTGGATAGTGAGTAGAGGTCAGGTAGTGTGTGGCTTGGAATTAATAGTGTCATACAGCAGACCCTTTGACCCAACTCACCCATACCAACCAGGTTTCCTAAACTTAACTATTCCCATTTGCCCTGTGTTTGGCCCATATCCCTCTATAAACCTTTCCTATCCATGTACCTGTCCAGACGTCTTTTATATAATTGTGCTCTCATCTGGTTCTATTCCAATGCATCCAGTAATTTTGTTCTTCTAGATGGTGCAGACTGTAGGTGTGGAAGGTGCTGTTGTGGAAGCCTTGACAAATTGTTGGTTCATTTTATACATGTACACTGTCTAACTATTGCATGCCGGTACTGGAGGGATTTTAAGGTGCCAATTAAGTGGGCTGTTTTGTCCAGGATGGCGTCAACTTTCTTGGGTGTTGTTGGAGTTGCACCCATGCAGTCAAATAGGGAGTATCCCATCACACTGCTGACCTATGGCCCATAAATGTGTTACGATTGGGAGGAATGTTGACAATCAAACCCCATGACTCCTCAGGACTCCTACTCTCTGACTGTTGTAAGACATACTCACGGCCGGTGGGTGGTTCTGAAAGGATCTGTTTTGGTCACACGCCTCAGCTACTGAAGTATTCTATGTCCATCTGGAGCAAGACTTGGACAATATTCAGATTTGGACTGACAAGTGCAAGTAACATTCACACCACGCAAGTTCAGGAGAGATATTCGACAGCACTTTGACGCAAAAAAGGTGGTAGAGGTTTGGTACTCTCTTCCACAAATGCCAACGGATGCTAGAACAGTTGTTAGTTTTAAAGCTAAGACTGAAAAAGTTTTGTTCAGCAAAGGTATTGAGGGATATTGGCAAATGGCAGGTATTTGGAGTTACACCACAGATCAGCCAGGATCTCATTGAATGCTGGAATGGGCTTGAGAAGCTGAATAGCCTACTCTTGTTCCTGTGTTCCTATGTAAGTGGCAGGCAATGGCCACCTTTAACAAGAGAGATCTTAATTATTGTCCCTTGACATTTAATGAAATTGAATATCCCACTCTCAGCATCCTGGGGGATTCCATTGCCAAGAATGTAAACTCGACTAGCCATATAAATACTGTGGATACAGGAGTAGGTCAGAAACTAGAATTCAGCAAGGAAAAACCCATCTCCTGACTCCCCAAAGCCTGTCCACCTTCTACAGGACACAAGTCAGGAGTGTGATCGAATACTCCCCACTTGCCTGGATGGGCGCAGCTCCAACAACACTCAAGAAGCTTGACATCATCCAGGACAAAGCAGCCCGCTTGATTGGCACCACATCTACAAACATCCACTCCCTCCACCATCGATGCCCAGTAGCAGTTATGTGTACTATTTACACGATGCACTGCAGAAATTTACTGAAGATCCAAACTGCAGATGCTGGAGATCAGGGTCGAAACGTGTGGCACTGGAAAAGCACAGAAGGTAAGGCAGCATCCGAGGAGCAGGAGAATCGATGTTTCGTGCACAGGCCCTTCACTAGTCCTGGGCCTGTCACCCATATACAGTCTTTCTGGAGGAGGTTTTCAGACACAATTGGGGAAAAGTGATCCACAAATCCACAACCACATCCATCCAAAAGGACCAGGGCAGCAGATACATGGGAACACCACCCTCTGCAAGTTCCCCTCCAAGCCATTCACCTGACTGACTTAGAAACAAATGTCATTCCTTTAATGTTGCTGGGTCAAAATCCTGCAAAAATGCCCCTAATGGCATTGTGGTTGTACCTGGATCAAATGGACTCCATAACTCACCACCACCTTCTCAAGGGCAACTTGGGATTGGAAATCAATGCTGACCCAGCCAGGAAGAGATACTCACATCCCATGACTGAATACAATAAACTATCGACACTACTCCCCTTTGTTAGTGTTGAGTGGTAAAGGATGACCAGACAAGTGTTTGGTAGAGGAGGCTCAGTCTTGAGCAATGGGAATGATACATTTCATGACAGTAAAACAGAAAGCTACAGGGATATCCAGGCTATTTCAGGTTGCGTGTTATTAATAATGGAAGTAGGACTAATAAACTTAAAGTCACAATGGCCCTACTGTTTCATTGGAGAGAGAGAGAGAGAGGACTGGCTGTTGTTTGACTTGAGAGTCTCAGGCAAGGAAAGAGGTTGAGAAAGTGGAACCTGAGACAAGAATTGAACCCACACTGTTGGCCCCACTTTGGTAAACTAGCCATCCAGCCAAACGAGTTAACCAAATCCCATTAACCAACTAGATCATACCAGAATTGACTAGAACTTTCCCTAACTATCTGAAGAAACAGTCAACCAAATCTCAGTAGACAGAGCTATGTATAGCTTCAGAGTTGCCCTTATCATACCAGCTGTCTTATACAACACTGACCTGCTCCTGTAGCCACTGTATCATTATGGCTGACTCAGTAAAGTTAGGATTAGATGAATGTTGGTGGAATAGGAAGGGGGAGGTATTAGGGGCTGGGAGTAGGAAATCAGTACTTATTTTTGTCCGTCTTTCTGTGTTCATTGTTTTAGAATCTGACTTTGCATGTCTGAGATCTGACCCATTTTCTATGCATAACTTTAGTCTAATGCTGCCAAGGAATGCACACTCTGTTAGAAGGGCACGATAAAATAGACCCTGTATGTCCTCACATTGTTATCATCATAATCTACATCATGCAGTCCGAGGAGAAAGTGAGGATTGCAGATGCTGGAGATCAGGGTCAAAACGTGTGGCACTGGAAAAGCACAGCAGGCCAGGCATCATCCGAGGAGCAGGAGAATCGATGTTTTGGGCACAGGCCCTTCACTAGTCCTGGGCCTGTCATCCAAATACAGTCTTTCTGGAGGAAGTTTTCAGACACAACTGGGGAAAAGTGATCCATTTAGATGGTGGCACATGAAGCAAAGACTTTGGTAGTGAAAACCAAAAGGTGTGCAGTGGCCTTGATTAAAAATAAACCTCCATTTTTACTGTGCCTTTCATACCTTTAGGTAGTCCATACGTGATTTTGAGCCAGCAGAGTACTTCTGAATTGTCATCACTGTTGCAATGTAACAGCTGATGTGTGCACTGCAAGATCCTTTGCAAGGATGTTGCCAGGGTTGGAGGATTTGAGCTATGGGGAGAGGTTGAATAGGCTGGAGCTGTTTTCCCTGGAGTGTCGGAGGCTGAGTGCTGACCTTATAGAGGTTTACAAAATTATGAGGGGCATGGATAGGATAAATAGACAAAGTCTTTTCCCTGGGATGGGCGAGTCTAAAATGAGAGGGCATAGGTTTAGGGTGAGAGGGGAAAGATATAAAAGAGACCTAAGGGGCAACTTTTTCACCCAGAGGGTGGTATGTGTATGGAATGAGCTGCCAGAGGAAGTGGTGGAGGCTGGTACAATTACAACATTTAAAAGGTATCTGGATGGGTATATGAATAGGAAGAGTTTGGAGGGATATGGGCCGGGTGCTGGCAGGTGGGACTAGATTGGTTGGGATATCTGGTCGGCATGGACGAGTTGGACCAAAGGGTCTGTTTCTGTGCTGTACATCTCTATGACTATAAGCTGCAAAGTCATCATTCCCAAGAGGCATGTTTTTTGCAATGTTGATTGAGGGAGAAACATTGCATCAAGGGATATTTTTCTCAATTGGCAGAGATCAACCAGAGGAGAAAGGTTCCATCAGCAGAAAAGCAGTTACCCAGTGTGGCCGTGGATGGTCAGCTTTGCATTTGACTCTCTGGACTGGGTCTTGAACCCATGATCTACTGAGGCAAGGGCAAGAGTAGCCCTGATTGAGCCACAGCAGAAATGCAATAACCCCCGTCATCCAACCACTTACACCCGGACGTGCTGGTAAACCTAATCCCATCTCTCAGACAGTTCCTCCAGAGGCCTCCTCACATTGAGAGGCAAACAGAATTTCACTGGGTCATTAACAATGTGACTCTTGATAAAAGTGACAGAAATGGCCTTTTACAGAGCTGCTTCATGCCTAAGCTACTTAACATTTTCCATAATTCTTACAGAGTCATCAGAGTAACAACCCAGCTTCTCAAAGAGAAAACAGCAATGATGTATGGTCTGTTTTAAATTGATTCTGAAATTTATACAAAGCAGTGAACCTGTAATTCACTGTAAAAGAGAAAAGGAATCTTGTTATGTCAGAGATTTGATATACCTTCAGGGTTTACTACATAAAATCAATCTTCTTTCTGGTTTTGCGTCATTCACTAAAGAGTTTTAAACAAAATTGGATCTGGCTCCTATTAATCTTCACAGCGATAGTTACCTCAGCAAGTTAAAGAATTCCACGTCAACTCGGGGGGAACAAAATGCTGTCAGACCCTGCAATCACTATTTTCCAATTCTCTGACAGGCATCTATTATCTCTGACATGGTCTTGCTTATGAACAGCAACTATGAATTTCCTCAGGAAGTTCTCTAGAATGTACCATCAAAGTGGGTGGTGGAAGGAGATTTCACATGAACGAGCATTAGCAGTGTAAGGGGGAAAGTGCAGGGGAGGGGTGAAGGGGGAAGACGCAGATTAGGTGGCAAGTTCTTTCAACGTGTGGACAAGGGTAGGATGGGTTTCTCACAGGATGTTGTCATCACTGGCTCGGCCAGCATTGATTGTCTGTCTCTAATTGTCCAGAAGGCAGATAAGATTGCATTACAGACCAGGTAATGAACTGCAGTTTCCTTCCCTAATGGACATTAGTGAACCAGATGGTTTCCCAACAACTGACAATGGTAATAAAAACCAAATGGATTTTTACAACAATGATTACGTGGCCAAACTTAGGGATAGTTTTTAATTCCAGGTTTTTATAGTGGATTGAAACCCATATCCGTAGCATCAGCCTGTCGGGATTATGGGCTAATATATTGACATTTGGCAGTTGTAAGTATAGATGCCAATTGAAGGCAACATTGAGGCCAAGAAGTGTTCTTTCAAGGACTTCCAATAACTTCCTCCATGTTCATTTTAATTAAAATTGGTTCTCATTGAGCAAAGGAGTGTTACGATGTTTGAAATTTTACATATTCACTTGAGGGATGATGGCGTTGCTGGCTGGACAGGAATTATTGCCCATCTGTAGTTCTCGCAAGAAAGTGATGGTGATCTGCCTTCTGAACCGCTGCAGTGCATATACTATTGGTAAACTCAATGCCATTAGAAAGGGAATTCCAGGACTTTGACCCAGTGACACTGAAGGAGCAGCGATATTTTTCCAAGCCAGGATGGCGAGTAGCTTGGAGGGGAATCTGCACGGGGGGTGTTCCCACATTCCAGCTGCTCTTGTCCTTCTAGATGGGAGTGGTCACGGGTTTGGAAGGTGCTGCACTGCATCTTGCACTACACCAACAACACATGGATGCTTGTGAATGTGGTGCAAAACAAGTGGGGTGCTTTATCCTAGCTAAGTCTGCCAATTAATCCATACCCTGTTTGAGGGGCAAGGTAAAAGACCCCCTGTGTGTCAGTGGACAATCCTCACATTGATATCATCACCTGTAGGCTTTACTTCCTGCTCTCTTCACCTATCTTGTCACTGTCAATGATCTAAGCACATAAACACTTAGGTCCCTCTGCTCTTCCTACATTTAGAATTGTCCTCCCTATTTTATACTGTCTTTCACCACAGAGTGTTTACAAAAGGGTCAAAGTCCTTAGCATAACAAGAAGGTTTATTGCCTGATAATAAGATGTACAATTACATTTGTCAGAAATAATGACAAAGACTTTTGTGAGCTGATACACATACATTTCCTTGCTGCTCAGAATTGGAGAAGAATTTCTTGTCTTGACCCATGAACTGTGTGTGTAAGATCAGCACTAAAGCGCGGAGCTAATGTAACATGAACATTAACCCCTTCAGAACCCATGACCTTTTATGATACAAGTGCTAGTTCGACCACGTTGGAAGGTATTTTAATTTCATTTCTCAGGATGTGGGTTTCATTATCAGCGTTCTTTATTTCTGCGGTAATGTTTGAACAATAGTGTTTTGCTACAACCAAGTGGCTGTTTAGTCAACAATCTATATTACAATCAATATGGATCTTAGGGTGGTTTGGAATTGGTTGGTTTGGATCGATAGAGACTGCAGGAGAATAGGATGTTGGTAAATGTTACCTTTTATGAACATTGTCTTCCAACCAGATACAGGTCAAGACTCAGCCTAAAGCTTCACCTTGAACCAACTCTCAACAGATTCTGTTGTTATGATGACCCCTGACACACAGTATTAAAAGGCATAAGGACTGTGAGCAGGAGCAGGCAATTCAGTCATTTACGCTTGTTATACTATTCACTATGATAGTGGCTGATCTCATCTCAGTCTCAGCATCACTTTTCTGCAGCTCTCCAACCCCTTGAAGCTGTTACTAATTAAAAATCTGTTTCCTCCTTAATGTTATTCAGTCCCCTGACATTGTCACAATCTTGGGGGGGGCGGGGGCGGGGGGGAGGGGATTATAGAGATTCGTGACCTTTTGAGTGAAGTAATTTTTCCTCATCTCTGGTTTAAATCCCACCCCTTGTCCTAAACCTACAATTTATTTGTTTAACCCTTTATACTACATCTTCCCAAGTTGCTGTCTTTATTTCTGGCTCACAGAGGTGACCTGGTCTTATTCCCAACTGTCGCGGAGGAGGTAGAGAATTGGAGTTCTCCATGTTTTCTCCCAAACTTGGCAGAGTGCTCTGTGATTCATCAGAAAATGCCAGCTCATTATTTAGGTCATCATCCTGAAATTCTGGATGTCTGTGGGCCTGTCAGAGTGACTAGTTCTGCAATGCTGTGTGTAGTAGACATTTCTTTTAGTCATGTAATAACAGCCTTTGAGGTGGGACCAGGCTGCTATTTAACTTCAGTCCATCAGGAGTAACAAACATCTCTGTCTCGGGCTTGCTGCAGTGCTCCAGTGAAGCTCAGTGCAAGCTGGAAGATCAGCATTTCACTTGGGTGACCCTGCATCCTTCAGGACTCAATCATGAGTTCATTTATTTTAGGGCCTGAGCAGCTTCTCCCATGTCATTCCCCCAATCACCCCCTTGTCATGTCATGGGCCTGCTACCATTGTCAGCTACCAATGGTCCCCATTAGCAGGCATGGATTTTCCCAGGCAGACCTTTACCCAGCTGCTGTTCTCACTCTCTGGGCTCCACCTCCACCATTGTTTACTCCTCACCGTTCTCCCAACTCCATCTCCAGCATATATACTATCCTTTTCCGAGCTACAAAAAGGGTTCTGAAAAAGGGTTATCAAGACTCATAGAGATGTACAGCATGGAAACAGACCTTTTGGACCAAATCATCCATGCTGACAAGGTATCCTAAATTAATCTAGTTCTATTGGCCAGCATTTTGCCGATAACCCTTTACATCCTTCCTATTCATATACCCATCCAGATGCCTTTTAAACATTGTAATTGTATCAGCCTCCATCACTTCCTCTGGCAGCTCATTCCATACATGCAACACCCTCTGCATGAAAAGGTTACCCCTTAGGTCCCTTTTAAATCTTTCCCCTCTCACCTTAAACCTATGCCCTTGAGTTTTGGACCCAACCCCACCCCAGGGAAAAGACCTTGTTTATTTACCCTATCCATGCTCCTCATGATTTTATAAACCTTTATAAGGTAACCCCTCAGTCTCCAATGCTCCAGAGAATATCACTGGACCCGAAATGTTAACTCTGCTTTCTCTCTACAGACGCTAGCAGGCGTGCTGAGTTTCTTCCGCAATTTCTGTCTTAAGCTCAGCTCTCTAGCATCCAATGTTTTTCTTTAAAGTTTATGCCCACTTGCTTTGGTTTCTCAGTAGGACTGTGTGGCAATGAGTCCACTGTGGTATAATATTACCCTTGGACATAGCAAGGATGAAACATCAAATGTCATCAATCCAAAACAAAATCTTTGTTCGCTCAGCACCATCCTTACTCATGCTTTGACATTTGACAATGTGACAAGTGCTTTGCATTATGCTTCAAAGGTAAACTGTTGACCTAATGCATAATCTGTAAGAATCTCACATGTCTGTGTATCTGCTGATGCATCCCTTTCAATTATTATCTACCTTCGTTCCATTTCAGTTGAAGAGCTGGATACAAAATGTACTGGTCTAGGTTTGCAACCACTGATTGATTTGGAGATCTGAATGATCTGTTCAAAATCTGCTGTCTCAGATCCTGGTTCAAAGTGCATTTAGAGTCAGAGTCATACAGCATGGAAACAGACACTTCAGTCAAACTAGTCCAACCCTATCATGTTGGATAAACAGTAGAGCTGGAAAAAGCACAGCAGGTCAAGTAGCATCAGAGGAGATAGGCAGTCAACTTTTCAGGTGTGAAATTTGTCCTGATTGAAAGTTCTGACCTGACACATTGACTCCCCTTCTCCTCTGATGCTTCTTGACCTGCTATGCTTTTTCCAGCTCCACTCTTTATTCACTCTGACTCTCCAGTATCCACAGTTCTCATAATCTCCATGCCTATCATGTTCCCAAACTAAGCTAGTCCCACCTGCCTGTGTTTGGCCCATATCCCTCCAAACCTTTCCTATTCATGAACTTATCCAAACATATTTTAAATGTTGTAACTTTTGAATCCACCATTTTCTCTGGCAGTTCATTCCATGCATGAGCCATGTCTCTATAAAAACATTGCCCCTCATGTCCTTTTTAACTCTTTCTCCTCTCACCTTCAAAATAGACTGAATGTGCTGCAACAATTCTGTGCTTCTGAGGTTCAACACCACATCATTTGCACACAACACAGCCTTCGACAGAATGTGTGTTTCACAACAGAGGCCTCTCCAAGTCAACAGAAGTGACTGGGTGTCAAGCAATTGTGGTCACCATACCCCTGTACTTCAGTGATACCTAGACCCTGTATCAGTGACACATGACACACTAGCAATGCTGCCAACACATTTTCTGGATTCAATAGGTGGACCACTGCACAAAGGTTCCTTAAGAGTTCAAGCAAAATCCCTTCAAAATCAATTTCAGTGGATCTCACACTTAGTCACAGAGATGTACATCATGGAAACAGACCCTTCGGTCTGTGCTGACCAGCTATCCTAAATTAATCTAGTTCCATTTGCCAGCATTTCACCCTTATCTCTCTAAACCCTTCCTATTCATTTGTCCAGATGCCTTTTCAATGCCTCCATCACTTCCTCTGGCAGCTCATTCCATACACACATCACCCACTGTGTGAAAAAGTTGTCTCTTAGGTTCCTTTTCAATGTTTCCCCTCTCACCTTAAAACTATGCTCTCTGGTTTTCGATTCCCCTACATTAGGAAAAATACCTTGGCAATTTACCCTATCCATGCCCCTCATGAATTTATAAACCTCTATAAGATCACCCCTTAGTCTCTGACACTCCAGGGAAGACTGCCCAGCCTATTCAGCTTCTCCCTATAGCTCAAACCCTCCAATCCTGGCAAAATACTTGTAAATACTTTCTGAACCTTTTCAAGTTTCACAGCATCCTTCCTATACCAGGGCTATAGTGCTGCTTCTGTCTTTCCCATTTGGCTTTGTTTTCTCAATCACAATTGTGACCAGCATTCCAGCAGTGGACAGGACAATGGTACCATGACCCTCTGAACCTCTCTTTGAAACCTGACTGCATTGACAATTCATGATTGGGAGGATTGTTCAAAAAAGTGATGCCTTGCCCATCCAACTGCACCATGCTTTGAGGATAAACAGTGAGGCAGAGTGGCAGCAGAGGAGAGTAAAGGAAGCCTTTTCTGCTGTCTGGATTCCCACTCTCCTGTGTGGCATCCCATCCCAGGTCTCCAAAGATCTGCTTGTTGAGAACGGGCGGCACGGTGGCACAGTGGTTAGCACTGCTGCCTCACAGCGCCAGAGACCTGGGTTCGATTCCCGCCTCAGGCGACTGACTGTGTGGAGTTTGCACGTTCTCCCCGTGTCTGCGTGGGTTTCCTCCGAGTGCTCCGGTTTCCTCCCACAGTCCAAAGATGTGCAAGTCAGGTGAATTGGCCATGCTAAATTGCCCCTAGTGTTAGGTAAGGGGTAGATGTAGGGGTATGGGTGGGTTGCGCTTCGGCGGGTCGGTGTGGACTTGTTGGGCCGAAGGGCCTGTTTCCACACTGTAAGTAATCTAATTTAATCTAAATTGGCCTGTTCATTCTCATGACGATCCATGGCTGAAAGACAAGATCCTGAGTAGCCATCCCCAAATCAAAGGACAGCCAATGACATATATCCTGACTCACCAGAGTGTCGGCCTGTTTTGGAGAAGAGCAGAGAGATTCTCGATCAGTATTTACCCCTCAACTGAGGTCAATACAGCAGATTATAACTGCTGGGCAAAAGAGAGAACTGCAGATGCTGGAGATTAGAGTCGAGAGTGTGGTGCTGGAAAAGCACAGCAGGTCAGGCAGCATCCGAGGAGCAGGAGAATCGACGACCTGATGAAACACCGATTCTCCTGCTCCTCGGATGATGCCTGACCTGCTGTGCTTTTCCAGCACCACACTCGAGATTATAACTGCTGTTAGTTGGATCTTGCTATGTGCATATTAGCTGCAAAATACTTTGAGGATAAATTATGAAAGATGTGACATAAATGTATTTTTTTTTCTCGCCTGGTACATTCTATTCAAATTGTGGACAAAAGGAATTGATTGTCATGTCTTCAACATTCAGATGGTAATACATAAAATGAAATTTCCACTCTGCAGTTTTATTAATACCTTTCCATTGCTGTCACTTCACGCCGGTCACTCTGTACTGTTCTATGGGGATGGTGCTTGTTGATGACTTGCAGAGATTGAGGGTCAGAGACACTGGTGCCGGCTGTGAAGGAACTGAAGAATGATGTGTTGTGACACAGTGATAGAGCAAAGATGACCCTGTACCAACAGGACCTGGTAATTCAGAGTGACAACATCAGGTACAATAAGTCTATTAACACCATACTCTCCAACATCACTTTTTATCGCTCTGCAAATAAAACATTCCCCAGACTCAGCAAAAATGAATTATTCAAAATTCTCCATAGCTGCTTCAACTAGAGAAAAGATGTCCCTTGCTTAATAGGACTCCTTACTTCAAAAGATTTCTTGATGATGAGGCTATGTTTTTGTAAAAAATGCTAATGGTGAATTCTCCCTTGGAGAGTTTCTCCAGGGGAAGTTGATGTTTGTCCCAATTGGCTGTCTCTGGGGAGAACTCTTTCACAGGACAGCTTGGGATGAACCTCATCAAAAACCATTGCGTCTGTCTGTAGTTCTTCTTTACAAAGTTAGTTATAGAGATCTACAGCATAGAAAAGGGCCCTTCAGTTCACTGAGTCTATGCTAGTCAAAAACAACCACCAAACTACTGTAACCCCATTTTCTAACATTTGGCCTACAGCCTTGCAATACTTGGCTTACATTTCTACAAGAAGGTGGACAATAGTCTCTCCCCCATCACAGTCATCTTGAGGTGAGATGTAAAAGCTGGGGGGTTGACACTCTGGGCAGGAAGGATCTGGCAAGAGGAACTTCTCTCACCACCAGCCAAGCTACATCTTGGTCCTTGCTGCAAGTTCCTGTCTTCCAGTGCATGGCGTTGTCCTCAACTGAATGTTGCAGACTGGCTAAAGCTTGGGGTGGCTACTGTAAGGGTTCAATGGGGGAGAGCTCACTGCCCAGGATCTTTTAGCCATAGTACGCCAAGTGGCTGGAAACTATAATATCCCTCAGGCTATGTGCCTCAGATGAATGTGTGTTGTAATCCAGGAATATTGAAAACATATTGATGCACACCATAATGAAACATGTTGTATGAAGCGCAGTATCTATTGATATCTATTGCACTTCTCGTAATTTCCAACTGGAAATATTTGGTCCTGAGGCCATATACCTAACATGTAATGTACTCAGTAAATATTACAACCATTAAAAGTGAATTGAGTGGACATGTTAACTTTTCTTGCAAGTTCTGTCTTATTCAATGGAAGTATTATTGTAATCTTTTTCAGAAGTGCATTATTGGTGTAATAAACAGGGTAATGTTGACTTTGGGTAATACTGTAAAAAAGGCCAATACCAAACCAAGTCTCTGACTTGCTGTACATTCCTGTCAAGTTTACTCAATGTTAATATCAGGAGAGACCTAATTTTAAAAAAAAGTATATTCATTTATACAGACCTTTCTGGAACTTCAGGATATTGCTAATGCTTTACAACCATGGAAGACATTTTGAAGTTTAGTGACTGTTGTAGTGTAGGAGGCACGATCACATTGGTCCCAGGGAATAACATCACATTTTTCAGAAATCTAGTTCAACTTCAGGTTGGTACAAAGTCAGAAACATGAAGTGTGTTCTGCGTCTTGCAATGAAATGCTCACAGACAACCTCCTTTGAACTATCCTCAGTCCAAGAACAGATACACGTGAACCCCACCAACCAATCTCCACAATAACTAATAATAATGACATTTTATTACTTAATTTGAAGATGTGAAAAATTAACAGAGATTTGGAACATATTTTTCCATCATTACACATTCACCCTCTTGATCTCTGCCATGAGAATAGATCATAACCCTGGAATACTTATGGACATATTCAACTTTTGACTATGGTATGTGCTTCATAACAAAGGACACACAATCAAAATGAAAAACAGATGTAAATTAATGATTGTCTGGATAAGTCCTGTGAGAAACCATGGAATGTGCCAAGGGAGTTTTGAACAGAAACCCTTGAAAGGGAGAGATAAAATTCAAAATAAGCTAACATGTGATCTCCTGTGGCTGTATAGCTAATAAGGGGCTCATTTCCCTTCCCTGCCAATGCCTTGGATTATTTCCCAATGCATAGGAACATCTATCTTTTACCTTTCCATAATTTGTTTTTAGAATCCCGACTGTGTGGAAACAGGCCCTCAGCCCAACACATCCACACCAACCTGCCAAACAGTAACCTACTCCGACCATACCCTGTTGGCCCATATTTACCCCTGACTAATGCACCTAACCTACACACCCCTGAACACTATGGGCAATTTAGCAGGGCCAATTCGCTTGACCTGAACATATTTGGACTGTGAGGAAACTGGAGCATCCGGAGGAAACCCTTGCAGACACTGGGAGAATGTACAAACTCCACAGACAGTTGCCTGAGGTTGGAATCGAATCCAGGTCCCTGGCACTGTGAAGCAGCAGTGCTAACCACTGAGCCACCGTGCTGACCCAATATGCATAAAACAGGGTAAAAATCCAATTGCAGCACCCTGTCTTGTTATGTTAATATGCTGATATGCTATGAAGGTCACAGACTGAGGATAGCCACTAGAAACCCCTGCTTAAAAACAATTCTGCTCTGAGATGGGAAGCAAAACAAGCTAGTGAAGTCACTGTCAATAAGCAAATAGGTCAGAAAACAACCAACTAACTTGTGGAGTGAGGAATCTCAAAATAACAGCTTCACTATTACTGTCAGCATTACCACTATTGTATAACCTAACAGTTGTAATATTCTACTCTTCACAGGACCCAGAGACTGATGTGTATTGCAGATAAACTGTTACTGTTTTACTGAATTCACAATTCTAACCTATTTTAATTATCATTTCTTCTATTTTGGTAGCTAATAAGCTCATCCCTTCTTTCACTCAAGGAATCCTGATTAATTTGACTCTTTTTAGAACGTAAATACATTTGGATTGGGTAATCATTGTGAGATGTCACTTTAAAATTAACTTCACTGCAACCAACTGAGATAGAGGTTGAATTTAGAAGGAGGGCTATTTGAACACTCTACACTTAGGAATCCTGCCATTTGGGGCTTTCCTATCTGTCATTGAAATGAATTGAGGAGCCTTGCACATGGATTGTTCATATCAACTCATTTAGAAATCAGATGATGGCATCCGAATTCACATCATTCACCGACTACAAAGCAAGACAAAGTTACCACAATCTAAGAGCATCATTGGACTGCTCTCTCATTAGAGAGAGATGATGAATGATGGTTTAAAATGAGGGGAAAGTTTGAGAGGGAGAATCCTCAATCATAAACTCAGCCTGTGCAGAAATTGAACCTATGCTGTTGGCCTCACTCTTTCAGAACTATCGCTGACCTATTAGAAATACCTTGATTTTAACTTGTTCTGTCCAATTTTACATCCTTCCATCCTTTCACCTCATGCCTCTCTACCTCTCATCCCAGGTCTCTGCACGCGTCCCCTTCTGACCTCTTTCGTATCCGTGATTGACATCATCTTGCTAATGATAGAGAAGTGATTGCTATTATAGTGAGCTGAATTTCATCCATGGTATCCTTTAGGAAGTTATCCAACATTTCAGCATTAGTCACCTCTTTCAGAAGGGAATGGGATAAGACCATAAGATGTAGGAGCTGAATTAGGCCATTCAGTCCATCAGTTCTGTTCTGTCATTCACTGAGGTCAAGGCTAATCTAATAATAGAATAGAATAGAATCCCTACAGTGTGGAAAGAAGCCGTTCGGCCCATTGAGTTCACGTTGATCCTCCACCCAGACCCAATCCCTCACCCTATCCCTGTAACCTCACATTTACCATGCTATCCCACCTCAACTGCGCATCTCTGAACACTATGGGCAATTTAACATGACCAATCCACCTAGCCTGCACATCATTGAACACTGACTAATTTAGCTTGTTCAATTCAACTAACCGGCACATCTTTGGACTATTGGAAGAAACTGAAGCACCCAGAGGAAACCCATGCAGACACAGGGAGAATGTGCTAATTCTGTATACACAGTCACCTGAGGGTGGAATCAAACCTGGGTCCCTGTGAGATAGCAGTGCTAACCAGAGTCACCATGCTGCCCCCACAACTTCACTTCTTCTGTCTTTCCCTGAAACTCTTGATTCCCTTACTGACTACAAATTCTGTCTATCTCAGCCTTGAGTACACTTAATGACCCAAACTTAACAGCCCTCTACAGTGAATAATTCCAACGATTCATTACCCTCTGGGAGAAGAAATTTCTCCTTATCTCTGTTTTAAATGTCTGACACCTTATTCTGAGATTATACCCTCTAGTCCTTGTCGTGGGAATTAAGTTGACTCGATTCAACAATTAGAAAGAGCAAAGAGAAAGAACTTTATTACCTTTTAACCTCTGCATGCAGAGGGACCGACACACATGGCAAAAATGCCTGTGTAAGGGCACTTGAGCATAATTTAGATACTTTTCTTATACCATTCTTATCACACTCTCAAGGGCAAAGACTGAGTTGATTTTTTTTCATTCCCTTGATGTGGACATACTGTTCTTATGTTTTCCTTTGCTCAAGTCCGAAATCGACTGCTCACAAGGCCAGTTTGAATGTTTACGAAGTTCCGCAGAGACAAGTTGTCCCTTGACTGCGGACTTCAGCAAAGTTACAAAGTGTCAGAAAAGTTTTAAATTTAGTAAAGCATTCTCTTTCAGATTTCAGAGAAAATGGATTTTAGAGTAAATGTTAATTTTGTTAATTTTCCATTACATACTAGACTAAGATGTAATTAAAAAAGAGGTGAAAGACTATTAGATATCAGACTGGAAATCATCTTAAGCATCTTTGATAATGATGACATGACAATTGATAAAATACAAACAAGGCTCATTAATAAGTGAGCTGGATCTCAACTAATTGTCTCAAAATAACAGCCAACTCAATGAAGTATATTAACATTTAAAGAGTGTTAAAAAATTGCCTTTGTTAATGGTGTTTAGTGTCACATAGCAATTACAACAGTTTATTGAGGTATATAATGTATTCCTGTTACTGGATGCAGCATAGTTAAATCTCTCACTTGAAAGCTGCTAAGACTGAATACACACAGGCTTCCTAAGAGAGTGCACCAGCATATTTAGTAGGACTTAATGTCAACTCCAAGTGATTAGGGATCAACTTTATGCTCCACTTCTGCACCTTGCATGTGTGGAATAATTTAGATAGAGTTTAAAAATAAATAAGTTACCTGCCTGTTAGGAGTTGGAAAGTATTGGATGAGAAAATGAACTCCATTTTGACATAGACAATAGAAGAAAGTCATTGATCGAAGGAGATTGATTGCATGGATATATTATTATGGTAATTATGGAGAGGCTACTACAAAATCAATTTGTTTTCTTTACCATGTTATATGCCTTCTGGCAAGAGAGCTTTGCAATTTTCAAAGTTTCATACATTATTAAGTGCCGATGACAAGATCAAATTATATAAAGAACAATTTCATGTAGGGAGACACATCGGTTTAATGTGCACACTCGTCAAGATGACGTCAGCAACTGTTTACACATACGTGTGGGGGTGCTGCTGGACACGGGCTGCTGGAAGGTAAAGATCTGTCTGGGAATCAAGCAATGGAAGACCCTGAGGGACAATTGGTGTGAGGAGGGCCGGGTCTCCAGTGCTAACACTCAGTCTCCTAGAGCTAGAAACATCTTAATGATTCGAAACATGTATTTTAAAAGTTCACTGTTTTAATCACACTTGCCATTCTCATGCTAAAGTAAATTTACCATCCGACCCACTGGGGCATTAAAACTTCAGCCTTAGTTGAATAGTGGCCCACAAAAGATTGCTGTGTATATACACCAGATAATAACGCTGGTGACAACTGTTTCATTTAATAACTTTTTTTGTTGAGCAACTCTGTGAAATCTAATCTCAACCCAGTCAGTAGCATGAGCCCAAGATTCAGTGTTCAAGTCTCAGGCTTAATCATAAAAATCAAGGTTGTTACTCCAGTGCAGTACTGAGGAACTGCTGCACTGTCAGAGGTTCCACCTTTCAGATACAGCAAGGCCTCATCTGCTCGCTCAGGGGGTTATAAAGATCACATACTTGCATTTCCCATCATGGCAGCCAGTGGAATTTAAATTCAATTGATTAATATGGAATGGCAAGTTGCTCCCAGCAATGGTGACCATGAGACCATGTTTCAATTGTTCGAAAAAACATGTCTGTTTCACTACGTTATGGCCTCAGCTGATAAGACAAGTTGTAGTTCTGAGTGAATCCTGACTTGTTAGACAATAAGCTTTATTTTTGTGACTTTGTTTTTCTATGGTGTTCAGTCACTGAAAATACTCACAAAATGCTGCCACTATTCTTTTAACAAATGCAACAATTAAACTTTATTGGCCATATAAGGGAAAAAGAATGCATTGTTATGAACGATACAATAGCTATTCAAAGTGGTTTATTCAAAGTAACAGAAATAAAGATTCAACATCCTGTCCCTCAACAATATTGCTGAAAATACTCAAACCAAGGTGAACGGTACCACCCTCCCCCCCCCCCCCCCCCCCCCCACCGCCCCCCCCACTCTTTATTTTAAGGTTCTCCACTTTTGTTTAGATGTAATTCATTTCAGGAGATTTCTTTCTGCTGACTTCTGGATGCATTCGGAGCAAGTATGTGGTTTTTTCAGACTTTCATCTTACCGTCGTTTTCTGATTTTGCCGTTTTCTTCTATGTCACTCAGGACATTTTCCCGGCCCCAACTTTCTGGAGACTTCGAAATCAATTCTTTAGCCGAATTGAACCAACACACACACTCTGACCTTCTAGATTGTTCTGGCTTTTCTGTGATACGAGAGTCCTATCACCTGGTAGCAGCAGTTTTTTTAAATGCCTTTCCTCTGTTTCCCGATGGATTGAACTATTCACCTCAAAGACTTGAAAAGCTTTGTTTCAACATGTAAACAAAGCTTCAGAAAACTCAGCACCACTCAAAACTGAAACTAAAATTCTGCCTGTCCCTTCTGAACACACAGTATAGAAACACAATTAAACTAAAAGCAATACATAATTTCTCCACTTCAGAATCAAAATTCCCAAAGGATAATAAATTATGATTCTCCATCACAAAGGGAAATCTGCCATCCTTATCCAGTCTGGCCCACATATGATTCCCTATGTACAATAATGTATGGAACTCTTAACTGCCCTGGGAAATGGTCTGGAAAGCCACCAAGTTCAAGAACATTTAGGGATAAGTAATAAGTGCTAAACTCTGCCAGAAATGTCCGCATTATATAAAAGCTATTTTGCAAAATTTATCCCTAAACCAATGTCATTAAGTAAATTATCTGGTCCATTAACACATTGCAATTTTTGGGAGTTTACTGAGTGCAAATTCATATCTGCATTTCTTACATTATATCAGTGGCTGCATGTCAAAACAGGCTTAATTGTCTGTAAAGAACATCAGGTTTCCCAGTAGTCAGGAACAGCACTATATAAATACAAATCTTTTGCTTTTCAACATTCTATTTTCAAACACCAGTGCTGTTCTTGCAATCCTCATACAACAATCCCCACACAACAATCCCCACACAACGATCCCCACACAACAATCCCTATACAACAATCCCCACACAACAATTCTATACAACAATCCCCACACAACAATCCCCATACACAATCCCCACACAACAATTCTATACAACAATCCCCACACAACAATCCCCACACAACAATCCCCACACAACAATCCCCATAAAACAATCCCCATACAACAATCCCCATACAACAATCCCCACACAACAATCCCCACACAACAATCCCTATACAGCAATCCCCACACAACAATCGCCACACAACAATCCCCACACAACAATCCCCATACAACAATCCCCATGCAACAATCCTCACACAACAATCCCCATACAACAATCCCCATATAACAATCCCCATACAACAATTCTCACACAACAATCCCCACACAACAATCCCCAAACAACAATCCCCACACAACAATCCCCACACAACAATCCCAACACAACAATCCCCACACAACAATCCCCACACAACAATCCCCATAAAACAATCCCCATACAACAATCCCCATATAACAATCCACACACAACAATCCCCACACAACAATCCGCACACAACAATCCCCATATAACAATCCCCATTGAACATTCCCCATATAACAATCCCCATATAACAATCCCTATACAACAATCCCCACACAACAATCCCCACACAACAATCCCCATATAACAATCCCCATATAACAATCCCCATATAACAATCCCCATACAACAATCCCCATACAACAATCCCCACACAACAATTCTCACACAACAATCCCCATATAACAAGCCCCACACAACAATCCCCATATAACAATCCCCACACAACAATCCCCACACAACAATCCCCACACAACAATCCCCATAAAACAATCCCCACACAACAATCCCCATATAACAATCCCCATACAACAATCCCCACACAACAATCTCCACACAACAATCTCCACACAACAATCCCCACACAACAATCCCCATATAACCATCCCCATATAACGATCCCCATACAACAATCCCCATATAACAATCCCCACACAACAATCCCCACACAACAATCCCCACACAACAATCCCCACATAACAATCCCCACACAACAATCCCCATATAACAATCCCCATACAACAATCCCCATACAACAATGTCCACACAACAATCCCCACACAACAATCCCCACACAACAATCCCCATATAACAATCCCCATTGAACAATCCCCATATAACAATCCCCATATAACAATCCCTATACAACAATCCCAACACAACAATCCCCACACAACAATCCCCATATAACAATCCCCATATAACAATCCCCATATAACAATCCCCATACAACAATCCCCATACAACAATCCCCACACAACAATTCTCACACAACAATCCCCATATAACAAGCCACACACGACAATCCCCATATAACAATCCCCACACAACAATACCCACACAACAATCCCCACACAACAATCCCCATAAAACAATCCCCACACAACAATCCCCATATAACAATCCCCATACAACAATCCCCACACAACAATCCCCACACAACAATCCCCACACAACAATTCTCACACAACAATCCCCACACAACAATCCCCAAAAAACAATCCCCATATAACAATCCCCACACAACAATCCCCACACAACAATCCCCACACAACAATCCCCACACAACAATTCTCACACAACAATCCCCACACAACAATCCCCACATAACAATCCCCATACAACCATCCCCACACAACAATCCCCACACAACAATCCCCATACAACAATCCCCACACAACAATTCTATACAACAATCCCCACACAACAATCCCCACACAACAATCCCCACACAACAATCCCCATAAAACAATCCCCATACAACAATCCCCATACAATAATCCCCACACAACAATCCCCACACAACAATCCCTATACAGCAATCCTCACACAACAATCGCCACACAACAATCCCCACACAACAATCCCCATACAACAATCCCCATGCAACAATCCTCACAGAACAATCCCCATACAACTATCCCCATATAACAATCCCCATACAACAATTCTCACACAACAATCCCCACACAACAATCCCCATACAACAATCCACATACAACAATCCCCACACAACAATCCCCACACAACAATCCCCACACAACAATCCCCACACAACAATCCCCATAAAACAATCCCCATACAACAATCCCCATATAACAATCCCCACACAACAATCCCCACACAACAATCCCCACACAACAATCCCTATACAGCAATCCCCACACAACAATCGCCACACAACAATCCCCACACAACAATCCCCATACAACAATCCCCATGCAACAATCCTCACAGAACAATCCCCACACAACAATCCCCATATAACAATCCCCATACAACAATCCCCATACAACAATCCCCACACAACAATTCTCACACAACAATCCCCATATAACAAGCCCCACACAACAATCCCCATATAACAATCCCCACACAACAATCCCCACACAACAATCCCCATATAACCATCCCCATATAACAATCCCCATACAACAATCCCCATATAACAAGCCCCACACAACAATCCCCATATAACAATCCCCACACAACAATCCCCACACAACAATCCCCATATAACCATCCCCATATAACGATCCCCATACAACAATCCCCATATAACAATCCCCACACAACAATCCCCACACAATCCCCACACAACAATCCCCACATAACAATCCCCACACAACAATCCCCATATAACAATCCCCATACAACAATCCCCATACAACAATCTCCACACAACAATCCCCACACAACAATCCCCACACAACAATCCCCATATAACAATCCCCATTGAACAATCCCCATATAACAATTCCCATATAACAATCCCTATACAACAATCCCCACACAACAATCCCCACACAACAATCCCCATATAACAATCCCCATATAACAATCCCCATATGACAATCCCCATACAACAATCCCCATACAACAATCCCCATACAACAATCCCCACACAACAATTCTCACACAACAATTCCCATATAACAAGCCCCACACAACAATCCCCATATAACAATCCCCACACAACAATCCCCACACAACAATCCCCACACAAGAATCCCCATAAAACAATCCCCACACAACAATCCCCATATAACAATCCCCATACAACAATCCCCACACAACAATCTCCACACAACAATCTCCACACAACAATCCCCACACAACAATCCCCATATATCCATCCCCATATAACGATCCCCATACAACAATCCCCATACAACAATCCCCACACAACATTCCCCACACAACAATCCCCCAATAACAATCCCCATATAACAATCCCCATTCAGCAATCCCCACATAACAATCCCCATATAACAATCCCTATACAACAATCCCCACACAACAATCCCCACACAACAATCCCCACACAACAATCCCCATACAACAATCCCCATACAACAATCCCCACACAACAATCCCCATATAACAATCCCCATACAACAATCCCCGTATAACAATCCCCACACAACAATCCCCACACAACAATCCCCATATAACAATCCCCATACAACAATCCCCACACAGCAATCCCCACACAACAATTCTCACACAACAATCCCCACACAACAATCCCCATATCACAATCCCCACACAACAACCCCCACACAACAACCCCCACACAACAATCGCCACACAACAATCCCCACACAACAATCCCCACACAACAATCCCCATATCACAATCCCCACACAACAACCCCCACACAACAACCCCCACACAACAATCGCCACACAACAATCCACACACAACAATCCCCACACAACAATCCCCACATAACAATCCCCATACAACAATCCCCACACAACAATCCCCACACAACAATCCCCACACAACAATTCTCACACAACAATCCCCACACAACAATCCCCATATAACAATCCCCATATAACAATCCCCACACAACAATCCCCACACAACAATCCCCACACAACAATCCCCACACAACAATTCTCACACAACAATCCCCACACAACAATCCCCATATAACAATCCCCATATAACAATCCCCACACAACAACCCCCACACAACAATCCCCACACAACAATCCCCACACATCAATCCCCATATAACAATCCCCATATAACAATCCCCATACAGCAATCCCCACACAACAATCCCCACACAACAATCCCCACATAACAATCCCCACATAACAATCCCCACACAACAATCCCCACATAACAATCCCCACACAACAACCCCCACACAACAACCCCCACACAACAATCGCCACACAACAATCCCCACACAATAATCCCCACACAACAATCCCCACATAACAATCCCCATACAACAATCCCCACACAACAATCCCCACACAACAATCCCCACACAACAATTTTCACACAACAATCCCCACACAACAATCCCCATACAACAATCCCCACACAACAATTCTATACAACAATCCCCACACAACAATCCCCACGCAACAATCCCCACACAACAATCCCCACACAACAATCCCCATAAAACAATCCCCATACAACAATCCCCATACAACAATCCCCACACAACAATCCCCACACAACAATCCCTATACAGCAATCCCCACACAACAATCGCCACACAACAATCCCCACACAACAATCCCCATACAACAATCCCCATGCAACAATCCTCACAGAACAATCCCCATACAACTATCCCCATATAACAATCCCCATACAACAATTCTCACACAACAATCCCCACACAACAATCCCCATACAACAATCCCCACACAACAATCCCCACACAACAATCCCCACACAACAATCCCCACACAACAATCCCCATAAAACAATCCCCATACAACAATCCCCATATAACAATCCCCACACAACAATCCCCACACAACAATCCCCACACAACAATCCCTATACAGCAATCCCCACACAACAATCGCCACACAACAATCCCCACACAACAATCCCCATACAACAATCCCCATGCAACAATCCTCACAGAACAATCCCCATACAACTATCCCCATATCACAATCCCCATACAACAATCCCCATACAACAATTCTCACACAACAATCCCCACACAACAATCCCCATACAACAATCCACATACAACAATCCCCACACAACAATCCCCACACAACAATCCCCACACAACAATCCCCATAAAACAATCCCCATACAACAATCCCCATATAACAATCCCCACACAACAATCCCCACACAACAATCCCCACACAACAATCCCCACATAACAATCCCCACACAACAATCCCCATATAACAATCCCCATACAACAATCCCCATACAACAATCTCCACACAACAATCCCCACACAACAATCCCCACACAACAATCCCCACACAACAATCCCCATATAACAATCCCCATTTAACAATCCCCATATAACAATCCCCATATAACAATCCCTATACAACAATCCCCACACAACAATCCCCACACAACAATCCCCATATAACAATCCCCATATAACAATCCCCATACAACAATCCCCATACAACAATCCCCATACAACAATCCCCACACAACAATTCTCACACAACAATCCCCATATAACAAGCCCCACACAACAATCCCCATATAACAATCCCCACACAACAATCCCCACACAACAATCCCCACACAACAATCCCCATAAAACAATCCCCACACAACAATCCCCATATAACAATCCCCATACAACAATCCCCACACAACAATCTCCACACAACAATCTCCACACAACAATCCCCACACAACAATCCCCATATAACCATCCCCATATAACGATCCCCATACAACAATCCCCACACAACAATCCCCATATAACAATCCCCATATAACAATCCCCATACAACAATCCCCATATAACAATCCCCACACAACAATCCCCACACAACAATCCCCACATAACAATCCCCATACAACAATCCCCACACAACAATCCCCACACAACAATCCCCACACAACAATTCTCACACAACAATCCCCACACAACAATCCCCATATAACAATTCCCACACAACAACCCCCACACAACAACCCCCACACAACAATCGCCACACAACAATCCCCACACAACAATCCCCACACAACAATCCCCACATAACAATCCCCATACAACAATTCCCACACAACAATCCCCACACAACAATCCCCACACAACAATTCTCACACAACAATCCCCACACAACAATCCCCAAAAACAATCCCCATATAACAATCCCCACACAACAATCCCCACACAACAATCCCCACACAACAATCCCCACACAACAATTCTCACACAACAATCCCCACACAACAATCCCCATATAACAATCCCCATATAACAATCCCCACACAACAACCCCCACACAACAATCCCCACACAACAATCCCCACACAACAATCCCCATATAACAATCCCCATATAACAATCCCCATACAGCAATCCCCACACAACAATCCCCACACAACAATCCCCACATAACAATCCCCATACAACAATCCCCACACAACAATCCCCACACAACAATCCCCACACAACAATCCCCACATAACAATCCCCACACAACAACCCCCACACAACAACCCCCACACAACAATCGCCACACAACAATCCCCACACAACAATCCCCACACAACAATCCCCACATAACAATCCCCATACAACAATCCCCACACAACAATCCCCACACAACAATCCCCACACAACAATTCTCACACAACAATCCCCACACAACAATCCCCATATAACAATCCCCACACAACAATCCCCACACAACAATCCCCACACAACAATCCCCACACAACAATTCTCACACAACAATCCCCACACAACAATCCCCATATAACAATCCCCACACAACAATCCCCACGCAACAACCCCCACACAACAATCCCCACACAACAATCCCCACACATCAATCCCCACACAACAATCCCCATACAACAATCCCCATACAACAATCCCCATATAACAATCCCCATACAACAATCTCCATACAACAATCCCTATACAACAATCCCCACGCAACAATCCCCATATAACAATCCCCACACAACAATTCCCACACACAATCCCCACACAACAATCCCCACACAACAATTCCCACACACAATCCCCACACAACAATCCCCACACAACAATCCCCATATAACAATCCCCATACAACAATCTCGATACAACAATCCCCACACAACAATCCCCATACAACAATTGCAACATTTCAAGTGTGCTTCATCATCTTTGAAAGTGCCATATATATGTAATTGTTGAATCATTCTCACTAGTATTCAGTTGCTGTACTACGTACTCATTATTTCTACTTTGCCTTATTTTTATCGAAATCCTACAGAACAAAAGCAGGCCATTTTACCCATCAAATTCACACTGGCCCTCTGGAGAACATCCCACCCAGACCCATCCCCATCCCCCATACCTGCATTTTCTAAGGATACTCCACCTAACCTAGACATGTTTGGAGGAAGGATTGAGAGTGTATTGCAGGAAAAGCACAGCAGGTCAGGTAGCATCCAAGTAGCAGGAGAATTGTCGTTTCTCAGTTGGAGCCCTGCATTAGGAATGTACCATCACCTCCCTTTGGGAGCGTCACCACTGAAGCCTCTTCCAAGGATGCCCATCTTTGGAGAAAACCCACACATGCAGTCACACGAGGGTGGAATTGAACCCAGGTCCCTGGCATGGTCAAGGCAAAGCCTTGACCAGAATTGAAAAGACATCTGGTTGTACATCATCTGGATATACATATCTGTATGGCTCCATATGCAAAGACTATCTGCCTGGTTCTCTTGCTATACCACTGAAATGGGCATGAGTAATGAAATTAGCTTATCAGGCAATCACAGGCCTTTCTATATTTAGCAAGATGGGTTGATATGATTTCAAGCCACAACAAGAAAAACAATGTAATTCTCCTCTTTTTCTTGGTCATGAGATATGCATGTAGTATCCATTCCAGCTCTCACAACATCTATTCCTTCATCAGCTCGGAGCCAAAATGTTGGAGCTCTCTCCTTAACAGCACATTGTGGTGCAACGACACTGCGTGGACCACAGCAGCTTAAAGAAAATAATCAGCAGGCACATCATTTCCCATTGATACACCAGATGCTCCCTGTTAGGACTTTTCTGAGACTCATCAAAAATTGAAGATAGCTTGATGGGATCACTCGCACTTGGAATCATGCCAAAATGCAGGGTGGCCAGAACAATGAGAGCATCCAATTTGCATCACCAAGGTCATCCTGCTCCTTCTGCAATGTAAGCTGCCTAACAGGCAGACACGCTGGGCCAAATGGCCTCTCCCTGCACCATAACCATCTTGAGTTGAAGTGTCGAGGTGCAATGATGTCAGGTCCGAAGGTTGGTGAGGACAGAGCTAGTTTGTCAACATGTGTTATTGCACACACAGTAAACAGGGAGCACTATGAGCCAAAGGCTGAAGCCTTCAGCTCAGAACTCGATGGGAGCTAGATTTCCAGCAGCCATAAGGTTAGATTTGATCACCTTGTAATGCCTGAAAACAAGCTACCGATTGATGTCCGACAGCTCTTCTTTAGATGTCCTGGTCTAGACTGCAAATTGGGCATGGAACCCTTGTCATGAACACCCACCTTGCTCTGCTAAATGCTGCCTGCCCAGCAGACAGTGGCTTACTGACTGTCTGAGAATTTATTTCCTGATGTGCAATGATGCTGGTGGTGATAATGGTGGAGATGATAGTGGTAATGGAGGTAATGATAGTGGTGGTGATGGTGGTAATGGAGGTGATGATGATGGTGTTTGAGTTGTTGGTGAGGATTGTGGTGATAGTGGTGTTGATGGTGATGGGGTTGGTGGTGGTGGTGATGGTGTTTGGATTGTTGGAGATGATGGAGGTGATGGTGATGGTGATGGTGATGGTGATGATTATAGTGACAATGGTGATGGTGGTAATGGTGGTGATGATGGTGTTCATGGTGCTGGTGATGGTGGTTGGGTTGTTGGTGATGGATTCTGGATTAGAATGGTGCTGGAAAAGCACAGCAGTTCTGGCAGCATCCGAAGAGCAGGAAAATCGACATTTCGGGCAAAGGCCCTTCATCAGGAATACAGGCAGAGTGCCTGAAGGGTGGGGAAGTAAACCCTTCAGGCACTCTGCCTGTATTCCTGATGAAGGGCTTTTGCCCGAAATGTCGATTTTCTTGCTCCTCGGATGCTGCCTTAAATGCTGTGCTTTTCCAGCACCACTCTAATCCAGAATCTGGTTTCCAGCATCTGCAGTCATTGTTTTTACCTTGTTGGTGATGGAGGTGATGGTGGTGGTTGGTTATTGCTGATGATGGTGGTGATGGTAGTGGTGGTGATGTCAGTGGTGATGATGGTGGTGGTGGTGATGGTGATTGGGTGGTTGGTGATGATTGTGGTGATGGTGGTGTGAGAGGTGATGATGATGTTGGTGATGGTCATGGTCGTTGGGTTGTTGATGATGATAGTGGTGATATTTGTGGTGATGGTGGTAATGGTGGCGTCAGTCGTGGTGGTGATGATGTAGTTGGTATGGTAGTAATGGTTGAGTTGTTGGTGATGATGGAGGTGATGGTGGTGGTGACGCTGATTGGATTTTTGGTGATGATGGTGGTAATAGAGGTCATGATGTTGGTGGAGTAGAAGTGGTGATGATAGTAGTTATGATGGTGGTGGTGGTGGTGGTGATGAAAGTGGTATAACCTAATCCCAAAATGCCAATCCATGCCAATCACATGAGGTCAGGATTTCTTTTGATACAAGGACATTAGCAACAGTGAAGTAAATTTTTTTTAATTGCAACATTTGTGTTCCCCTCATATCAGCTGACAAATCCCCAGGTTGGTCAAATCGAATTTCTTGCCTTCACAATCCCATTTATATGAATCCAAGAGAAATATTTCCCACCAATCTCCAGAGATAATTTCAAACTTTACTCAACATTGAAGGATTGAGAAGTATAAGAAGCATGGTGAAAGTTTTCTAGATGAACAGGGACAGGATGGATGAGACGTTGTAACAGATGACGTTGAATTGAGAAGTAGGAAGTATGCAGTGAGTACATAATTCTAAAGGTGGAGGAACAGAGGGACCTGTGGATATACGTGCATGCATTATTGAAGATGGCAGAAGAGATTGTGAGTGCATTTAATAAAGTGTTTGACATTCTTGTCTTTAAAAATAGGGACATGGACCACAAAAGCAAGGAAGTTATGTTGAACTCAAATAAGCACTGGCCTGACCACAGCAGAAGTACATCCAGTTCTTGGCATAATGTTTTGAGAAGGAAGATTAACCTTTAACTAGGATGTAGGAACGATTCGCACAAGTGGCTTCAGGGATGAGGAACTTCCAATGTGATGGAGAAGCTGGAACTGTTCTCCTTGGAGTAGCGGAGCTTTGATGGAGGTGTTCAAAATCATGAGCAGTATGGCCAGAGTAGACAGGGAGAACTGCCTCCCGTTAGTAGACGGATCAAAAACCAGGAGACACCCATTTAAAATGATTAGCTCCATGATCGAAAACATTAATCATAATGAGCGGTTAGGACGTGGAATGCTGTGCCTGAGAGTGTGGTAGAGGCAGGTTCAATCATGGCTTGCTAAAGGAAATTGAATGATTATCTGGAAATATGGTGGGGAACAGGGACAAACACAATGGGCCGAATGGTCTACTTCTCTGCTCATGCCCATTCTGAAGTTATACAGCAATGAAAACTAGGAGAAGAATTGGAACTATGCTCCCATTCCAATTTCGTAGGATGGAGTCATAGAATCAAGCAGCACGGAAACAGACCCTTCGGTCCAACCAGTCCATGCTGACCATAATCCCAAACTAAATTAGTCCCACCTGCCTGTGCCTGGATTGTATACCTCCAAATTCTGTTGCACAAAATGTGGAGTTTCGGGATTGAAGGTGATTTAGCGAATTGGATCAGAAATAGGCTAGCTGAAAGAAGACAGAGGGTGGTGGTTGATGGGAAATGTTCATCCTGGAGCCCAGTTACCAGTGGTCTGCTGAAAGGATCTGGTTTGGGGCCACTGCTGTTTGTTATTTTTATAAATGATCAGGATGCGAATGTAGAAGGATGGGATAGTAAATTTGAGGATGATACTAAGGTAGGCAGAGTTATGAATAGTGCCGAAGGATGTTGTGGGTTACAGAGGGACATAGATAAGATGCAGAGCTGGGCTGAGAAGTGGCTAATGGAGTTTAATGCTTAAGAAATAACACAAATGCAGAGTACTGGGTTAATGGTGAAATTCTTGGCAGTGTTGGTGAACAGAGAGATCTCGATGTCCAGGTGCATAATCCCTGAAAGTTACCACCCAGGTTGATAGGGTTGTTAAGAAGGCATTGTTGGTGTTTATTGGTAGAGGGATTGAGTTTTGGAGCCACGAGGTCATGGTTCAGCTGAACAAGACACTGGTATGGCCACACCTAGAGTATTGTGTACAGTTCCACTCACAGCATTATAGGAAGGATGTGGAAACTTTGGAAAGGATTCAGAGGAGATTTATGAGGATATTGCCTGGTATAGAAGGAAGTTCTTATGAGGAAAGGCTAAGGGAACTGAGGCTGTTTTCATTGGAGAGAAGGAGCTTGAGAGGTGACTTAATTGGGACGTATAAGATAATCAGAGGGTTAGAGAGGGTGGACAGTGGGAGCCTTTTTCCTCAGATGGTGATTCCTCCGGGTGCTCCAGTTTCCTCCCACAGTCTAAAAATGTGCAGGTTAGGTGAATTGGCCATGCTAAATTGGCCGTAGTGTTAGGTGAAGGAGTGAATGTAAGGGAATGGGTCTTGGTGGGTTGCTCTTCAGAGGGTCAGTGTGGACTTGTTGGGCCGAAGGGCCTGTTTCCACACTGTAAGTAATCTAATCTAATCTCACATGAGGGGACATAGCTTTAAATTGAGGGGTGATAGATTTAGGACAAATTTCGGGGTAGTCTCATTACTCAGAGAGTGGTAGGGGCATGGAACACCCGGCTGCAAAAGTAGTAGACTCGCCGACGTTAAAAGCATTAAAATAGGCATTGGACATACATATGAATAATAATGGAACAATGTAGGTTAGATGGGCATCAGATTAATTTCACAGGTCGGTGACGCATTTAGGGCCGAAGGGCCTGTACTGCGCTGTAACGATCTATTTTCTATGTTCAAACATTTCTTATTTATATACTTATCAATTTCAATCAAAGAAACCTGATCTGTTTTAACTAGAGCATGTTACACTTAAGCACTTGAGGGAGAGATTCCTTTCAATCACATTACTTAGTTCCCTTGACAACTAACAACAGCTCACTATTTTGCGAAGTTCATTTTTGTGAATGATCACGCTGCATTTTTCTGAAGGTGCAGTTCTTTCATGAAGTTGACATTGATTCTGGTTTTCACACAGATTAAAGGGAGATGTAAAGTTTTAATGCCTTAATTCACTGATCTACATTAGCAGATGTGCTTAGAACAAACTGAAATTCATAGCTTGACGAAAGCAGTTGAGTCTTTTGAGCCCTAAGTTCTGGCAAAGTTGCTGCAAATCTTTCCACCTCTCTCCTGCTCCTCTTTTAAGAAGCTCCTTAAAATTGATCTCTTCCATCTAGCTGTTTGATCTCCATCCCCGACATCTCTGTACATGGCTCAGTGTCAAATTTTGATTGATGGTTCTGCTTTGAAGTTCCACACAAATTTTACTCCCTTAACGATGCTACGTCAATGCAAGTTCTTGTTGTAATGTTGCTTCCACCATATGGCAATGGATTTCTGTCACAGCATTGTGGTATTTGGAAGCCTTTCCACAGTGAAAAACACTGGATGTCAAGTGGAAATTTCCTACATTCTGTGAGATAGACTTCTATCAACTGGGATTTTAAAGGTGACAGAACCAAGTATTTGGAGTAAAGATACGCGTCAGTCTTGACACAATTAAATACAATTAATAGGCACAGTAGATTGAAAGGTCTCCTGTTGTTCATTGTAGAGAGCAGTGATTCCCCTTTGGATCCACACAAAAGCCCTTTTGTGCACGATAAAATTCAGCAGTCAGAAAAAGAGATGAAAGATCAGCACATCTTTTTCTGGTTGATAGTGAATCATTTTTGATGAGTCTGGCTAAGAACTGGCCGAGATATAAATGCTGAAAATCTCTGTGGTTATCTTTGTCTTCTTGCAGACACACGTATGCAGGCTGAATGAAACAGTGCTCTCTATAGCATGCAGTGCCTTTCACTAAATACTGGAATTTCTTAACCTTTGATTTCATGCAAATATCAGCGATTGCTCACTGGGAGAGCTGTAATCTTTCTGTATGAGAAAGAAGTCATGTCCCACACTCCCATATCGAGAGGAACTAATCTGAAATAACAGATTAATTATCTGAGAACATTCTTTTGCTGTCTACTGTAAGATTCAAACTTCATATGCTCTGTGATAAATTGTAATTCAAAAGTAACTCATATCTAACTCTTCACCAGCAGGTAGGTCTGGGAGGCTTCTAATCTCCATGATTTTATTCTGCTCTTGTTTGAACGTGTTCGCTGACACTCGCTGAGATGTTAATGTCATTGCATTGCGAGGGAATGGAAAATCAAAAAAAAGACTGTTTCTACACATAATAATAAAAAAAGCAAAGAACTGACGATTCTGGAAATCAAAAACAAAAACAGAAGCTGCTGGGAAAATTCAGCAGGTCTGGAAACATCTTTGGAGGAAGGATAGAATTTAGGGTCTCGTGTCCCTTCTTTCTAACTCTGTTTCTCTCATTTTAGACTCAGATTGGATTCATTCGCAATTATCTGATATTTGCAGTGCTCTTTCTTTTGCTTCTTTCACAAGTCCTAATGTTTTCTCGATATCTACAACTGACTTCCTTTGTAGTTTTAAAAACATCTGTCACGTCACCTCTCATCTTTTCTGACAAAATAAGCCCTGGCCCTTTCAGTCTTCCCACATAACTATATTATTGTTCTAAAAACTGAAAGAACTGCAGATGTTGTAAATCTGAAACAAAAACAGAAGTTGCTGGAAAAGCTAAGCAGGTCTGGCAGCATCTGTGAAGAAAAATCAGGGTTAATGTTAGAGTTTCTGAGGAAGGCTCACTGCACTCGAAATATTAACTCTGATCTCTCTTCACAGACGCTGCCAGACCTGCTGAGCTTTTCCAGCAGCTTCTGCCATTGTTATAAATTTTGCTTTACACTTGCTTCAAATGTTTCAGATTTCAACGTCCATCAAAAAAAAACACAAAGATTGGTAGTATTTGAGCACTGAAAAATTAAAAATGGATTATTTTTAATTTGATTGTTTTGTAATCCTTTGGCTGCAGTTACTTTTCACCTTGATAGTTTCTGCTGCTGTCAAGATTACACTTAGTTGTGGGATTGATGGCTTCCAACATGTCAGAGGGAGGAGAGAGAGAGGGGAGTGAGAGACCGGCGAGAGAGTGTTGAGGGGAGAGAGAGGGGGAGAGAGGGTGGGGAGAGAGAGAGGGGGGTAGAGAGAGGGGTTTAGACAGAGGAGGGGAGACCCTTTGGTCCAACTTGTCCATGCTGACTATATTCCCAAATTAAACTAGTCAAACTGCCCATTTTTTTTCTCTTTGTCTCAGAATCATAGAGGTTTTGCAGCATCGGTAAAGGCACTTTGGCCCATCACATCTGTACTGGTCATCAAACAGCCATCTATTCTAATCCCATGTTCCAGCAGGTGGTCCTATGGCTTTATATGCTGTGGCATTTCAAATGCTCATCTAAATGCTTCTTTTTACAAAAAAAAACTCTGGGAAATAAATGCCAAGACTCTTATATCATTGCTGGTGCATTTTTTTAAAAAATCCACACAAAAAGGAATTCTACAAATACATTAAGGACAAAAGGGTAACTGGGGAGAGAATACAGGCGCCTTAAAGATCAGGAAAGTCACCTTGGTGTGGACTGCACGAGACAGGGGAGACACTAAATGAGTATTTTGCATCAGTGTTTACTACGGAGAAGGATATAGAGGTTAGAGAACGTGGGGAAATAAACAGAGACATCTTGAAACATGTCGATATGGGAGAGGAAGAGGAGCTGGATGTCTTAAAATGCACAAACATAGATAAATCCTTAAGACCTGATCAGGTGTACCCTAGAACTCTGTAGGATGCTAGTGAAGTGATTGCTAGGCCTCTGGTGTGATGTTTGTAACATTGATAGCAACAGGTGAGTTATTGGAAGACTGGAGGTTGGCTCACGTGGTGTCACTATTTAGGAAAGGTGGCAAGGAAAATTCAGGGAACAATAGATCGGTCAACCTAACATCAGTGGTGGGCAAGTTGTTGGAGAGAATCCTGAAGTATTTGGAAAGGCAAGGATTGATTGGGTATAGTCAGCATGGTTTTGTGCATGGGGAATCGTGTCTCACGAAGTTGATTGAGTATTTTGATGAAGTAATGAAGAGGGTTGATGAGGGAAGAGTGGTAGAGATGATCTATGTGGACTTCAGTTAGGTGTTCAGCAAATTTCCACATGGTAGACTGGTTAGCAAGGTTAGATCTCATGGAATACAGGGAGAACTAGCCATTTGAATACACAACTGGCTCAAAGGTAGAAGAGAGAGTAGTGGCGGAGAGTTGTTTTTCAGACGGGAGGCCTGTGACCAGTGGAGTGCCATAACGATCGGTGCTGGGTCCACTATGTTTTGTCCTTTATGTAAATGCTTTGGATGTGAGCATCAGAAATATAGTTCGTAAATTTGCAGATGATGCCAAAATTGGAGGTATAGTGGACAGCGAAGAAGGTTACCTCAGGTTACAACGGGATCTTGATCAATTGGCTGAGAAGTGGCAGATGGAATTTAATTTAGATAAATGCGAGGTGCTGCATTTTGGAAAAGCACATCTTATCAGGACTTACATACTCAATGATAAGGCCCTAGGGAATGTTGCTGAACAAAGGGATCTTGGAGTGGAGATTCATAGCTCCTTGAAAGTGGAGTCGGAGGTAGATAGGATAGTGAAGAAGGCATTTAGTATGCTTTCCTTTATTGGTCATTGCATCGAGTCTAGGAGTTGGGAGGTCATGTTGCGGCTGTACAGGACATTGGTTAGGCCACTTTTGGAATACTGCATGCAATTCTGGTCTCCCAAACATTGGAAGGATGTTATGAAACTTGAAAGGGTTCAGAAAAGATTTACAGGAATGTTGCCAGGGTTGGAGGATTTGAGCTATAGGGAGAGGCTGAATAGGCTGAGGCTGTTTTCCCTGGAGTGTCAGAGGCTGAGGGGTGACCTTATAGAGGTTCATAAAATCATGAGGGGCATGGATAGGGTTAATAGACAAGATCTTTCCCTGGTGTGGGTGAGTCCGGAACTAGAGGGCATAGTTTTAAGGTGAGAGGGGAAAGATATAAGAGAGACCTAAGCGGTAACTTCTTCACACAGAGGGTGGTATGTGTATGGAATGCGCTGTCAGAGGAAGTGGTGGAGGCTGGTACAATTGCAAAATTTAAAAGGCATCTGGATGGGTATATGAATAGGAAGGGTTTAGAGGGATGTGGGCCAAATGCTGGCAAATGGAACTAGATTAATTTAGGATATCTGGTTGGCATGGATGAGTTGGACCGAAGAGCCTGTTTCCATGTGGTACACCTCTATGACTGTATGTAACTCACAACACTGATTCACAGCTGAGAGTGATTTATATGTGCAGTATAAACACGTACTGACAGTGACTCTGTGCAGTACTGGAATCAGTAAAGATCCTTTCTAAACCTTCAATGCTTTAACAAAGCCCATGCCTTACAAGTTGGCCCTGAGACTCATCTGACCTTCAATATCAGCACCAAATATAACTCGAGAATCCAGCCCCAAGCTTGAGCCTATCACTGGCAGCACTCGGCACAATCCAGTTTCAAGCTCCATTCAAGCTGCTGAATCAACAGCCTAAATCTGAAAGCCTTAATTTTGTATGAAATGAGCTTTATAACCAATTAATGACTAATTAGAACAGCAATTAATCAGAAAATGCATGCCAAGAGGCGTACAGATGAGTATTATATTGGGTACGATTTGTAGGATTGTCAAAAGCATTCTAAGGGATACTAGATACACACTTGAATATGTTAAACTGGATAAAATATAATTTTAAAAGCACACAGTTGATTAAAAGCTAAGGTGACCATATAACAGAAATACGCCATTGTTTTCTTCACTTCTAAGTTTCAATGCATTCCTCAATCACTTTCCGAGGCATGTATCCTTCACAGTATACTAGCAAGATACGATAAAACAATTTTCATTCTGACTGACATGAGTGTTCACCATCCAGAAATGCATTGCCAGGCAAATAAGCTTTCAACTATGTCCAATTGCTTGTCTATTAGGAAGCAAAATTCTGACATAGATTTTGTAATGCACTGTTATTACTTGGGAGCTTGTGTGTGAAGTTTAAAGAAAGGTAGATTTTAGTTTTCAGTTCTGTGAAAGTTACTGGTCCTTTTTAACAGGTCAAAACATCACCTTCTTCATCAGTGAGTTCAGACAACCGTGCAAAGTAAGCATGTGACTCAATTTAAATGACTACGTGGAGGGTTATAGAGTCAGAGAGTCATAGAGATGTACTGCACGGAAACAGAGTCTTCGGTCCAACTCATCTATGCCGACCAGACATCCTAAATTAATCTAGTCCTATTTGCCAGCATTTGACCTATATCCCTTGAAACCCTTCCTATTCATGTACCCATCCAGTTTCTTTTTAAATGTAATTGTACCAGCCTCCACCACTTTCTCTGGCAGCTCATTCCATACACATACCACTGTCTGCATGAAATAGTTGCCCCTTAGGTACCTCTTAATTCTTCCCTCTCTCAATTTAAAGCTCTGTTTCTAGTTTTGGATTCCCCTGACCTGGGAAAAAAGCCTTTGGCTATTCATCCTATCCATGCCCCTCATGAAGTGTTTACTAAGTTGAATTATTTTGATAAAAAGATGGACCAGGGGCCGCAATCACAAAGGGTCAGTTAGACTCGAAACGTCAGCTCTTTTCTCTCCTTACAGATGCTGCCAGACCTGCTGAGATTTTCCAGCATTTTCTCTTTTGGTTTCAGATTCCAGCATCCACAATCACACTTGTTCAGAAGAGCGGTCATACACGCAGATGGATAGATTTTGTTTTAGTTTTTATATAATTCTTCATACTTTGAAAGTTGAATTTATAGAAGTCTCCAGGCTGTGAGCTCTGATAAAAATCTCTAAGCTGTCAGAATTGGAAGGAAGTATCCACACAACCAGAACTAAAAAGCAGTCTGAAGTACTTTCAGCAGTCCAAGCAGAATGGCAAGGGATTAAATAAACATGACACACACCCCCACCAACCCAACCTCCACTCCCGGCATCTTCCCCTGCAACCACAAGAAATGACAAACTTGCACCCACACCTCCCCTCTCACTTCCCTCCAAGGCCCCAAGGGATCCTTCCATATCCGCCACAAATTCACCTGCACCTCCACACACATCATTTACTGCATCTGCTGCACCTGATGTGGCCTCCTCTATATTGGGGAGATAGGCCGCCTACTTGCAGAACGTTTCAGAGAACACCTCTGGGACACCCGAACCAACCATCCCAACCGCCCCATGGCTGAACACTTTAACTCCCCCTCCCACTTCGCCAAGGACATGCAGGTCCTTGGCCTCCTCCATCACCAGACCATAGTAACACGATGCCTGGAGGAAGAGTGCCTCATCTTCAACCCTCCAACTACAAGGGATGAATGCAGATTTCTCCAGTTTCCTCATTTCCCCTCCCCCTACCTTTTTTCAGTCCCAACCCTCGGACTCAGCACCGCCTTCTTAACCTGCAATCTTCTTCCCGACCTCTCCGCCCCCACCCCCTCTCCGGCCTATCACCTTCACCTTAACCTCCTTCCACCTATCGTAATCCCAACGCCCCTCCCCCAAGTCCCTCCTCCCTACCTTTTATCTCAGCCCGCTTGGCACACCCTCCTCATTCCTGAAGAAGGGTTTATGCCCGAAATGTTCATTCTCCTGCTCCTTTGATGCTGCCTGACCTGCTGCGCTTTTCCAGCAACACATTTTTAAGCTCTGATCTCCAGCATCTGCAGTCCTCACTTTCTCCTATCTTAAAGAACATTATTGGGAAAATGATTGAATCTTTATTTTTATTGTTTATGCTAAGATCCTTTTAAACTGTCATATTTACACAGTTTTGCTTTTTTTCCCTCTTGTGTAATAAACCTGTGTCCTTCTGTTGAAGCTACTTTGGCACCCTACGTGCATATGTTCAGCGTCTGACCATCATGATGAACAAACTACAAGAATTAAACTTATAATTTTTCAATCCAGGTTTTGCTCTGGGGTCTAACTTGTCCAGTTTTGCCAGCAGTTGGGATCTTATAAAAACAAATCTGAGGAGTAATAACTGAAGGGAACCAGAGGGATCTTTGATGAGTGGAGAAAACAAAAGGCATAGTGGAAGAGAAAAGTTCTCACAGTGATGTGTCGATGAGTTGAAAAGTAGAGACAAAGTGTGCTGCACTTGATCTCAATTCAAACAGAAAATATAACACCATTAGGTCTATTATTATAGGTGAGATGATTTATTTATAATCCGAATGAATTCACTGAAGCAACAAACAGTGGAAAGCTATTATAGGGTGAGCATAGTGAGCCGCTGAATCATTTCAACTGAGCTGACAGTTTCAGACGTCTTCCTAGAACAGCAATTTCTTTCAAATCCTCTCATGGGGGTCTTGAAAAGGAACCTGACGGTGCAATGATAATCTCTGATTATAGATTCCTTCACAGCTGATTGGCAAAGATGCAGAAAACAAATGCAGGAAGATATCCAAATTTGTTGAGTTAGCTTCCTTTCAAGTCGTGTAGCTAAAATGCCAGTTGCCCTCCCACTATCGAGTCCACACTGATTCTCCAAAGAGCATCCCACCCAGCCCACTATCCTATCCCTTGTAACCCTGCATTTCCCATGGCTAATCTAGCTAGCCTGCACACCGGACACTGTAAACAATTTAGCAAGGCCTATCCACCTAATCTGGGCATCTTTGGACTTGATTTTGTGATGCTGATGGAGGGAGAAGTATCGGTCAGGTCAACAGGTCAAGATAATCAAAAAGAAATATGGAATGTTGTCTTTATTAACCAGGGCATTCAAGAGCAAGGAGGTTTTGCTGGAACTGTATTAAACACAGGTGCATTGTTGCACAGTTCTGGTCACCACATTATAGGAAGGATGTCATTTCACTAGCAACAGTGCAGGGGAGATTTATCAGAATACTGCCTGGGTTGGAGAGTCTGAGCTGTGATGGTAGGCTGCTGTTATTTACTTTGGAGCAGCAACTATTGAGAGGGGCTCTGAAAGAGGCGTATAAGATTTTAACGGGCTTAAATAAGGTCGGCATAAGAAAGCATTTATTCCATGTGTAGAGTGGTAAATAACTAACAGGCATAGATATGGGCTAAGAGGCAGAAAGCTAAGAGGAGAGTTAAGGAGAAATCAAATCAATAACGAGGTGTTCTTCAGTGCTTAGGAAGTGACAGCCATTTGATTTTATTAATTTAGAATGGATCTCAGAAATAACCTGATTGACCTACAATTTCTGTGGGTGGCATACTGGCTCAGTGATCAGCACTGCTGCCTCACAGGGACCCAGGTTTGATTCCACCCTTGGGTAACTGTATGGAGTTGCACATTCTCCCCATGCCTGTGTGGGTTTCCTCTGGGTGCTCTGGTTTCCTCCCACAAAGATGTGCATCAAGTGGATTGGCCATACTAAGTTGTTCTGGATTAGTGGTGCTGGAAGAGCACAGCAGTTCAGGCAGCATCCAAGTAGCTTCGAAATCGATGTTTCGGGCAAAAGCCCTTCATGATGATTTCGAAGCTACTTGGATGCTGCCTGAACTGCTGTGCTCTTCCAACACCACTAATCCAGAATCTGGTTTCCAGCATCTGCAGTCATTGTTTTTACCATACTAAGTTGTTTGTTGTGCCGAGGGATGTGGAGGCTAGGTGGGTTAGCCATGGGAAATGTGAAAATAGGGGCTTGGGTCTGGGTGGGATGCTTTTCGGAGAGTTGGTACACACTTGCTGGGCTGAATGGCCTCTTTCTGTACTGCAGGGATTCTACGATTTATGTTAGGGCAGAGCTTTTCAACTTTGACCTCAGCTTGAGGCTTGAAAATTGTCATGACCCCCTCAGTAAGAGTTGTGTAGTAGGACAGGAGGTTAATGTCTGGGGGAGGCAGGTGGTGGTGGCTGGTGGGGTGGAAGGTAGCAATAGTAGGAGTGTGAGAATGAAAAATCAGACACCAATGGAAGCCATTGCTGCTTCAAAGCTCAAACACCAAAATTTCAGCTTGCAATTCCACTCAGGGTCACAGCTCCCATTTTCGGAAGCTCCTTCGTAGAAGCTGAATTGCCCTGAATACTCCACTTGCCTGGTAAGACATCTCTGGTGGGAGTCTCACAGAGCAGAAGGGACTTCCTACTGTAAGGTCAAGTATGAGGATAGAGCCCAGTCCAAGATGGGTGTGGGGAGGGCCCAGCCTTTGCTTTTCTCTGGATTTGAAGGAATCTTATTCAGGAACTACAGGATAATGACCTCCAGGAAGGCTAACAAAAGAGAGTGACCTCCCCACAGAAAGATAGCCTTCATTGTCACGTTTTGATGGACTGCTCTCTTTCATATATTAATCCAAGACTTCAATGAATGCAATCCCTTTCTCAGGAAATGGGATCCGTGTGCCTTTATGTCTTCCATAGGGAACTGATGGCTCTGTGGTTCAACATCTCCTCTGGAAAATTCCGGCTCTGACAGTGCAGCATTCCCTCAGCACTGCATCCATATGTTAACCTGGGTTATAGGCTGGGATCCCCATGAATGAGATCTGAACCCAAACATGCCTGGTCCAGAGGTGAGAGCTCGATCCACTGAACCATAATTGACAGTGGATCCACTGGGAGGTCTCAGCCTAGCCCCTGGCTTTGTCATGCCAGGCCAGTCTAAAATGTGATATGTGAGATTTACAAGGTACTGATGGCATTGGGTTCATTACGTCTAATGTACTGCGAGCAGGTGTCAAGGTCAATGCCTATAGTGAACAGCTCCAGTTAGTCAGTGACTGATGAAGTCATTACAGAACATTGTCATCTGTGATAGAAGATTACTGTTACAGACTGTTATAGACCTCAGGGCTTTCGCACAGGTATCTGCTTTGTTCATAAATAGATGGGAAAACCATAAGTAAGGTGCATAATGACAGAATCATTTAAACTGCCAACTTTAAACTGCCTTGGGGGAGCAATGAAGGTGAGGATTTACAGCAACCTGACAGACATGTCAAAATATGTAACCATCGACAGAATTTATTGCCATTCGAAAGAGTATATTGCAGATTGGAGTCCTCAACATGACAGCTTTGGATGCATCAGCTTAAAATTGCTTGAGGCTAAAGGCCAACAAAATTTTACCAGAGTACCAATCTTACTTCAGCATCAACATGTCCCTAAAAGATCCATCAATCCATATAGAAAATTCTGAAATACATTTTGACTGAGAGTCTTTTAATGCCCGATGTTTAAATGTTTACTGCTCCTCATCTAAAGGATTTGGAAAATGTAAGGTTTCAGGTGAGTTTCTGGGTAGAAAAAGGATGACTAATGCTGAAATATAAAACGTAACATGGTAGTATTTTTAGGAATGTGGTCCTTGAAAGCAGAATGTTTTATTTTATTCATTTGTAGGAGTGAGCGTTGCTAGATGGCCAGCATTTATTGT
This sequence comes from Chiloscyllium punctatum, assembly GCF_047496795.1. Taxonomy (NCBI): domain Eukaryota; kingdom Metazoa; phylum Chordata; class Chondrichthyes; order Orectolobiformes; family Hemiscylliidae; genus Chiloscyllium; species Chiloscyllium punctatum. The sequence continues at coordinate 13,732,101 of NC_092749.1, read as the reverse complement.
CTGTCCTTAGTTGCCCTTGAGAAGGATGGGGCTGAGCTGCCTTCTTGAACCGCTGCAGTCTATGAGCTGGAGGTGGACCCACAATGGTATTAAGGAGGGAATTCAGGATATTGACCCAGTGAATGAGAGGGGTATTGACAGCTTGACAGCAACATAAGTACGAAGGAAAGTAGGGGGATGATCTGGACGTAAATATATATAAGGGTAAAAAGCTTAAACTACAGATAGGTAGTTATAAATAGAGATAAAAACGTGGATGGATGGATGGTTGGATGGACGGATGGTTAGATGGACAGATAGAGATATTCATATAGAATTACAGATAGAACATAGAGGTTAAAAGTAGTTAGAGGGAACAACAGACAGAGAATTAACCTGAAAGATAGACAGACAAGCAATAGAATTATTCACTTATATGTTCTCAGGCTGAAGGCTTATGGTGTGTTCATGCTTCATCTCGAGCTGTTTTCTTGGCAAGCTACCACTGCCTGCCACTCTCAAAGACACAAGGGCAAGGAGGCAGATCCCAAGTTCACCTTCATCAGAATGAGGATCAAGCCAGCACTGTTGGTGTAGTCTAAGCCACATGTGAGCTTAAAAATGTGTTGCTGGAAAAGTGCAGCAGGTCAGGCAGCATCAAAGGAGAAGGAGAATCGACGTTTCAGGCATAAGCCCTTCTTCAGTTTCCTGAAGAAGGGCTTATGCCCGAAACGTCGATTCTCCTTCTCCTTGGATGCTGCCTGACCTGCTGCGCTTTTCTAGCAACACATTTTTCAGCTCTGATCCCCAGCATCTGCAGTCCTCACTTTCTCCAAAGCCACATGTGAGCCAATTGCCTTCTCACCAGTCACCTTCCCCCACCAGCAACCCCTCGAGTCTACATCTAACAACTTCCAAAAGGGTAATTAGAATTGGAATCCTTACAGTGTGGAAACAGGCCCTTCGGCCCAACAGGTCTACACCTACCCTCCGAAGACTATCCCACCCAGACCCATTTCACTACATTTTTTTTGACTACTGCACCCAACCTACACACCCTTAAACACTATGGGCAATTTAGCACAGCTAATTCACCTAACCTGCACATCTTTCGACTGCGCAGTAAACCTACGCAGAGACGGGGAGAATGTGCAAACTCCACACAGACCATCGCCTGAGGCTGGAATGGAACCCAGGTCCCTTGTGCTCTGAGGCATTACTGATAAGCACTGAGCCACCAAGTCATCCTGGGCAGTTACATTACCAGAGAAACAGACACAATATTGTCATAGAACGAGACTGGTCCTTGAGAAGGGAAAGGCAGGGTTTGTACGAGAGCATGTCAAAGTCTGGAGAGGTTTCCCACTCCAAGCACAAGGGCAACACAATAAGTTGCATTTTCCCAGCCACTGAACACCATGGGCATTACTGAGAAGGAGGCACTACTGAGAAGGGGCATTACTGAGAAGGAGGGATTACTGAGAAGGGGCATTACTGAGAAGGGGCATTACTGAGAAGGAGGGATTACTGAGAAGGGGCATTACTGAGAAGGAGGGATTACTGAGAAGGGGCATTACTGAGAAGGGGCATTACTGAGAAGGAGGGATTACTGAGAAGGAGGGATTACTGAGAAGGGGCATTACTGAGAAGGAGGGATTACTGAGAAGGAGGGATTACTGAGAAGGGGCATTACTGAGAAGGGGCATTACTGAGAAGGAGGGATTACTGAGAAGGGGCATTACTGAGAAGGAGGGATTACTGAGAAGGAGGGATTACTGAGAAGGGGCATTACTGAGAAGGAGGGATTACTGAGAAGGGGCATTACTGAGAAGGAGGGATTACTGAGAAGGAGGCATTACTGAGAAGGAGGGATTACTGAGAAGGAGGGATTACTAAGAAGGGGCATTACTGAGAAAGGAAATTACTGAGAAGGGGCATTACTGAGAAGGGCATTACTGAGAATGGGCATTACTAAGAAGGGGCATTACTGAGAAGGAGGGATTACTGAGAAGGGGCATTACTGAGAAGGAGGGGTTACTGAGAAGGGGCATTACTGAGAAGGGGCATTACTAAGAAAGGAAATTACTGAGAAGGGGCATTACTGAGAAGGGGCATTACTGAGAAGGAGGGATTACTGAGAAGGGGAATTACTGAGAAGGGGCATTACTGAGAAGGGGCATTACTGAGAAAGGAAATTACTGAGAAGGGGCATTACTGAGAAGGAGGGGTTACTGAGAAGGGGCATTACTGAGAAGGGACATTACTAAGAAAGGAAATTACTGAGAAGGGGCATTACTGAGAAGGAGGGATTACTGAGAAGGGGCATTACTGAGAAGGGGCATTACTGAGAAGGGGCATTACTGAGAAGGCAGGATTATTGAGAAGAGCATTACTGAGAATGGGCAGAGGAACACAAGAGATCATAAGTAATACGATTCTTAATGTCAAGATAAATGTCCCATTTTCAAACATTTGCTGAGCGGTGAGACGAGATTCCTGGTTGTGAGCAGCAAGTGGCCTATTTACATAAATTGACATGCATTAATATCTCATTATAAGGTTATAAGTTTGCTCGCTGAGCTGGAAGGTTTGTTTTCAGATATTTTGTCACCATGCTAGGTACCATCAGCAGTGAGCCTGCGGTGAAGCGTTGGTGTTCTGTCCCACTTGCTATTTATGTGTCTTGCTCTGTTGTGGTGGGTGATATCATTTCCAGTTCTTTTTTTCAGAGGGGTGTAAATCAATGTGTTTATTAATGGAGTTCCGGTTTGAATGCCAAGCATCTAGGAATTCCCATGCTCATCTCTGTTTAGCCTGTCCCAGGGTTGTTGTCCCAGTCGAAGTGCTGTTCTTCTTCGTCTGTATGTATGGATACTAGTGATAACTGGTCATGTCTTTTGGTGGCTAGTTGATGTTCATGTATCCTGGTGGCTAGTGTTTTGCCTGTCTGTCTGATGTAGTGTGTGTTACAGTTCTTGCCTGGTATTTTGTAAAAGATGTTAGTTTTTATGATTGTTGATATAGGGTCCTTTAGATTCATCAGCCGCTGTTTAACTGTGTTTGTGGGCTACCATGATACCAAGGGGGTTGGAGTAGTCTGGTAGTCATTTCTGAAATGTCTTTGCTGTAAGGTAATGTGGCTAGAGTCCCTGGGCGCGTTGTGTCTGCTCGTTTGGGTTTGTTGTTGAGGAATCGACGGACTGTGTTTATTGGGTGCCTGCTCTTATTGAATGCGCTATATAGGTATTTTTCTTCTGGTACTCTTGTTCCTAGGTGCTGCAGTGTGTTGTGGCCTGTTTAAATAATGTCCTAATGCAGCTCTGTTTGTGAAAGTTGATTGCTTCTGTAGTTGAGTATCTGGTCTGTGTATGTTGCTTTCCTGTAGATGCAGGTCTGCAGTTCTCGATTGGCTTTTCGTTCAGCTGTGACATTTAGAAAGGGGAGTCTATTGTTGTTCTCCTCTTTTATGAATTTGATGCAGTTAGGATATTGTTGATGATGTTGTAGGTTTCCTCTAATTTGTTTCATTTTGTGATGATAGAGGTGTCATCTACGTAATGGACCCAAACTCAAGAAGAATGGGTCAATAATTCACGCTCATGTGCTTCTGACATATTTATTGAATTCAAATTTTCCGCAGCTACAGTGCTAGGGTTTAAGTCTATATCGCTGGATGGGATAGCACAGTGGCTCAGTAGTTAGCATTGCTGCCTCACAGTGCCAAAAATCTGGGTTCAAATCCCTTGGGTGACTGTCTGTGTGGAATTTGTACATTCTCCCCGTGTCTGCGTGGATTTTCTCTGGTGTTCCAGTTTCCTCCCACAGTCCAAAGATGTGCAGGTTAGGTGGAGTGTTGGCTGGGGGGGAGGGGAGGTTAGCAGTGGGAAATGTAGATGCTAGGGTCTAGGTGGGAAGCGCTTTGGAAGATTGGTATGGATTCAGTGGGCCGAATGGCCTGCTTCCACACTATAGGGGTTCTATGATTAGTGCGGGCTTCAGGATTACTAGGCTAAGCTAAGTCAGTAACAGGAAAGGTGCAGTCATTTTATTGGTAGTTTTCTACAGACCACCCAACAGCAACAGAGACGGATTGGGTGGCAGATTTTGGGAAGGTGCAGAAGTAACAGGGTTGTTGTTATGGGTGGCTTTAACTTCCCTAATATTGATTGGAACCTCCTTAGTTCAAATAGTTTGGATGGATCAGCTTTTGCCAGGTGTGTCCAGGAAGGGTTCTTGACTCAATATGCAGATAGGCTGACTAAAGTGGAGGCCATATTGGATTTGGTGCTTGGCAACGAACCAGGCCAGGTGTCAGATCTCTTGGTGGGAGAGCATTACAGTGATAGTGATCACAACTCCCTTACCTTTACTTTACTGATGGAGAGGGATAGGAGCAGACGGTATAGGAAAGTATTTAATTGGGGAGAGGGGAATTAAAATGCTATTAGGCAGGAAATGGCGATCCGAAATTAGGAACAGATGTTCTCAGAGAAATGCACGACAGAAATGTGGAGGTTGTTTAGCGAGCACCTGCTGTGAGTGCTGGATAGGTTTGTCCCACTGAGGCAAGGTAGGGATGGTAGGGTGAAAGAACCTTGGTGACAAGGGATGTGGAACATCTAGTCAAGAGGAAGAAGGAAGCTCACTTAAGGTTGAGGGAGCAAGGATCAGACAAGGCTCTAGAGGGTTACAAGATGGTCAGGAAGGAACTGAAGAATGGACTTAGGAGAGTTAGAAGGGGATATGAAAAAGCTTTAGCGGGTAGGATTAAGGAAAACCTTACGTCGTTCTACACTTATGTAAGGTACAAGAGGATAGCTAGAGTGAGGGTAGGGCCGATCAGGGATAGTGGACAGTCTTTAATGAATACGTTTCTTCAGTATTCACTTCTGAGAGAGGCCTTGATGTTTCTGAGGCCAGCGTGAAACAGGCTGATATGCTCAAACAGGTTGATGTTAAAAAGGAGGATGTGCCAAAAACTTTGAAAACATAAGGATAGATAAACCTCCTAGGTCAGGTGGAATATACCCTAGGTTACTAATGGAAGCAAGGGAAGAGATTGATGCACCTTTGGTGATGGTCTTTGTGTCCTCACTGTCCACTGAAGTACTGTCCAAGTGCCACTTCTCAGCCCAGCTCTGCATCTTATCCACATCCCTCTGTAACTACAACATCCTTCGGCATGATCCACAACTGTACCGACCTTAGTGTAGTCCGAACATTTACTAACACATCCTTCAATGCCATCATCCAGGTCGTTTATAAAAAGGGCAAACAGCAGTGGACCCAAAACAGATCCTTGCGGTATACCACTAGTAACTGAACTCCAGGATGAACATTTCCCATCAACCACCACCCTCTGTCTTCTTTCAGCAAGCCAATTTCTGATCTAAACCACTAAATTGCCCTCAGTCCCATGCCTCCATATTTTGTGCAATAGCCTACCGTGGGGAAACTTATCAAACACCCTACTGAAATCCACATACACTATATCAATGGCTTTACTCTCATCCACCTGTTTAGTCACCTTCTCAAAGAACTGGGTTGATAAGTGGCAGATGGAGTTCAACCTGGAAACGTGTGAAATCATTCATTCTGGAAGGTCAAATTTGAATGCAGAATACAGAGTTAAAGGTGAGATTCTTGGCAGTGTCAATGAACAGAGGGATCTCGGAGTCCAGGTCTATAGCTTCCTCAAAGTTGCCACCCAAGTTGGTAGGGTTGTTAAGAAGGCATATGGTGTGTTGACTTTCATTAGCAGGGGAATTGAGTTTAAGACCCGCGAGGTTTTGCTGCAGCTCTACAGAGCCCTGGTTAGACCACGATTGGAATATTGTGTTTAGTTCTGGTCGCCTCATTATAGGAAAGATGTAGAAGCTTTAGGACGTGTGCAGAGGAGATTTACCAGGTTGTTGCCTGGACAGGAGGGCATGTCTAATGAAGAAAGCTTGAGGGAGCTAGGGCTTTTCTGATTGGAGCAAAGAAGGATGAGAGGTGACTAGATAGAGGTGTACAAGATGATGAGAGGCATCGATAGAGTGGATAGACAGAAACTCATTCCTAGGGAGAAATGGTTGTCCCTAGGGGGCATAATTTTAAGGTGATTGGAGGAAGGTTTAGGGGAGATATCAGATGTAGGTTTTTTATACAGAGAGTGATGGGTGTGTGGAATGCACTGCCAGCAGTAGTAGTAGAGTCAGATATATTAGGGACATTTAAGCCACTCTTGGATAGGCACATGGAAGATACTACAATGAAGGATATGTAGGTTAGTCTGAACTTAGAGTAGGATAAAAGGTCAGCACAACACTGAAGGCGGAAAAGCCTGTTCTGTGCTGTACTGTATGTTCTATGTTCGATAGTTGAGAAAAATGCCCATGGATAAGCTGGAAAAGTGCTTATGTAATAAGGAGACAAGGCAAGAAGAATGGGTATGTTGGCATCATTGACTTTGCTACCTGAAAACAACTGCATCCAAAGTACGGAATAGAATCGATGGGATCTTTTTCTACTGCAGACACAGTGAGCCCTGCAGATGCTGGAGATTCAGAGTTGAGAGTGTGGTGCTGGAAAAGCACAGCAGGTCAGGCAGCACCCGAGGAGCAGGAGAATCGACGTTTCGGGCATAAGCCCTTCATCAGGAATTCCTGATCCTCGGATGCTGCCTGACCTGCTGTGCTTTTCCAGCGCCACACTCTCAACTCTTTGCATACTGCGTCATGTCTTCTTCTCCCTCGGCAATCTCAGGGGATGAATGATCATTCCCTTCGATTCTGAGATGGCTGACAATCAAAGGGCACACTCTGTGGGCTCTGCCACAGGTAGAACAAGTGTCTCTACCAAATGAATTATTCAGAGGTTTGTGCACTGTCTTGCTTTCACCTCCACACAATTGACAAAGTCTCATGATATAGGCAAAAGTGAGGACTATAGATGCTGGAAACCAGAGTTTAGGTCAGAGTGGTGCAAAAGCCCTTCATCAGGAATAGAGGTAGGAAGCCTCCAGGGTGGAGAGATAAATAGGGGGGCAGGGGCTGGGGAGAAGGTAGCAAAGAGTACAATAGGTGAATGGGGGTGGGGATGGAGGGAAAAGTATCATGGTATGTTTAGTTCCTTCCAGAACTTCAGCTCCCTCCTGCCTCTGCATGTCAGTCAGTAACAGAGCAGGATCTCTGACCAGTTGGCAGGAGATGTTTCACCTCTTCAGGGAGGCCTTTACGGACATCACCAAAGCATTACACTGTCCTCCTGGGAGTCTCTGGCCATGACTGAGCTCTGAGCTACTGCATAACATTACCTGTCAATACATCATTGCCCTTGGAGAAGCCTTATTACAGGGTGACACAGTGGCTCAGTGGTTAGCACTGCTGCCTCACAGCACCTGGAACCCAGGTTCAATGTCTGTGTTATACATTCTCCCCAAGTCTGCGTGGGCTTCTGCCAGGTGCTCCAATTTCTTCTCACCATCCAACCACGTGCTGGCTAGATGGATTAGCCATGGTAAATGTGGGGATAGGGTGGGATGATCATTGGAGGGTTGGCACAGCCTTGATGGGTTGAAGGGCCTCTTTCAGCATTGTAGGGATTCTATGATCGTGTTCCTTTAATGCTAGTGCAGTGCCTGACCCAGTTCTCATACCCACAGCATTGAACCTGAAAGCTTCATATGGTCTGGAATAGATGACAGAGAGTCCACTTTAATGTTGCCAAGTCTAACCCTGAGAACTAAGCCTCATTATCAATCCTCCTTGACACATAAGGTTAACAAGTGGATGATAAAGAATTATAGCCGTCGAGTTAACACATGATTAAAAGCAAATTTATCACTTTTGCAACGTCACTTTACTTTTGTCTAGATAGCATGCTAAACAATACTTTTCATTGTATCTCAACACATGTGACAATAATAAATCAAATCAAAGACTTAGAACATAACTGTGTGGTCTACCTTGTGTGCCCTTTTCTGATCCATTAAAAATGCTTATTCAATCTTTCACTCAATTTTCTTTCTCAGTCTTCTTAACATTTTGTTCTTCGCTGTCTGTGCTCAGAACTATACAAGAAGAACCCCTAATGAACATTGACGTGTCTCCTGGTCTGCTTACTCTTTGAGAAGGAGTATTTATTTTGGATCATTCCCACAATACCCAACTAAAATCACCATACAGACTTGTCAGGACAAACCCACTCTGCCAATTTAATTAGTCATGGCTAATTCTGTTTTAAATTCTTTCTTGTGTATCCCTGGAAGGGTAAAGGACAAACACATATTTCACCCATGTAGTCAAGCAGACATTCCAAATTGACCCACATCCAAAATATTCATGGTTAATCCAAAAGCCTATTCAGATTATTTATTTTGATCTAATATTGGTGAGTGGGTTTCAGCTACTATCAATTGAGATTTACCTCAATAGTGCAGTTGCCTCGAAGTCAGAAGATTTGAGTTGGCAAGTCTCAATCCAGCTCCTAGCCCATAATCTAAGATGACAATTCAGTGCAGTACTCAGGCTCTGTTACACTGTTGGATCATCATCTTTTGGATGAAGTGTTGAACCTTCTCTGTCCTTTTGTGTAGATGCAAGAAATCCTATGGCATTGTTTTCAAGGAGGACAGGAAAGTGATTTCTGGTTCGTTGATAATATTTATCCCGTAAAAGTAGATTGTTCATTGGAGTTCATGGAACATGGGAGCTTGTTATGCACAATTTTACACCATGTCTCCTATAATTCCTCTTTACAAGCACATCGCTGACTCTATCATATATCCAGATTGGATACATTGAACTGTTCAGTGCCATACTTTCTAAAAAGAATGTTCCAGAGAAAAAGATGGCTGAGAATGTAGAGGTAATAGCTGTTTATGGAAATTCCAGTGTGTATTACACTGAGTCCAGAGAAGAATTCTGGAGTATTCCGTATGAAGAGTATCAAGCGAGCCTCAGGCAGCAAGATGTCAAAGTGCCGTTCACTGAATTGTTATCTCCTATGGCTATAGATAATTGCCACCTATCAGGAGAAAGCCACCTCCTATGGGTGGGGTCTCAGACTGTGGATATAGCACGAACTGAAAGAAGAGTGGTTTTGGGTGTTATCCGTGTTTTGGACATTTTGATAAGTTAATGTCAGTGAGGCTCTGATCAGTGAGGCAGAGAAAGGGACACACAACTCTGTTTAATTAACCAGATATTGCTTATTAAAAATACCACGTGAGCACTTTCTAAATTCCCACATATTTACTCCGTATCTAGCTCTATCTGTCTGAGAAAGGATATTACCTACAACAATCCATATGTTTCAGCTGGGCCGTTGGAATCTCCTTTCTCTCTGATGTAGAGCTGGCTTTCTTCTCACGGGTAAGGACTGATCTGTTTTAAACTCTCTTTTCAGTCTTCGTTGAATCTTATCTGAAAATCTTCACTGAGGGGCTGGCTTCCAGGTATGTGTGTTTTTACACCCCTTGCTCAGGGCTTTCCAAAATGTTCTGTGGCCTTTAGTCAATGTGGTCATGAGTGGGTTCAAATCATCCAATGGGGTCGTGGTAGCACTCTTCACTGTTGCATGCTGGGAGGTGTAAAGTGCACATACTCGGGCAGAGGGATTATATCTGAAACATCGGACTTCTGCATCTCCTGGTGCTGCCTGGTTTATTGTGTCCTTCCAGCCTGTTGCCTGCCTACTTTGGATTCCAGCTTCTCCAGTTTTTTTTTGTCCCTGACTAAGTTTAATTTAGTTTGGCCAATTTCCTGATCTCTCCTTGGCTGTGGGTCAATTTAAAAACATCTGCTTGACCCACATGGGTGAAATTCATGTTTATGTTTCACCCTTCCGGGAATACAAAGGAAAACATTTAAAAACTCACAGAATGAACCATGAATAATTAACTTTTTGTTTGAAAGGCAGGGTGGGTTTAAAGCACGAAGACTATTGTGATTTTAGCTGGGTGGTGCAGGAATGATCGAAAATAAATAACTTCTTTCAAAGGGTAAGTGGAACAGGAGACACACCGATGTCCAGTAGGTTTTACTTATATAATTCTGAGAACAGACAGATACAAACAAAATGTCAAGAAAACTGAGTAAGAAAATTGAGTGAAAGATTGGAAGATGGATTTTTAATGGGTCAGAAACAGGCACACAAAGTGGGGCTCCCAGTTATGTTTATTATTGCTATATGCACTGAGACATGGTGAAAAGTATAGTTTTGCATGCTAACCAGACATGGTTTCTTTGCTGTAAACTTACTTGCATGATAATGTGATAGCTTGTTCAAGTTCTATTGTGGTAAATAATGCCATGAAGTGACATTTCTGGAACTTCCATTGGACATCCCTGAATATGCAGGTAACAAGAAATAAAATCTCCCTCTCGCTCTTGTTCTCTCTGATTGCTAAAAAAATCAGCAGCAAAGCCACTGTTGAAGGAAACTGGACAAACTCCTTTCAACTACTCCAAATATCCAAATAACTACTCAACTGGATACACAACCAGCTTGATGGTTGGAAGCAGATGTTAATAGTGGAAAGATGCTTGTCGGACTGGAGGCCTGTGACTAGTGGAGTGCCTCAGGGGCTGTTGCTGGGCCCATTGCTGTTTGTTATCGATATCAATGATTTGGATGAGAATATACAAGGCATGGTTAGTAAGTTTGCAGGTGACACTAAAATAGGCAGTACTGTGGACAGTGTGGAAGGTTATCAGAAATTGCAGCAGGACCTTGATCAGTTAGGGAAGTGGGCCCAGAAATGGCAAATGGAGTTTTAGGTAAGTGTGAGGTCTTGCATTTTGAAAAGTCAAATCAAGGTCGGAGTTTCATGGTGAATGATAGGGCTTTAAAGAGTGTAGTGGAACAGAGGGACCTTGGAGTTCAGGTGTACAGTTCTCTGAAAGTAGAGTCACGGGTAGACAGGGCGTGAAGAAGGCTTTTGGTGGACTGGCCTTCATCAGTCAGGGCATTGAGTATAGAAATTGGGAAGTCATGTTGCAGTTGTACAGGGCGTTGGTGAGGCTGCACTTGGAGTATTGTGTTCAGTTTTGATCACCTTGCTATAGGATGTTATTAAACTGGAAAGAGAGCAGAAGAAATTTCCAAGGATGTTGCCAGGACTCAGCGGTCTGAGTTATAGGGAGAGGTTGGACAAGCCAGGGCTTTTTTCTTTACAGTGTAGGAGGCTGAGGGGACATCTTATAGAAGTGTTTAAGGTCACAAGAGGCATGGATAGGGTGAATGCACTCAGTCTTTTTCCCAGGATTGGGGAATCAAGGAGTAGGGGGCATCAGTTTAAGGTTAGAGGGAAAGAATAAAAGGGAACCTGAGGGTTAACATTTTTACACAGAGGGTGGCATGCATATGGAATGAGCTGCCAGCGGAAGTGGTTGAGGCGGGTACATTAACAACATTTTAAAGGCGTTTGGACAAATACATGGATAGGGAAGGAGTAGAAGGATAGGGGCTGAGTGCAGAGAAATGCACTCTGTTAGCATGGGCGGACATTTTGGTCATCATGGACCAGTTTGGGTCAAAGGGCCTCTCTCCATGCTGTTGGACTCTATGACTCTGTTGTAAATGACTCTAACTGCCAAATTCAACGCTCCCAGAATCACCCTTCTTGACAATTATCACATCTCACAATCTGTTCATTACGACAAGCCAAAGACTGACTCATTTATTTTGCTTTACCATTTAGACCCATGTCTCATTTCTAACCCATGTGTTTGATTACCTTTTCTTGTGTTTTAGTAACTAACAAGTTCATTCTTTCTTTAACAAGAAAGCTTGGTTGAACTGGCTCCATTTAAAAACATTTGGGCTGGGTAAAGATATTCACAGGGGAAGGGATCCTTAGGGGAGACAGTCCATCCCTTCTCATGAGAGACTCTAACTATTTGGGTGTAATCTCACTCAGAATTGTACAGAACTGGAGACCCCCAACCTGTGAGGTGTCATAAAAACCATCAAGTGTTTTGTGACATCCTGAGGTTGTGAAAGGCGATGTATAAATGCACCTAGTTCACCCCTTCTTTAATTTTGGCTTCTTTGAAAACTTCCTGGGGTTAAAAAGAAATATCATCAGATATTCCAAAACATCCTCCAGTGTCTGGTTTTAACTTGACAGTTCCTATAATGAACAATACTGATCTTAATAATCGAGGTGTTTGTAAAGAGCGTTATCTCAGTTGTGTTGCTCTTCTTGAGAAGACTTAGGGATTACATATCTGAAGCAAGGGAGGGCTGTCAAGAGGATTGAATAAACATAACAGCTTTGATAATCCTAATGCCCCGAGTGCCCATCTTCAGAATTTTGCAATACTGCAGAATAATCAGCACGGTGACTCAATGGTTAATGCTGCAGCCTCACAGAACCAGGGACCTGGGCTCGATTCTACCCTTTGATGACTGTCTGTATGGAGTTTGCATGTTCTCCCTGTGTCTGTGTGGGTTTCCTCCAGGTGTTCCGGTTTCCTCCCACAATCCAAAGATGTGCAGGTTAGGTGGATTGGCCATGCTAAATTGCCCCATAGTTAAAAATCACACAACACCAGGTTATAGTCCAACAGGTTTATTTGGAAGCATTAGCTTTCAGAGCGCTGCTCCTTCATCAGGTGGTTGTGGAGTATGAGATTGTAAGACATAAAATTTATAACGAAAGTTTACAGCGTGATGCAACTGAAATGGTAGATTGAAAAAGACCTGGATTGTTTGTTAAGTCTCTCATCTTTTAGAATGATCGTGTTGATTTCAGTTCTTTCATGCGTAAATCCTACAACTATATCTTAACGTTACACTCTCAAGTCAACTTTAACCGTAGGCATAATTTAAAGATGCTGGTGTTGGGTTGGAAGAACCACCTGATGAACAAGCGCCGCTCCGAAAGCTAGTGCTTGCAATTAAACCTGTTGTACTATAACCTGGTGTTGTGTGATTTTTAACTTTTAACAATAGGTGCCATGTTGGCCCAGATAATGCATTGAAGGTGTGAGGTGCCCTGTGTGAAGCTGTCTGTGCCCCCATGTTCAGGCTGATTCTAATCTAAAAAAAGGGCTTAGAATCTTACATGGATGCATGCAGTTTTTTTTAGCAAAATGAAATGTAATTCTGCAAGTACAAATTCACCCCACAAACGTGTGTGTGTGTGTGTGTGTGTGTGTGTGTGTGTGTGTAGGAGTGTCTGTGTGTGTGTATAGTGCAATGGTGGTCACCTGTAGTGTGACATAGACCCAAGGTCCCGGTTGAGGCCATCCTTATGCGTACTGAAATTGGCTATCAGCCTCTGCTCGGCCACCTTGCGTTATTGCCTGTCCCGAAGTCCATCTTGGAGGATGGTCATCCAAAGGTCCGAGGTCAAATGTCCCGGACAGCTGAAGTTTTCTCTGACTGGGAGGGAACACTCCTCTCTGTTGATTGTTGTGCGGTGTCCATTCATCCCTTGCTGTAGCGTCTGCTTATTCTCCCCAATGTACCATGCCTCAGGGCATCCCAGCCTGCAGAGCATGAAATAGACAATGTTGGCTGAGTCACATGGGTACCTGCCGTGTACGTGGTGGGAGGTGTCCCCATGTGTAAAGGTGATATCCGTGTCGACACTCTGACAGCGTCTACTGTGACAAGGTTGTATGGTATAGTCCTGAAAGCCAGGCAGTTTGCTACGAACAATGATCTGTTTGAGGTTTGATGGTTGTTTAAAGGCGAGCAGTGTAGGCATGGGGAAGGTCTTGGTGAGGTGCTCATCCTCATTGATAATGCATTGCAGACTGTGAAGAACATGGCATGGATCTTCGGCTCCTGGGAAATACTGGACAACGAAAGGTATCCTGCCGGTTTCAGCTCGTGTCTGTCTCCTGAAGAAGTCATTACTGTTTCTTGCTGTGGCATGTTGGAACTGGTGGTTGATGAGTTGAGCATCGTACCCCGTTCTTATGAAGGCATCCTTGAGTACTTCTGAGTGCCTGTCACGTTCCTCCTCATCTGAACAGATCCTGTGTATGCGTAGGGCTTGTACATAGGGGATGGCTGTTTTAATATGTTTGGGGGGGAAGCTAGATAGGTGTTGCATCATGAGGTTATCCATGGTTTGCGATAGAGTGAGGTGCTGAGGTGCCCATCCTTGATGGAGATGCATGTGTCCAAGAATGAGACAGATACTAGAGAGAGTCCACGGTGAATTTGATGGTGGGATACAACTCTTTGACATCACTATTCCTTGCCATGGGTCCAGAGGAAGAAAATGTCATCAATATACCTGTTGGTTGGAGGTCCTGCGTAGAGAAGAAGTCTTGTTTGAACCTATGCATGAAACATTTGGCATATTGGGGTGCAAACTTGGTCCCCATAGCTGTTTCGTCTGCCTGAATGAAGAACTGGTTGTCAAAGGTGAAAACGCTGTGGTCAAGGATAAAGCGGATGAGTTGTATGAGAGTGTTTGAAGATTGGCAATGGTTGGTGTTGAGTACTGAGGCTGTTGCCATCACTGTGGGGATGCTGGTGTAGTGTGCTGAAACATCCATTGTGACGAGGAATGTTCCTGGTTCAACTGGTCTGTGGGTGCTGAATTTCTGTAAGAAATCTGTAGTGTTGTGACAGAAGCTGGGATCCCCTGTACAATGGGTTTCAAGATGCCTTCAACTTAACCAGAGAGCTTCTCACACAGGATCCCATTTCCATCACCTGGACTTACCAGGAGCCGAAAAACTACGCCATGTTCTTCGCAGCCTGCAACAGATTATTGATGAGGATGAGCACCTTGCCAAGGCCTTCCCCAACCCTACAATTGTCACCTTTAGACAATCATCAAACCTCAAACAGATCATTGTTCGTAGCAAATTGCCCGGCTTTCAGGACAATATCATACAACCTTGTCACAGCAGATGCTGCAAGACATGTCAGAGTGTTGACACGGACACCACGAGGGGACACCTCCCACCATATACATGGCAGGTACTCATGTGATTCAACCACCGTTGTCTCTCTCATACACTGCAAGCAACGATGCCCTGAGACATGGTGTACTGGTGAAACCGAGCTACAGCAAAGGATGACTGGACACCGCACAACAATCAACAGACAGGAGTATTCCCTCCCAGTTGGAGAACACTTCAGCGGTCCAGGATATTCAACCTCGGACCTTCGGGTGACCATCCTCTAAGGCGGATTTCGGGACAGGCAACAACTCAAAGTGACTGAATAGAGGCTGATAGCTAAGTTCGGTACCCATGGGGATGGCCTCAACCACTGCACTACACACACACACACACACACACACACACCACTCGGGCAGACCCTCTCTCATACACAAGCTCTCTCTCATACACTCACATATACACTCCCACACGCACGAAATCTCACACGCACCCTCTCACAGACTTATACCCCTTTACACTCACATGCACACACATACACACATTGTCTCACTGACACTCATAACCCCCCCCCCCCCTCAAACATACAGATCCACATGCACACATATATGTTTGCTGGGGGGAGTTCCTACTTGCAGAATTACATTTTGTTTTGCTCAAAAACTGCATGAATCCATGTAAGATTCTGTAAGTCCCTTTTTTAGATTAAAGTCAATCTGAACATTGGGGCACAAACAGCCTCACACAGGGCACCTCACACCTTCAATGCATTATCTGGGCCGACATGGCACCTATTGTTAAAGTTTAGTTGAGAATGGAACTTTAAAGAAGTTCTGAGATTTACATATGAAAGAACTGAAACCAGCATGGTCATTCAAAAAGATGAGAGACTTAACAAACAATTCGGGTCTTTTTCAACATATAATTTCAGTTTCATTACACTGTAAACTTCTCCTATAAGTTCTGTGTCTTATGATCTTATACTCCACAGCCACCTGATAAAGGAGCGGCGCTCCGAAAGCTAGTGCTTCCAAATAAGCCTGGTGTGTGATTTTTAACTCTGGGGTTGTGTGATCTTTAACTTTGTACACACCAGTCCAACACCTGAAACTCCTTGTCATGATTGTGCCATAGTGTCTGGGTATGCACACGTTTGATAGGTTAGCCATGGATAATACAGGGATGGGTCTAGGAAGGATGCACTTTGGAGGGTCAGTGTTGACTCAAT
This sequence comes from Chiloscyllium punctatum, assembly GCF_047496795.1. Classification (NCBI taxonomy): domain Eukaryota; kingdom Metazoa; phylum Chordata; class Chondrichthyes; order Orectolobiformes; family Hemiscylliidae; genus Chiloscyllium; species Chiloscyllium punctatum. The sequence continues at coordinate 13,716,039 of NC_092749.1, read as the reverse complement.
GGGCCGAATGGCCTGCTCTCACACTGGAGGGATTCCATGATAATGAAAGCATGATTTCTAATTGTGTGGTTCCCTGCACCATCATCAATCTGATGGTGATCCCATCTGTCAAAAGGGTAACAGAATGTGACCAGTTTCAGGTAGGAAGTTCCAACTGAGTTGGCCACCACAAGGATTTACAGGCTGTCGGAGAAAGTGAGGATTGCAGGTGCTGGAGGACAGGGTTGACAGTGTGATGCTGGAATAGCACAGCAGATCAGGCAGCATCTGAGGAACAGGAGGATTGATGTTTCGGGAATAAGCCCTTCATCAGGAATGAGACGTATGGGTCAGGGATGAAAGATAAATGGGAGGCAGGTGGGGTTGGGGGGAGGTAGCTGGAAATGTGATCGGTGGATAAAGGTGAGGGAGAAGGTGATAGGTCAGAGGGGGGAGTGATAGACAGGTCTGGAGGGCGATGCTGAATTGGAGGCTTGGGACTGGGATAATGTGGGGAAAGGAGAAATGAGGAAGCAGCTGAAATCCACATTTATCCCGTGTGGTTGAAGGGTCGCAAGGCGGAATATGAGGCACTCTTCCTCCAGGCGTCGGGTGGTAATGGTTTTGTGGTGGAGGAGGCCCAGAACCTGCATGTCCTTGATGGAGTGGGAGGGGGAGTTGAAGTGTTCAGCACAGGGCAGTGGGGTCAGTGGGGGCAGGTGTCCCGAGATGTTCTCTGAAACGATCCGCAAGAAGGCATCCTGTCTCCCTGATGTAGAGGAGACCACACTGGATACAACGGATGCAGTAGGTGACATTGGTGGTAGAGACTGAAGAGGCAAGAGCCATTGGTAACCTTATTGAAAGATCCTGTATGGATATAATAATCTGAATGGCTTTTTTAGCTCCATTGAATGTTACAATTCCAAACTGTGAAAATGAGTTCATTTAAATGGCGCCAACATGTTGACAGGGGTGTGAAAACCCCAAATAGCACAGACAACAATAAAACATGTTGACAGGTGAGCCAAAGATAGTGTGCAAGGCAAATGACAAGGTGTTAACTCACTTCCTCGAATAAAGCTGAGGCCAGCCTCTCCACACTAACAGGCTGATTTACACTGTGCTGCAATTTGAAACACAACATCAGAGAATTAGTTCAATCATTTGAGGATCCAGGTATCTTTTCCATGTCCTTCCCCCATCCCCAAACACCAGGTCTTGCCATCACATGGACTGCATTCACCACATTCAGCTCAGTTTTGCCATATAATGCTCCTTATTAGCAGCTTCTCCTTCTTCCTGGCTCACTATTATTCAATGCTTCATCTAACTAACTGCTGTTTTCTCTGATTCTCCTCTTTCTCTCTCTCTCTCTCTCTCTCTCTCTTTCTTTCTCTCTTCCACTCTTTTTCTCTCTCTCTCTAGGCTTCATCTCCAGCTATCGTTTACTCCTTCACCTTCCGCTCATCTTTAGCGTATATACCAACCTTTTTCTAGCAACAATGAGTTCTGAAGAAGGGTCACTGGACCTGAAACCTAAACTGCATTTTCTCTCCTCAGATGCTGCCAGACATGCTGAGTTTCTCCAGCTAATTCTGTTTTGGTGTCAGAAAGTTAATGCTTTTTTACTCTGTTTACATGCATAAATCTAAAATAGTTCAAGTGTAGAGGGGAAGGTTGTTCTTCCCCCTATTCTGTGTCCACTCCCTGCAAGATCCCTTCCAAGCCACTCACAGTTCGGGCATGGAAATATGTTGCTGTTCCTTCAGTGTTATCACAAAGCTGGGTTCTTTTTGCGAAAAGCTCTTCCTTTTCTCAAGGATACTCTCTTTGATTTTTTTCAGAGGGGTAATAAACCGCTCTCAGTGCTGATTAGATTGGTTTGGTACAGGGGTGAAAAGGATTTTGAGAGGCCTTTTGTTTATAAGTAAAGAGATGAGACTTCAGGCCAAATTGGTCATGTTTTAGAAGTGACCTGTAGAATGAAAGGGCAGTGGTCATCTCTCTAGCTGAGCAGTTTAGTTCAGTCCAGAACTGGTTGGGATTTCAACAGTGAGCTGTGTGGAAACAAACTCTCTCTCTTTCTGCTCTTCTAACTTCAACCTGTAAGCATCTGTTCCATTTTTTAGCTGTGTTTCAAGAAGGTTTGCTTATTGCGACTGTTGTGTATATTCGGAACAGCGTAATTAAGCCTAGTTTGGATAGACTGAGTTCTGTAGGGGTTCTTTATTCTGTTCTTTGTGTTTCATTGTGTAATCTTGTGAATAAATTTTTGTCTGTTTTAAACCTGGTAGTCAACCTCGCTACCCTACTCCAGGTAATTTTCACTGTGCACTCACCGAAGCAAATTGCAAAGTTATGTCTGGGCTGCCTACTTAAGAATGTTTTGAGTAATCTGGCCGCATCCATAACAGATTGGGGGCTATTTGTGGGATTTTAAACAGCGAGTGGTGGGTGCTAGTGACTTTATTTCGGGTATTAGTTTGATTGGGTAGACAAAGCTTGGGATAGGAATGGCTCGTTTAGTTGCCAAATGTTTTCTGGATGTGGATGCGGCGACTTTGGAAGTTTTGCAAAAAGTGAATAAGACCAAGCTGCAGGAATTAGCGAAGAAGCTGGAATTGGAACTGCCTGCTTCTGTGAGGAAAGGAGAGATAGTTACAGCAGCAGCTCAGCATTTAAACCTGCAGGAGAAACCATCAGAATCTATAGAGATGGCAAGAATTCAATTGCAAATGAAGCAGCTTGACTTAGAGGCGAGAGATAAGGAAAGGGCAGTAGAAGTGAAACAGATTGAGTTATGATTAAAAGCAGAAGAGAGGGAAAAAGAGAGAGCAGGGAAAGAAAAAGAGAGAGCTTTTGAACTTCAAAGACTGACAATCAAAAACGAAAGTCAGCTTAAAAGGCTGGGGATAAAGTCTGAGGGTAGGCTCAGTGAGGAAGCAGTGTGAACTCATGTGGAAGAGCAGAGAGTTAAAACAGCAAGGTTAGCAGCTGAAGGGGCTGATGATTATAAGCTGGTTCATCAAACTCAGTTTGGCTTCCAGAATCAATTTCAGTCCATGAGGGATAGAAATTGGGGCAAAGAGAAATCCTCACGCGGAAAGGTAAAGGTAGATCTCAGTGAAGATCATAAGGATAGATTACCACCGGGTAAAAAAGAAACCCTTGAGGGGGATAAAGAAGTTAAAAAGCTCCGGTGTTTTCATTGTAATAAAGTGGGCCACATAAAATCACAGTGTTGGTGGGATAGGAGAAATCCAGATGTAGGAAAACCAGACAAGCCGGGAAGTTTTGATGGACTAGTAACAAAAAGCATAAAGGAAGTTAGACAACTGCTACAGAGTGTCCATGATGATCAGAGGTTGATTAAGGAGCAAGTGCCAGATCTGCTTAAAAAATATACATGTCAGGGTAAAGTTTATTCACATAGGCCAGGAGCAGTAGGTAAGGAGGTTACAATATTAAGGGACACAGGATCCTCTCAGTCTGGAATGCTGAAGGATTCCTGAGGGACCATTACCAGAGAAGGTACTGGTAACAGGAATTCATGGTAAGACAAAAAGTGCTCAGTTATGTGAAGTGAAGCTAGAGAGTCCAGAGAAGAGTGAAGACTTTGTGGTAGGAGTACTGGACAAACTGTCAGCTCCAGGAGTACAATTTGTCCTTGCAAATGATATAGCTGATTCAGCAGTAGGTATGCTGCCTACTCTAATTGAAAAGCTAGTGGAGATGCAGGCAACTGAAGAAATGAAGGACATTTATCCAGGAATTTTCCCTGACCGTGTGATCACAAGATCACAGAGGCACAAGCTGATGCAGAAGGGATTAAAAAGGCACAGATAAGGAACCTGACATAACATTATCTGAGACCTTTTCTGGTCAGATAATTGGCACAATGAAGGAGCAAATAGGTAAAGGTACAAGTATCTTTCGCTCTGCATAGCTGATTGAATTATAGTAGAAACATGAGGAGTTATAACACATATCAAAGGGCATTTACAGAGGAAGAAAGTGAATGCATTCCTGTGTGTTATTATTTAGCAAATGATGTCTTAATGAGGAAATAGAGACCATCACACATTCAAGAAAATGAGAAATAGGCAGAGATTCGTCAAATTGTTTTACCAGTAGGGTTTAGAAAGGAGGTGCTGCGAGTGGTGCATGAGCTACTACTTGGAGGTCATTTAGGGGTGAGGAAAACACAGGCTAGAATACAAAGATGATTTTACTGGCCTGGACTACACAAGGATATGGTTTAATTTTGCCAGACGTGTCGTTCATGTCAGCTAATCAGAAAACCACAGGCAGTATTAAACTCTGCACTTTTAATACCTATTCCAGCATTTGAGGAACCATTCACAAAAGTCTTGATTAATTGCATAGGTCCCCTACCTCAAACAAAAAGTGAGAATAAGTATTTATTAACAATAATGAATTGGACAACTAGATTTCCAGAGGTAATCCCATTACGCAACATCACACCTAATGGAGTTGTAGAAGAATTACTTTATTAAGTCTAGTTTGGATTGACAAAGTTCTGGAGGGGTTCTTTATCCTGTTCTTCTTGTTTCATTGTGTAATCTTGTGAATACATTTTTTACTGTTTTAAAACCTGGTAGTCAATCTAGCTCTCTCACTCTGGGTAGTTTTCACTGTACTGTACACTTACCAAAGCAAATTGCAAAGTTATGGTCTGGGCTGCCTGCTTTAAAATGTTCTGAGTGGTCAGGCCTAGTCCATAACAGTGTTGATGGGTCAATATCCTGGAACTCCCTCCTTCACAGCACTGTGGGTGTCAACAAGGCAGCTCGCCATCACCTCCTCAAGGCAACTAGGGAATAGGTAGAGACAACAATGCCCACAACACACAAACAGATAAAAACAGATAAATACAAATGAAACAACTACTGAAACAACTAGCTCTCCTGCCTTTCCCAAAGCCCTTGTTGCTCCACATGACACTTGTGTAGTTCTGTCTCACCTGGGGTGGGTCCTTGGACGTTTTGTGTTGCTCTTTATAAATGGACATTGTCAGCTGAGCCAACAGTTACTGCCCATCCTGAAATGCCTTTAAGATGGTGGTGGTGAGTGTCCTTCTTGGACCATTGCAGTCCATGTGACCCAGATACATCAACAGCCTCTTTCCTCTGTTTGGTACAACTCAGTGATTTGCCAGGTCACCTCTGGAGTCACCTGTAGGCCATACAGAGTGGGGAAAGTAGATTTCTTCCCCTGAGGGACATGATAGACCTTTATGATAATCCAGTAGTTTTGTGAAAATTATTGAAAGGCACATTTCTCCATCAGATTTAAATACTTGTGAGCCCTGGTGGGATTTGGATTTGTTGTTGGAGCATTAGTCAGCACCTGTGGATTCCTAGTGGCATTGCTTTTAATTTTCTTTCAGACTGCATGAACCTCCAAAGTCTGTGTGCAGCAGGGAACGTGGAACCAGAGTCAGTGCCATGATGAGTGTGCCAATACTGATCACCGTACACCAGACCTTAGAACTGCTGGTATTGTTGGTTCCTCATTCAATACCATAACCCACAGCACTGGAGGAGGCCAATCAGTCCATCAAACTGATGCTGGCTCTCTGTAAGAGGAAATGGTGGGTCACATTCCTTTCACCATCACCCTGCAATTTTTCTCCCTTTATCTGAGATGGAGAGCTCTTGGAGTTACCATTGGCTGAAGCAACGCTGGTTACCCTGAGCAAGAAGTATCAGTTTGTCTTCCCTTAAAGGAAAATCACCACAATCAAACATCAAGTTTAACGTGGATGCCTCAGAGTTCAATAACCTGTTTGATCCTAATGGTTAGATGTGCACATGGAGGTTAAGGTCCTCAGTTCAGATATTGCAGGCACCTGTTCAACTGGAACCCAACCAGCACCAACTAGGGTCATTTATCAGGGCACAGGTGACATAACTCCTCAGAGGCTGATATCCACCATCAAGTCACACATGCACAGTGCACTGGCTATGTCCAGCCACTTCAGAGTCAGTCCCTGAAGTGAGGAGACTCTGAATCCCCTGTTTATTTATTAATAAATGTTCATTCTATTTTCCACCCACTCCCCCCACCCCACACTGCCATTGTTCAGCAGTAGTCCTTATTGTTTTCTTTTCTCTACAACACTGAGTGTATGTGCATGTACGTGCATGCAGGGACTCATTGCAGAAACCATTATGCAAATAAGTTAGTTTAATATTTCCACAACCAGGAAAACACACCCATGTGGTCAGTAAACCAGTACTGAGTAAAACCTGATAAGGGCAAAACACTCCTGTTTACATCAGTCAGCGGGGCTCCCTGATTGGGGCTATTAACCTGATCCAATCAGGGAACTCATATTCTACGAGGTCCCCCTGGCTGACCTCATTGCAATCACTGCACGTGGCAAAGCAAGTGTAGGAAAATCAGAAAGTGAGGTGTGCGCAAACAGACACAGAGATAAGCACATGCACACATATAAGTGTGCGCACACACACAGATAGAATAATGCATACACACAGATACAAACGCACCATCAGAGAAGTGCCATCCATTTAAAATATAATCAAGTGAGCTTTCCTGACCCAGTCACTCGATTTGTTTGAAGAGCTTCCCTAGAAATATTTTGCCGTGGCAAGATTTCATTTTCATTTTTTAATGGGATGTGGGTAGCACTACAGGGTCAACATTTCTTACATATCCCTAATCGATAGCTTGTGAGGTCATTTCAGAAAGTGGTTAATATTCAACCACATTATGGGTCCGGAGAATGAACAAAGTGAGATTGTCTTTCAATTAGTGAAACCGATCTGTTTCTGCAACAGTCAATAACAGTCCCAGATTCATCACTATTGAAAGTTTATTGTCAATGGCAGGTTTTTGGCTAGTTTCCATGGTGGAATTTTAACCCATGTTCTTAAAGCATTAGCTTAGATCGCCAGTCTAGTGAAATTACCATTACACCACCATGTCCCCCTCGAAGGTAGAAATTCACCTGTTTCCTTATGAAATGTTTTTGTTGGTTGGTTTAACTGAAGTGTTAATTGGTCAAGAATTTGAGCTGACATCTTTTCACTTGTTCTGCACAGAGGCAGCTGTGTGCACCATCGACATACTGCAGCAACCCATCAAGCTTCTGAGAGGACAAGAGAAGCAGATGCAGGGGAACACCATCACCTGCAAGGTCCTCTCAAGCCACTCACCATTCTGACTTGGAAATACATTGTTTTTCCTTTACTACCACAGAGCCGAAATGTGTGTCCCCTGACTCAAGAGCACTGTGAGAGCATTTGCACAACACACACTACAGCATTTCAAGAAAACAATTCATGGCTACCTCCACAGAGACAACAAGGGATGAGCAAATGGAATTTTGTGAGCTGCCGGAAGACTGGAGGTTGGCTAATGTGGTGCCACTGTTTAAGAAAGGTGGTAAGGACAAGCCAGGGAGCTATAGACTGGTGATCCTGATGTTGGTGGTTGGCAAGTTGTTGGACGGAATCCTGGGGGACAGGATGTACATGCATTTGGAAATGCAAGGACTGATTATGGATAGTCAACATGGCTTTGTGCATGATAAATTATGTCTCACAAACCTTTTGAAGAAGTAACAAAGAGGGTTGATGAGGGCAGAGTGATAGACATAATCTATATGGACTTTTGTAAGGCATTCAACAATGTTCCCCATGGAGACTGATTAGCAAGGTTAGATCTCATGGAATACATGGAGAACTAGCCATTTGGATACAGAACTGGTTTATTAGGTAGAAGACAGAGGGTGGTGGTGGAGGGTTGTTTTTAAGGCTGGAGGCCTTTGAGCATTGGTGCGCCATAAGGATTGGTGCTGGGTCCACTACTTTTCATCATTTATATAAATGATTTGGATGTGAGCATAAGAGGTATAGTTAATAGGTTTGCAGATAAGTCCAAAAGTGAAGATGTAGTGGACAGCGAAGAAGGTTACCTCAGATTACAACAGGATCTTGATCAGATGCATCAATGGGCTGAGGAGTGGCAGATGGAGTTTAATTTAGATAAATGCGAGGTGCTGCATTTTGGGAAAGCAAATCTTAGCAGGACAAATACACTTAGTGGTAAGGTCCAAGAGAGTGTTGCTGAACAAACAGACCTTGACATGCAGGTTCATAGATCCTTGAAAGTAGAGTCACAGGTAGATAGGATAGTGAAGAAGGCATTTGGTATGCTCTCCCTTATTGGTCAGAGTATTGAGTACAGGAGTTGGGAGGTCATGCTGTGGCTGTACAGGACATTGGTTAGGCCACTGTTGGAATATTGCGTGCAATTCTGATCTCCTTCCCATTGGAAGGATGTTGTGAAAATTGAAAGGGTTCAGAAAAGATTTGCAAGGATATTGCGAGAGTTGGAGGCTTTGAGCTATAGAGAGAGGCTGAAATGGCTAGGGCCGTTGGGTTTATAAAATCATGAGGAGCATGGATAGGGTAAATAGACAAGGTCTTTTCCCTGGGACAGGGGAGTTCAGAACTAGAGGGTTTAGGGTGAGAAGGGAAAGGTATAAACGAGACCTAATGGGCAATAGTTTCACACAAAGGATGGTACGTGTATGGAATGAGTTTCCAGAGGAAGTGATGGAGTCTAGTACAATTGCAACATTTAAGAGGCATTTGGATGGATATATGAATAGGAAGGGTTTGGAGGGATATGGGCTGGGTGCTGGCAGGTGGGACTAGATTTGGTTGGATTGGGACTAGATTGGGACTAGACTATCTGGTCGGCATGGATGAGTTGGACTGAAGGGTCTGTTTCTATGCTGTACATCTCTATGACTCTATGATAAATAGATTAACTCACTGATAACAGATTGCCATATAAATACATTGTTTGTTCAAACTTCATTTCAGGGTGCATAATAAAAAGATTTCTCAATCATAACACCATTCTGAGGAAATAGATGAGCTTCATGTTTTGTAGGAGGTGTATATTAAGGAGAAAGTGGAAAATCATATCATATCTTGCTGATTAAGCAGTTAAGGCACACACAGAGAAATAATTGAATAATTCATCTCTTTATTCAAATTGGCATTGTTTTATACAGTCAAACAATTTTTGCCGAATGCAATCAAACACATATCCATGTGGCATCACAGCTAGAAATCGAACCCAAGCTCAAAATGATACACTGACTTTGGCCACAGGAACAGGACGTTCATGGCATACCACGCACACTTTCACATCATAGAAAAAGCACAGGAAGCAGGAATGAAGGGAAATGTGGCCCACTGAATTTCCAAGCACAAAGAGGAGCTAGCAGCTTGTCTATTAGCATGACCATCAGCTCAGTCAAAAATACGGTCATCAATTTGTGCACAGCAAGATCCCACAACCAAGCAGTGAAATGAACAACAAGTTTTTAGTGACATCGATTGGACAATGAATACTGACTAGGAGACCAGGGAGAAACACCCTACTTGCCATTCTGTTTTAGCGAACAATGGCAGTTCATCTCCACCTGTGAAAATCAGATGGAGTCCTGTCTTCGTGCCACATACAGGAGGTGGCACCTTTGGCAATGTGGCACTCACTCCAGCACTGCACTGGAGTCTCACCCAAGAAGACACAACTCACCAACGCTGACAAGCATACAATATTGATCAAGTGAGCATATTTATATACAGTATTAACAATGGGGAAAATCCATATCTCCTGCAAATTACAAACTTCACATTTCACCAGATCACAAGCAATGTGCACATTTTAATTATTCTCTAATGCTTGTGGAATAGAATGACCATGCACCTCAACTCAGATAGTTTCACTCCTGTGGTGCATTCTTTCAAAATAAGTATTGAGTCCATCACATCAATAGTCTGTGGTATCATTCCTGAACCATGCTCTCATTTCTTTGCTTTAAGAGGATATTCACAGACATGGATCAAATTAAGTACAGAGAAGTGAGCTATTCAGCCCTAAACAAGTCTCCTCTCATCCTCTCTTCATCTAACCCTATTCAGATAGCCTGGGGGTTGGTAGCTCAATTGGCTAGGTTGTGGTGAAAAGTAAAGCCAACAGTGCAGTTTTAATTCACTTAGAAGTTGTGGTAGCTCATGGAGATCCTATCTCTACACTTTACCCCATTCTTGGGGAATGGCTATCCTCATACTATCCATAACCACTCCCTTGTCTCACTCTCTAATGGAGCGAGATGCCTCTGGTCCTTTGTCCCTTTGTGTGCATTTCCAATTTTCCACTGAATCTAACAATTTGATTCAGCAGAATATCTCCCTTTGGTCGTGGGCTTTATACTTTCGCTACTCTCTGGGGAAAGGATTGCTCCTGAATTCCAATACTGCATTAAATGTTTGATCTATGACCCTTTGACATTGGCTCAGCCACTGCAAAGCAATCAAATCAGGCTTTCACCACACGGGATTTAATTCCATTCCATTCACAAATCCTTTGGGAACTGTTGCCCCAAGGTCATGTCAATTGCGTTCAGAGTGTAGACCGATTTAACAAAGTGTAAGCACTGCATGTTCAATTTGGAAATATAAAACGGAAAATGGGAGTTTGGATTATTAGTTGTTTTAGTTTTCACAGATTCACGGTCATTTAGAACAGGGAAGGAGGCTATTTGGCCCATCATGTCCATACTGGTTAACAAAGATTGACCTGGTCTCATTCAATTTTCCAGCTCTCAGCCAATAGCTCCTGGCAATGTAAGGTGCATCTCTAAATATACTTCAATATTATGACAGTTTCTGACTTAACCACCTTTTCAGATAGTGAGCTCCAAATACCCACCACCCTCTGGGTGAGAAAGCTTCTCCTCAATTGCCCTCTTACCTTAAATCCTTGTCTTTCTGGTTATTAATTTTTATCTATTTATGAACAGGATGAGGGCATCACTGACTAGACCAGCTTTTATTGCCCATTCCTAATTGTCCAGAGAGCAGTTAAGAGTCAACCACATTACTGTGGGTCTGGAGTCGCATGTAAGCCAGCCCACGTAAGGATGGCAGTTTCCTTCCCTGAAGGACATTAATGAACCAGATGGTTTTTTATCAAAAACCAGCAATGGTTTCCTGGTCACCATTAGGCTCTCAATCACAGATTTTCATTGAATTCAAATTCCACCATCTGCTGTGGCAGGATTCAAACCCAGGTCCTCAGACCATTAACTGGGTCTCTGGATAAACAGTCCAGTGATATTACCACCTGATCTTGAATTGTCCCCTTTAATAATCTACTACTCCCTCTCAATATTTGCTGCTTCAAGGAAACCAACCCCATCCTTTCCAATCTTTCTTCATTGATCAGAACATCCAACCTAGGCAGTATTTTGGTGAATCTCCTCTGCACCCTCTCTTGTGCAATCATTTCCTCCCTGTAGTGTAGTGACCAGAACGGCTCACACAGTAATCCAGCTGTGACCTTTGCAGCATTTTATACAGAGTAAGGTGGAACTATGTTGTCACTTATCAGTTAACATCAGAGCATCTAACTTTGTCAGATGGTGGAATTTTGAAACTTTGGCGGTTCATTCATGACTCCAAATGACTTTAACATAGAAAAGTAACTAGGTAAAAACAAGGGCTGCAGATGCTGGAAACCAGAGTCTAGATTAGAGTGGTGCTGGAAAAGCACAGCTGGCTAGGTAGCATCCGAGGAGCAGGAACATCGATGTTTCGGGCAAAAGCCCTTCATCAGGAATAGAGGCAGGGTGGAGAGGTAAATGAGAGGGGGGTGGGGGTGGGGAGAAAGTAACATAGAGTACAATAGGTGAATGGAGGTGGTAGGTCAGAGAGGAAGGTGGGGAAGGTAGCAAAGAGCATAATAGGTGAATGGGGGTGGGGGTGAAGGTTATAGGTCAGAGAGGAGGGTGGAGTGGATAGGTGGAAAGGAAGATGGGCAGGTAGGACAGGTCCTGGGGACAGTGCTGAGCTGGAAGGTTGGAACTGGGGTGAGTGGGAGAAGGGGAAATGAGGAAACTGATGAAGTCCTCATTGATGCCCTGGGGTTGAAGTGTTCTGAGGCGGAAGATGAGGCGTTGGGTTGTTGAGTTGAGAAATGATTGTTGAATTGAGAAAAGTAACTGCCCATCAACAGGGTTTGTGTTGGTTGTAAGTTACATTCTGGCTAATTTCTTCAGCTGCAGCACAGACCTGCAAAGGCAGCAGCTGGAGAAACCATAGTGACTGCATCAGCATGGCGTTGGCATTTTGGTCCATGCACATGGACCCTCAGAGTGACTGCACGGCAATGGTTGCAGGTGGCCATTTCTCACTGAACTGGAGGAGAGAGATCCATCAGGACTCAGAGCTTCAAACCTGCAAGCAAGCAAAATCTATTCTCTCTCTTTTAAATGGCAAAGAAATATCACTCAAACATTTTGAAGGAAGAAAGAAAATGTCTAAATCAAGCCAAGACCTAGGTCTAACTGATCAGTTGCTGAATTAAAGATCATTGCATTCAACAATGTGATGGTGTTGCCAAAACAAAAACAAAAACTGAGAAAGTAACTTCATATTTCCATTAGGATTGGACTCTAATCTATATTCTCCATGGAATATAGGGAGAACTAGCCATTTGGATACAGAAATGGCTCGAAGGTAGAAGACAGAAGATGGTGGTGGACAGTTGCTTTTCAGACTGGAGGCCTGTGACCAGTGGAGTACCACAAGGATTGGTGCTGGGTTCACTGCTTTTGGTCATTTATATCAATGATTTGGATGTGAGCATAAGAGGTACAGTTAGTAAGTTTGCAAATGACACCAAAATTGGAGGTGTAGTGGTCAGCAAAGAAGGTTGCCTCAGATTACAATGGGATCTTGATCAGATAGGCCAATGGGCCGAGGAGTGGCAGATGGAGTTTAATTTAGGTCAATACGAGGTGCTGCACTTTGGGGAAGCAAATCTTAGTAGGACTTATACACTTAATGGTATAAGGGAGTGTTGCTGAACAAGGGAACCTTGGAGTGCAGGTTCATAGCTCCTTAAAAGTGGAGTCACAGGTAGATAGGATAGTGAAGAAGGCGTTTGGTATGCTTTCCTTTATTGGTCTGAGTATTGAGTACAAGAGTTAGGAGGTCATGTTGTGGCTGTACAGGACATTGGTTAGGCCACTGTTGGAATATTCTGTGCAATTCTGGTCTTCCTACAGGAAGGATATTGTGAAACTTGAAAGTGTGTTCAGAAAAAAATTACAAGAATGTTGCTATAGGGACAAGTTGAATAGGCTACACCTGTTTTCCCTGGAGCATCAGAGCCTGAGGGGTGACCTCATAGAGACCTCATGAGGGTCTTGGTTAGGATTAATAGACAAGGTCTTTTCCCTGGGGTGGGGGAGTTCAGAACTAGAGGGCATAGGTTTAGGGTGAGAGTGGAAAGATTTAAAAGGAATTAGCAGCAACGTTTTCATGCAGAGGGTGGTGCATGTATGGAATAAACTGCCAGAAGAAATGGTGGATGCTGGTACAATTACAATATTTAAAAGATATCTGGATGGGTACATGAATAGGAAGGGTTTAGAGGGATATGGGCCAAGTACTGACAAATGGGACTAGATTAATTTAGGATATCTGGTTGGCGTGGACAAGTTGGACTGAAGGGTCTGTTTCCGTGCTGTACATCTCTATGACTCTTTGACACTATCTTGTGCCTTTTTGCTTATATTTGCCATCCATGATTGTTAAAAAGAAAACCTGTCTTTTCTGTCTTGTCCATCCACTGTGTGAATGAATGTGTGAGTGATTAGATTTAAAGGAGATCTAATTTAAGTTTGACATGAATAATTATTAATCCAGTTCTGTCATATGTTGGAGGATAGTGTTATGATAAAAATATTTTCATTTGTTTTCTTACACATTGATGAAAGCTGTTGTGAGTTTTTTTTTAAATCTTAGATCGTGGTTACTGTCAGGCATTGATTCAACTCATCATATTTCACATTGCTGATGGCTCGTGCAATAGTGGGGCTTGATTTCCAGAACATTCTTCCCACCAGGGTCATGACAAAGCAAGAAACACCAAGACAGATATCCATCCTCTCGTGGTTGTTCACTTGGCAGTGTAATTAACTTGTCTTTTTGGTTTAGATGGTTGTTTTGGTGGCTGTGTTAAATATCTTTGGCAAAGAGTGTCATCCTCTGAATCATTTGTACAGTTGGTAATTATAGATGACATTTACCATTGTGCCAGATTTTAGATGCTCTGCATTTGTTCTGCAGCAGTGGCTGACTTCAAAAGTGATAACACTTTGGAAACAAGCCACACAAATTCGAGTTTGGGGAGCCATTCTGACCCTGGAACCACATTAGTCTTGATGTTATCCTGAGTGTGTAAATATAACCAGAAGTGATAAATAAGGCTCCATTCACCTCAAAACTATTACACCATAAGACTTAAATGTTGAAATGGGCTGTTCAGCCTATTGAATCTGCCCCCATTCAATGAGGTCATGTTTAATCTGATAATCCTTTTTCAGGTCAAACAGATAGCTGTGTGTACCCACAGTTATGCCTGTCTCTTTGTAGGAGACATGGTACATTCCCTGTTCCAGTCCTACTCAGGCTCCCGCCCACAACTCTTCCTGCGGTATATCGATGATTACATTGGTGCTGCTTCCCTCCCCTCTCCAGAATTGGAAAAGTTTATTGATTCAACTTCAACTTCCACTCCGTTCTCACATTTACCTGGTCCATCTCTGACTCCTCCTTTTTCTTCCTCAATATCTCCGTTTATATTTCGGCAAAGCAGCCTTACAAATGTCCACCTGCCCCTCAGACACATCCTGCCATGCAGAATCCATTTGATTACAAATGACTCTCGCACCCACTAAATTGCCTCAAACTCAAGTTGATCTGAATTGTAATTCTAACAGCAGTTGGGAAATGTGTGGCAGCAAATTGTGCTACATAATTTCAATAAGTTACAGTTCATTTAGAAGGGTAAACAGACACAGATGATCGAATATGCATTACATTAATCTTTTGAAATCAAATTGGAACTGTAAGTGCCTATTCTCCATAATCAAAATGGTGCGTCAGCAGATTTGAAATATGTTTCTTCCTCAGTTTGAACAGTCAAATCATTATTGATGAGAATTAATTAAGACAAATTGCTACTAAAATGGAAGATCTATCAATTTAGCTTTCAGACTGTAATAGCATGAATGTATTATACTTGTTCATTTATCAGAATCACATGTAAAATGACTATTATTGCTGTTTCAAAGGTTTTAGGCTTTGATTTTTACAGATCCCCTGGCACTACCCAAAGAAGAGTAGGTGTTGTATCGGGAGGAGAAAATGAAAAATACAGATGCTGGAGATCAGATTCTCCTGCTCCTTGGATACTGCCTGACCTACTATGCTTTTCCAGCACCACACTCTCAGCTAGGTGTTCTGTCCCCTGGAAAATATTTATACCTCAATCAACAACTGACATTAAAGTAAACATTACAGGTAATGTATTCAACAGCTGCTT
Organism: Chiloscyllium punctatum; assembly: GCF_047496795.1. NCBI lineage: Eukaryota > Metazoa > Chordata > Chondrichthyes > Orectolobiformes > Hemiscylliidae > Chiloscyllium > Chiloscyllium punctatum. The sequence continues at coordinate 13,700,595 of NC_092749.1, read as the reverse complement.
ATGGGATCTTGTAATAGTGATTGCAACTCATTAACTGTGAGGTGCTTGGGACATAGTGCAGTTGGATAGTGTGTGATGTGCATGTGAGCAATCCCTTTGTGATTTCAAGGCATTCTTGCCAGGGAACCGTACTTAGCAAACTGCCAATGGTTTGATCAGAACGGCAGGCTGTCAAGTACATGAATCATGAAAAGTTAGCATGCAGCTACAAGTGATCTGAAAAGAAAACGGAATATTGACCATTTTTCCCACAGGGATGGAGTACTCAAGTTGAATGTTTGGCCACAGCTGAATAGGAGAGCGGCTGACTCTGTACTCTGCGCCAGTCACAAGGATGCACATTGAGGCAAGCAGCAACTGCTCCTGGAGGGCTATCAAGTCTCCTTTGGTCATCCAATGCAAGGCATTGTCCTTGACTTGGTGTAGCACACCAAGGTGCAGCCCAAGGCTTTCTAAGATGGTCTGAAATAGCATCTGAGACACAATGGAATGAGGGAAGAGGTGAAGGATTTATCAATTACAAGTTAATTGGGTGAGAAGTATTTGCATAAACCTGGGGAGTTCGTAGCCTGAAAATGCTCAATTTCATCTGACCTCAGAAGCTATGCATACTCAGGACTAACTGGGAATACCAAGTGCAGTAGGATGATTGATAGGGGATGAAAGAAAGGGATTTTATGGTGCAGTGGTAGCGTTACCACCTCTGAGCCTGGATGCCCAGGTTCAGGCTCCTCCTGCTGCAGAGGTGTGCTATAACATCTTTGAACAGGTTGGTCCCATGAATGAATTTTTAAAAAAATCAATAACTCATTTTACTGGGCAGGTTACTGGATCTTTAAAAATCCATTCATGGAATGAGGGCATCACTGGCAAAGCCAACATTTATTACCCATTCCTAATTGCCCAGAGGGCAGTTAAAAGTCAACTGCATTGCTGTGGGTCTGGAGTCACATGTAGGCCAGACTAGGTAAGGATGGCAGGTTCCTTCCCTAAAGGACATTAGTGAACCTGATAGGTTTTTCCAACAACTGACAATCATTAGACTTTTAATTCCAGATTTTTAAAACATTGAATACAAGTAACACCAACTGCCATGGTGGGATTCAAGCCCAAACTCCCTGATCATTACCTGGCTCTTTGGGTTAACAGTCTACCACGAGGCCATTGCCTCCCTATTTACATGACAGAAAAGTAATCAGTGACATCTGAGTTTTACAAAGTGTAGTTAATTGAAATAAAGCTCCCACATAAAAGCATGGATTTGAATTCTATTTAATGGATTCTAACAATGAATGCAGTAAGGTTTGGGGCAGCAGGTACAGAGAGGAATGGAAGCTACTGAAAGTCGGTCAACCATAATACACTGTGAGGCTGTGAGCAGTGGAGCCCTTCTGGCTACATGCCTGACATGGAATGTATAAAGTGCATTGAAAAGGTATTGAGGCATCTCTGAAGGGTACATGGATAGAGAAAAATATTATATCTATTGCATTTTCTGTAATTTCCAATTCAAAATGCTTTTCCCTTCTGCAGAATACCTGACATGTCATGTGCTTTGTAAATATTAAGTTTATTACAATCATATTGGAATACAGCTAGTTCTTCTATAACGCGATGGTTGTGTTCTTGTGCAATCCCACGATGTAGAAAAATTGTGCTTTAGAAACAGCGCTTAATGTATTGGTGATGCTGTTGCGTTACAACCAACACATATTTTAAAAGTATGCGCTATAGAAACGGTGTCCCCAATTTGTCAATCACATTATAGCAAATTCATGTTAATGAAATGCGCATTATAATAGAATAATCTGTATATTGTATAGAGCAAGTTGAATTTTGTTGCACTTTCTATAATAGTTGAGTGGAAATCTCTTCTAATGTACTTTTACAAATTTGTTTTACAAAACATAGAGAAATGAGGGGGGACCTTATTGCAACATACAAAATTCTTGAGGTCTTGACAGTTATTTCCAGGAGGTTGTTTCCCCTTGTGGTAGAGTCCAAGACCAGAGGAGAAAATTTAGGGTGGCACAGTGGCTCAGCAGTTAGCACTGCTGCCGCACAGCATCAGGGACCCAGGTTCGATTCTAGCCTCGGGTAACTGCCTGTATGGGGTTTGTACATTCTCCTCGAGTCTGTGTGGGTTTCCTCCCCAAATCCAAAGATGTGCGGGGCAGGTGGAATTGCCATGCTAAATTGCCCATGGTGTTCGGTGCATTAGTCAGAGGGAGATGGGTCTGGGTGGATTGCTCTTCAGTGGGGTGATGTTGGGCTGAAAGGCCTGTTTCCTCAATATAGGGAATGGAGACTAAAAAAAATCTCAGAATAAAAGGTTGCGCATTTAAGACAGAAATGAGGTGGAATTTCTTCACTCAGATGGTTGTGAATCTATGGAATTCTTTACTACAGAGGGCTGTTGAAGCTGGGACCTTATGTATATTCAAAGCTGAGATAGAGGGATTTTTACTCAGTAAAGGATTATGGGGAAATTAGAAAAGAGGAAATTGAGGATCATTAGATCAGAATGGCAGAGCAGACTCGATGGGCTGAATGGCCTACTTTTGCTCCCATACCTTATGGTCTTAAAGTATATATATATGGCAAAAAAAAATGGTGAATCCACATCTAAAGTGCTGCACATGTTTGTGTCTCTTATTTAAGGATGAATATACTTGAATTAGTAGCAGCTCAGAGAAAGTTCACTGGGCTAATTTCCAGGATGGGTGATTTGGTCCCGATAAAGAAAGATTGAGCAAGTTTGCCACTACAGTTTGCTGTCAAGAGGAATGAGATCTTTTAGTACATAAATACATAACTGAGGTGGTTAGACAGGGGAGAGACTGAGCAAGTGTCTCACCTCATGGAGAAATATATAACCAGGAGGCATAATTTCAAATTAAAGGGTTTCCCATGAAAGGTGGAGATGACAAAGCACTTCTTCTCTCAGAGATGTTTGGAATTAGTGTTTGAAATTCTTCTCTCTGGAGACTAGTATAGACAGAGCTAGTCAGTGTATTCAAAGCTGAGTTAGCCAGGTTTTCGACAGAGAAGGGAGTCAAGGTTTATTTGCAATGGGGTGGGGAGCGTGGGAGAGGGTGAGTGGACCACCAGGAAAGTGAAGTCAAAGCCATAATCAGATAAAATATGATTTTCTTGAATGATGGAGCAGGCTTGAGTGGCCCGTGTTTCAGATGTTCTTGAATCAAAGCAAAATATTGCAGACACCAGATATCTGAAACAAACAGAAAACGCTGGAGAACATCAGCAGGTCTGGTGGAAAAAGAAACAGAATTAATACTTCGAGTCTTGAAACATTTCTCCAGCATCTTCTGTGTTTGGTTCTAATGTCTAGTTTCACAGATGTGAGTTTTTGGGAGCTTTCTGGTTGTAAGTTAAAAATCACACAACACCAGGTTAAAGTCCAACAGGTTTATTTGGAAGCACTAGCTTTCTTTAGAGTCCTATGGATGTACAGCACGGAAGCAGACCCTTCGGTCCAACTCGTCCATGCTGACCAGATATCCCAACCCAATCTAGTCCCACCTGCCAGCACCCGGTCCATATTCCTCCAAACCCTTCCTATTCATATACCCATCCAGATACCTTTTAAATGTTGCAGTTGTACCAGCCTCCACCACATCATCTGGCAACTCATTCCATACACACACCACCCTCTGCATGAAAAAGTTGTCCCTTAGGTCTCTTTTATATCTTTCCCCTCTCATCTAAACCTATGCCCTCTAGTTCTGGACTCTCCAACCCCAGGGAAAAGACTTTGTCTATTTATCCTAACCATGTCCCTCATGATTTTACAAATCTCTATAAGATCACCACTCAGCCTCCGATGCTCGAGGGAAAACAGCCCCAGCCTGTTCAGCCTCTCCCTATAGCTCAAATCCTCCAACCCTGGTAATATCCTTGTAGATCTTTTCTGAACCCTTTCAAGTTAGCACTGCTGCCCCACAGCGCCAGAGACCTGGGTTCAATTCCCGCCTCAGGCGACTGACTGTGTGGCATTTGCATGTTCTCCCCGTGTCTGCGTGGGTTTCCTCTGGGTGCTCCGGTTTCCTCCCACAGTCCAAAGATGTGCAGGTCAGGTGAATTGGCCATGCTAAATTGCCCGTAGTGTTAGGTAAGGGGTAAATGTAGGGTATGGGTGGATTGCGCTTCGGCGGGGCGGTGTGGACTTGTTGGGCCGAAGGGCCTGTTTCCACACTGTAAGTAATCTAATCGAATCTAATCTAATCTAAACATCCTTCCAATGGGAAGGAGACCAGAATTGCATGCAATATTCCAAAAGTGGCCTAACCAATGTCCTGTACAGCTGCAACATGACCTCCCAACTCCTGTACTCAATACTCTGACCAATAAAGGAAAGCATACCAAAAGCTTTCTTCACTATCTTATCTACCTGCGACTCCACTTTCAAGGAGCTATGAACCCACACTCCAATGTCCCTTTGTTCAGCAACACTCTCCAGGACCAGACCATTAAAATTATAAGTCTTGCTAAGATTTACTTTCCCAAAATTCAGCCACTCACATTTATCTAAATTAAATTCTCACACTCCTCAGCCCATTAGCCTATCTGATCAAGATTCTATTGTAATCTGAGGTAACCTTTTTTCGCTGTCCACTACACCTCCAATTTTGGTGTCATCTGCAAGTTTACTAACTATACCTCTAGTGCTCACATCCAAATCATTTATATAAATGATGAAACGTAGTGGACCCAGCACCGATCCTTATAGCACTCCACTGGTCACAGGCCTCCAGTCTGGAAAACAACCCTCCACCACCACCCTCTGTCTCTATCTTTGATCCAAATGGCTAGTTCTCCCTGTATTCCATGACCTTCTAACCTTGCTAACCAGTCTTCCACGTGGAACCTTGTCGAACGCCTTACTGAAGTCCATAAAGATCATGTCCACCATTCTGCCCTCATCAATCCTCTTTGTTACTTCTTCAATAAACTCAGTCAAGTTTGTGAGATATGATTTCTCATGCACAAAGTCATGTTGACTATCCCTAATCAGTCCTTGCCTTTCCAAATACATGTACCTCTTGTCCGTCAGGATTCCCTCCAACAACTTGCCCACCACTGAGGTCCAGACTCACCGGTCTATAATCCCCCGGCTTGTCCGTACCACCCTTCTTAAACAGTGGCACCACATTTGCCAACCTCCAGTCTTCCAGTACCTCACCTGTGACTATTGGTGATACAAATATCTCAGCAAGGGGCCCAGCATTTGCTTCCCTAGGCTCCCACAGAGTTCTAGGGTACACCTGATCAGGTCCTGGGGATTTATCCACTTTTATGCATTTCAAGACATCCAGCACTTATTCCTCTGTAATATGGACATTTTTCAAAATATCACCATTTATTTCCCTACATTTTATACCTTCCATGTCTTTTTTCACAGTAAACACTGATGCAAAATACTTGTTCAGTATCCCCTTCATCTCCTGCCTTGCTGATCTTTGAGGGGCCCTATTCTCTTCGAGGAGAAAGTGAGGACTGCAGATGCTGGAGTTCAGAGCTGAAAATGTGTTGCCGGAAAAGCGCAGCAGGTCAGGCAGCATCCAAGGAGCAGGAGAATCGACGTTTCGGGCATGAGGGCCTGAAGAAGGGCTCATGCCCGAAACATCGATTCTCCTGCTCCTTGGATGCTGCCTAATCTGCTGCACTTTTCCAGCAACATACATTCGGGCCCTATTCTCTCCCTAGTTACCGTTTTGTCCTTAATGTATTTGTAAAAATCCTTTGGATTCTCCTTAACTCTATTTGCCAAAGCAATCTCATGTCCCCTTTTTATCCTTCTGATTTCCATCTTTCCATAAACAAGGGGACCAAATTTGCTCACAATATTCCAGATCAGGCAAACTACCACCTACATCAACCCTTATACCTGTATATTTGTATCAAATAAGCTACCACATGTGCAAATCCCATCTCTACCTTCGCCTCTCAAGGATGAATAATGTCTGTATCTGAGTTGATAGTTGCAAGAGTCAGATAATGCACCATCACTGTCATTCTCATCTCCTTCTGCATTGATTAAGGAATTTCAACTGATCACAAGTTGCATTGAAAAAGGTACAGGATTAGCTCGTAGACTTATGTCCACAATTAGTGTCTGCAGCCCAAGAGGGAGAAGAGATGAAAAAGATTATGCCTATACAATTCTTGCTTGAAGTCTGCTTAAATTGCCCATAGCTGCACCAAAAGCTTGCTTTTTCTCCATTGTGGACAGTATTGTCTCACCAATGGGGGGAAGGATATTGCTCCTCCAATGGCAATCTTGTTTTGCTTTAAGTATCAATTCCTACTCAAAGTAAAGGGGAGTGCATTAGTGAGAATGCTAGGAATTGTTTGGATAATGTAACTGTCAGAATTGAATAGCTGTCAATGTGCTATTTAGATGTTTGAAATAATGCAGAATTTCAGGGTGAGGCGAAAAATATTAATGTTTAGCATTATTCTAATTGAAATGGATTTCAAGTTGGTGTGAATAGGGGTGCTGCAAATTTGGCCAAAGTTCTAATTCAAATGATCTAATCCAATTATCAAACATCATCAAATGAAGCTGCTGCCTATGCTCCGTATTTTAGTTTATTCTGAGAGCATTCTTTATCTAGAACAAGTAAAACTAGCTTTCGGAGCGATGCTCCTTCAAGAGGTCATCAACCACCTGACGAAGGAGCAGCGCTCCAAAAGCTAGTGCCTCCAATTAAACCTGTCGGATTATAACCTGGTGTTTTGCAATTTTTAAACTTTGTACACCCCAGTCCAACACCGGCTCCTCCAAATAACCATTGAACCTAATAAGAAAATGATAATATTGTTTTAAGTGAGAGTAGAAAGAAATTTTAATCTTGGCAAGTTCTTAATTTAAAAACAAATCTGATGACGAATCATCTAGACTCGAAACATTACTTTGTTCTCTCTCTGTGGAGGCTGCCTGACCTGCTGTGATCTCCAGCATTTGTTGTTTTTAGTACAGATTCCAGCATCTGCAATAATTTGTTCCTAAATTCTTAATCTAGATAGGAAGTGTCAGTGAGTGTGTAAAGGTTGTGTCTGGTATTGTTCTGTGATCTATGTTTTTAGGCAAAGCTCATTTAACTCTCTAACTGTAGCATTTGGAAGTTGTCTCCAATTCAGTTGCTGATGAATCCCAAAAGTTTGACATTTTGGCTTTGTGTATCCGTGCTGAAGCCCTGCCTGCTGTGTGTGCAATTGTCTCATTAGCACATAGATGGCAGCTAATCAGCCTTTAATTGACTCAACTGCACTTAGAGACACATTTTATGACTATTCAAAGGGTTGCAGGTGTCATTGTGAGAAAGGAAAGAAGGAGGCTTTCACATCTTCATAAATCCCAAAGCACTTTAAAGCCACTTAAGTAGTTTTGCAAATGTAATTGCTGTTGAAATGTAGGAAGCATGGCCGTCAATTTGTCGACAGCATGTTCATACATACAGCAATGTGCTGGTTTAGTGAGGCGAAGCAGAGAATACTGGGCATGCTCATCAGCATCTGTGGTGTGAAACAGAGGCAGGTCAATGACTTTTCATCCAGAACTGAAGAAAGATGTAAATATCAGGGTAATAAGCAAATGAGGTGAGTGAGTGTGGAGGATATGGTGATCCACTGGGATGGCACTGGGCTAATGGACCTGTAAGCTAATGAGGAGAACGTGCGGGCTGCAGATGCTGGAGATCAGAGCAAAGAGTGTGGCCTTGGAAAAGCGCAGATGGTCAGGCAGCAGCCAAGAAGCGGGAGAGTCAATGTTTCAAGCATAAGCTCTTCATCAGGAATGTGGTGAAGGAACTCCTGATGAAGAGCTTATGCTCGAAACATCAACTCCCCTGCTCCTCGGATGCTGCCTGACTGGCTGTGCTTTTCCAGCGCCACACATTTTGACATAGGCTAATGCTCTGGGGAACAAAAACAGAACTTACTAGAGAAACTCAGTAGGTCTTGGAGCATCGATGGAGAGGAAACAGAGTTGACATTTCAAATCTCTTGTATAGGAGTTGTGAAACTTGAAAGAGTTCAGATGAGATTTACAAGGATGTTGCCAGATTAGAGGGTTTGAGCTATAGGGAGAGGCTGAATAGTTTGGGGCTATTTTTTTCCTGGAGTGTCAGTGGCTGACGGGTGACCTTATAGAGGTTTATGAGATCATGAGGAGCATAGACAGGGTAAAAAAGTGAGGTATTTTCCTTAGGGTAGGTAGTCCAAAATTAGAGGGCATAGGTTTAAGATGAGAGGGCAAAGATTTAAAAGGGATCTAAGGGGCAACTTTTTCACACAGAGGGTGGTACGCGTATGGAATGAGCTGCCAAAGGTAGTGGTGGTGGCTGGTACAATGACAGTATTTAAGAGGTATCTGGATGAGTACATGAATAGGAAGGATATAGATGGATATGGGCCAAGTGCTGGCAACTGGGACTAGATTAATTTAGGATAACTGGTTGGCATGGATGAATTGAACCAAATGGTCTGTTTTCATGCTGTACATCTCTATGACCCTATGACCTGAAATCCAATGAAGAAGGGAGTTTCTCCAGCAAGTTCTATTTTTGTTCTAGATGTCCAATATCTGCAGATCTTTGTTTTATTTTAATGCTTTGGCAATATGTGTTTAAATACCAACTTGGCAGCTGGAAACATTGATATTCAATTAATCAATCTAGAATTGAAAGCTCCTCTTAGCAGTGGTACCATTACTGGTTCCTGTCTTGTTGACTAACAATCTTTCAGGTTGGAAATCTGCCTTTCTGACCTGGTCTGACCTACATGAGTCTCCAGATGCACTGCAATATGCTTCACTCATAACAGCAGTCTGAAATTATCGAGCAAGCTGCTAATTTCAAGAGCTATGAAGGGTAGGCAATAAATACTGACCTTGGCAGCAACACTCATATCCCATGAAAGAACTTAAAAAAAATGAGACCTGTGATAGCGTTGAGAGCAGGAGAGGTTAAATGGCAAAAGCTTCTAGAGTCATAGACTCATAGAGATGTACAGTTTGGAAACAGACCCTTCGGTCCAAACTGTCCATGCCAACCAGATAAAACAACTCAATCTTGTCCCACCTGCCAGCACCCAATCCATATCCCTCCAAATCCTTCCTATTCATATACCCATCCAAATGGTTTTTAAATGTTGTAATTGTACCAGCCTCCACCACTTCCTCTGGCATCTCATTCCATACATGTGCCACCCTCTGTGTGAAAAAGTTGCCCCATAGGTCTCTTTTGTATCTTTCCCCTCTCACCCTAAACCTATGCCCTCTAGTTCTGTACTCACTGACCCCAGGGAAGACTTTGTCTATTTACCCTATCCATGCCCCTTATAATTTTGTAAACCTCTAAAAGGTCACCCCTCAGCCTCCGACGCTTCAGGGAAAACAGCCCCAACCTGTTCACCCTCTCCCTACAGCTCAAATCCTCCAACCCTGGCAGCATCCTTCTTAGACAAAACTAAAGAGAGTGACAAGGGAAATGGTGTAGAAATGAATGCAATGTCCAGATGAGGTATGAGTGGCTGAATGACAATCGCAATGTGAACAAATGAAGAAAGAACATAAATATAAACCACAAACAAAATGACCCACAAAGCCAAATAGAGGCAGTGATTACGATCTAAATTGGTGAATGCTGTCTTGATCCCTGGAGGCTCAGGAATGTCAAGTGAGCAGATAAGATTTTGTGACAAACAAAACCAGAAATGTTTGGAAAAGCTCAGCAGGTCTGGCAGCATCTCAGAACTGAGGAGGGATAACTGGACCTGAAACATTAACACTGATTTCTCACCACAGATGCTGCCAAGATGTTCCAGCAATTCCTGTTTTTGTTTCTGATTTCTGGCATCCTCAGTTCCTTTGATTTTTCCCTTTAGATAAGGTTCTGTTCCTTTAGCTTCTGTTAAGCTTCACGGGAGCATTGCAACAAGTCAAGGATGGTGACGTTAAAGATGGAGAATTGATATTAAAAATGACAGGAAGCACTGGGTCACATTTAGGGACAGAGAGAAAGTGTTCCCTAAAACAGTCACCCAGTCTGTGTGTGGTCTTTCCAGTGTTGGGGAGATGGTATTGTCAGTGCAGTGAATGAAGCAAGTCAAACAGAATGAAATACAGTCTCCTTTGGAAGGATTGATAGGGCCATTGGATGGTGAGAAGGAAGACTAACTGGACAGTTATTGCGCCTCTTGCTGTCTTAACAAAAGGTGCTGTAGAGAAGAGGGATTAAGTGAGGAATAAACCAGGAAGTTGTGGAGTGAACAATCCCTTTGGAATGCTGAAAGGGATGGGGGGGGAAGATACTTTTTGTTGTGGAGTCACACAGGAAGTTGTGAAAATGTCAGAAGATCATTGTTAAATCTATTATCATTCTCCATGTTACTCTTGCTCAGTCACGCACTTTCAGACATGAACTCTTCTGTACCGGTGCTTCCAATATGCCTTGCCTTTATTTCAACGAATGAAATCCCTCTCCTGTGTGCTGGGCTGGATCCTCAACTGCATGCAATCTATTTCACACACTTCTGCTGTCATGCGTTTGCTCCTTCCCAAAATCATAACAGGTTCCCCTTGTTCTCAACTTCCATCTCGACAGCCTCTGTGTCCATTATCCAGCTTCTATTGAGTCCATTTCCCAATTACTGCTGAACTTTCACAGTACAAAGCACAGTTCGATTATGCTTCACTTGGCTGCCTTCGATTTATCACAAATGCACATCCCACGACAGATTAAATTTGTGTAACTTGTACAGTGTTTTTTTCCACTGTTGTATATAGGATATGCTGTAACACTAGGGGAAGATAGTGCAGGGCTACATGCATACAGCAGGGGCATAAGATTAATTGCTGAGAGCTAGAATGTATTTGAAAGTCACATGCTCTACTTGTACAGCAGAATGACTCGAGGTAAGTGACCAAGATTTGGAACCCATCCATGAACTAAGCAGTGTGGGAAGGTGCTCTCTAACAATTTTAAATAATTAAGGTTCAGATTTATCTGAACTTATCAAAGTTCTTCAGGCACAGTGCAGACTTGAGCTAGATGCAGTGAAATGTGGATTAATGTGAAGTTGTCCACTCCAGTTGGATAAACACAATGGTGGACTGTTACCTAGACAGGTGATAGATTCGGAAACATTGATGTACAAAGTGAATTCAATCAAAGTAACTCATTGAACTCTGATGATTGAAAGCAAGTATTTGGTGCAGCAAGCAGATAGGAAGGCAAATGCAATGGCATTCTTTATCACAAGAGATTTCCAGTAAAAGAGCAATGCATTTGTACCACAGATGTCCAGGTTATTAGGGGACGAGGCCTGTAGTATCGTGTGCAGCGTTGGTCTCCTCATCTGAGAAATTATACACTTGCCACAGAGGGAGTGCAGTGAAGATTCACCAGATTGATTCCTGGCATGGCACGATTGTCCAACTAACATTACAGCATGGCACTATTGTCCAACTAACATTACAGCATGGCACTATTGTCCAACTAACATTATAGCATGGCATGATTGTCCAACTAACATT